>NW_028186534.1:13098842-13156435 GCF_003343005.1 Rhea americana
ACCTCCAAAAGGGGAATTTTCCAGCTGGTAATTTCTGCTGCGTCAACACCCAGCTCAAGGGAGAGGAGAAGAGACAAGGGGGCATTTTAACAGCAGCTCCACTTGCGAATGGCAAGGCTCAGTCCTGGCTCCAGAATTAAAACCTTTTCCGCCCCCTAAAAATCAGCATCTGTGCAAGTTTGACCAAGAGTTTGTCAGGAGTGTGGTTCAAAACTGCTTGGAAAAAGGGATGAGGTAATAATACTGGTGAAGCATGCTGTATTTCTCTCTTTCTGTCTCTTTCTCTCTCTCCCTCTCTCTCTTTTTTTTTTTTTTCTTTTTTCCTTAAGCCAGGCCTGTTTTGGGTTATTGTCTCCCCCTAAAGCCAGGCATAGATCGCCTGGCCTTGCCTCCATTTTAATTGCAGGCTGAAATGGGAGAAGTGACCCTCTTTAAAAACAAACAAACAAACAAAAAAACCCCTTGAAAAACAATGCTGTTGCTTTTGGTGGGTATAGGCGATTTTTGCATAAGGCTGTAACAAGTGCAAAAGTGGCTGGAAATGTTTCTCTGTCATGATGAGGAACTAGTGAGGTGTCCTTCTCCCCTTCTCCGAGCCCCCCCAAGAAAAGTAAATTGTAAAATGTGGCCGAGGGGAGAAGGAGAGGTGTGCTGGAAGGTGCGGGCATGAGCAGGGGTTGTGCAGCTGGATTGCCTTTGTGTCTCTGTAAATAGACATGTCAGTTCCCAAAGTAATACAAGTAGTGTCTGATAACTCAATCCCCGATGACAAATAGAGAATGGAGCAGATTTTCAAGACTGTAATAGTGGGAGGATTTCTGTTTTTAAACCGGGGGGGGGGGAACACTGATGCCTCCCGAGGAGRTTCTTCACGGGTGCGTTATTGTGAAGCTGAGCGCGCTGAAGAAATCCAAATATATAAAACAATATTTATTTATTTATTTATTTTTGCACCTGATGAGGAAAAGGCAAACAAAGGAGAGTTTTAACAGTTCTTTAATGAATTCCTCATGCTTTTTATTCTGCAATCTCAATGATTCATTTGGTGTGGATTACAGGATTGGATTATTATCAGCATTGTTCAAAGCTATGCTAATTAGGAAACGTGTTTTGCAAACAGTGTTATTGTAGACACCTGCACCAAAGTTCTTTTATGCGTTTTAATTGCATCACTTGTATCATTTTTAGCATTTACTTGCTGGAATATAGATCTAGGTCCCAGTTCTTGCCACTCAATAAAGTATTACAAGCGCAGATTCTGTGTGTACTAATATAGTGAATGTATTTTCTGAAAAGGAGAGCAAGCTGTTTTTAAAAAAGAATCCCGTTTTTTTTTTAAATGGGGACAGTGGAGATTAAAAGGAAAAACTAGGTAATCGGAGAAGAGTGAGGAAAATGTAATTTTGAGAAGGAAGCTTTTGGTAACTGGATAGCTCTTCCACTTTTATCAACATGTCACTTCAACATTTTTATTTCATAGCACCTCTTTATTGGAAATAAAATTTGACTTTACTGATTTAAATTCTGTTTCTTTGAGTTCACTATTTGTGAAGTTCTACATTTTGAAATCCTTAGTGATGGAAAAATGGGTGGAGTGTATTATTAGTCACAATATTTTCAACATGTGAGAAATTACCGCTCTAAGGTGTTTTTTGGGAGCTGACATGAAATGGATAGAGGTTGCCCCATGGGCCATACTGAGAACTACAAAACAGTTTTTACTGGAACTCTCGGATATATGTTCCTGAAAAATATTATTTGGCTTAACACACAAGGAGGATGATTATAGTTTAAATGCTTAAATAGAAAAATCTCTCTCTCTCTCTCTCTCTCTCTCTCTCTCTCTCTCTCTCTCTCTTTTTGAATACAGCTTGTTCTGTGTGAGGAAACTTGCTTTTATCTAAGCATAGGATTATTTACTGTTGCAGTTGGTGTCATTGATTGTATGCTAGCATTGATGTAATTGAGTCAGTTCTTGCATGATACAAAAATGAGGTGTTCTAGTAATTCTAACATGAAATGTTTATTCATGTATTTTAAAAGCTGTTTCATTCTAAATTGTATAAGATTAAGCCTTTGAAAACATGACCTGTACATAGGGTTCTTAGAGACTAAAGAAAATGGGCCACTTTCTCCCCGTGGTCTTTGTTTTCTGGGACAGTTGTACAACACTGGATATGTTCTTTGCAAGAGTTTTTTCTTTTCTTTTCTTTTTTTATAACTGGAAGTGCTTAGAGGAAAACCAGTTTAGCAACACCCCCCAGCAGTGTTCTCTAGAAAAGAAAAAAAGAAAAGTCTCAGGTTTGAAAGATAGATTATTTGCTGTTAATTTGCCTGCTTTACCTCTGATTCTGTGCTGTGTTGCTGTGCTATTCAGCATATTTTTCACTTTTTTAAATGAAGCTTTGTCTTCTATGCACTTGTGTGGATTTTTTATTTTATTTTTTTTTTCAGATGAGCTCCGTTTTGATATGTGTTTTGAAGTTTCTAAGCAAAGTTTCCTGTCCTCTAGCAGCAAAGCAGCAGGCTAACACCCAATCCAAACTGTTATTTTCTTACTTTCAGGGCAGCATATATTTCATAAACAGCTCAGCCTTTCCCAAGGCTTTCCCCCTCTCCCCGTAATGTTCTTGCTGGCTTTACTGGCTACTTTAGAGCACTCTGTAATGCTCTCTAGACACCCCCTAAATTGGTAAAAAGCATTCACATGGGTTTTTCTTGCTCCTGTGTACTTAGTTTAATGGGCAAACAAAAGGGTAAAGAGAGGGCTTAGTTTAAGTCTTTGAACAGCTACCTGTAGTTCTAATGGTTATCCCATATGCGCATTATAATTCCCAGGAGCCAGCAGTTTGTGTCCATTACTGGCTGTGAACGTTACACTAGAAAATTCTGACACTTTGCACGAAAGGATTAACATCGTTTTGATATTTTGCTTTCRGCTTACTCCTGACTTAAATATTTTAAATGCATAGCTTGTCTGTGTTTTATATATGTTCTATTTGAAATTTAAACTGTATTAATAGTGAAAGAAAGCATGCTGTGGGGTTGTCCGTAGTTAGTAGAGGTCATGTGAGGCTAGAGTAAAGGGATCTACCGTGGCTGTGAGATAGGGGAGGGTTGTTTTGCCTGCATAAAGCACTGTCATGTTATTCCTTACCTAATGATTTTCGTGAGCATTTTTATGATATTGTCGTAAAGTACAATGACACTGTCAGAACTTAAGTGTTAAGATTTCACTTTGTTACCTCAGAGTGTCACTTCATTAATTCTTTAGGACTTTTTGTTTCACTAGGTGATATGTTTGTGTTAGTCTCCTTAAATACAGTCTTCAGTGGTTTAGGGTTTTTTTGATTCCCTCTAGACCTTTAGGCAGGGTGAAAATTAAAGTGTATTGCTTGTTGTGGGATTTCTTTCATTTGAGATACATGAGAACAGAATCTTGACTTCCCTAAGCAGTTTGATCGTTTTATCTGTTTCATGCTGCCTTGAGGTATTTGGATGCACAGCGATGTCCGGTTGACAGGGATGGCTGCTTGGGATTCAGTTCCCATCCCAGCTATTGATTGAACATGCTGCTGTCATAACTGCTTGCCATCAGCTTCTCCTCTTGTGAAACAGGGGTGCTCGTGTTTACTCACCTCTTCTAAAACGTTTTCTAGTATGCAGATGAAAAATCGTATTGGTGCTAAGTATGTTTGTTCTTCATAAATGCAAACTAGTCTGCAGTCCTCACTGAAYTTCTGCAAGGTATGGTGGAGTTTAGTGAGGGGCTTGTGGGTGGGATTTTTCTGGTTTTGACCCTTACAAAGCTAACTGTGGTGTAGTTCTTCTCTGAACAGTTGCTTGCTTTAACTTTCAAAGTTTCGTACTCATATATTCAGGAAACGTTAGTTTTTGTTTTCATCGCTATTGAAATGGAAGTTCTGAATATTTTGTAGGCAGGATGAGATCCTTGGCTGTAATTCTAATCAGATGGAAGTGTGTTCCACTTGGTGGTGTTTTGTTGCATGTGTGTATGTAAGCATGCATGCATTAGAATAAACTGTARCTACAGACAGGTGTACTAACTTTGCTGAAATATAACAGGCACATGCTGAATTAAAGTTGCAACTTGCTTTTTTTTGTGTATCTTCTTGAGATGTAGTTAGCTTTCATTCCAGTCTATACAGTTGTGACCTTTTCTGTGCACTTTATTTATGTGTATGTATGCAAAGAAGAATAATCAATGGATGTTACAAGTTTCTTAACACTCACTTCATGGTGAATTGGAAGTGGAGTATTTAATGACAGAGGAAAGGAAGATTGAAATATTCTACAAACACAGTTACTAGCTCGCGTATGGATTAACATAAATTTAGTAACAAGAATGTCCCAGGATGTGCCAAGAACTTAGCTACTTAAGAACCTTACTTAAAAAATTGAGTAGGTTTTACATGCTACGGAATATGATAATACTTATATATGCTTAAATACCTAGTTATCTTTCATGATTTTTTTCTTTGTGTGTTGAACAAACTGCTTATTGCACTCAAGCTAGTTTTCTTTCTAGTGTTTTTCGACCTGTGCTGTAGACCTCTGTGGAAGGAGAGTTGGTAGTTCAGACTACTAGCTCGCTCTGAGGAAAGAGTTAAACAAAACTTGTCCCTCTTGCACAAATATACTCTTGAAGGAAATAATCTTTCTGAACTAGTGTTCAAATTATGCATTGTGTTCAAATGGTCTATATTAGCCATTAGGTGCTTAAATTAGTTGGTTTCAGGTCTAGGTAGTTTAGGTACTAACCTAAGGAGTCAGGATGCAGTATTCACCTCCCCAAAGTTCTACCACTACAGTGCTGGAGAGTGAGAAAGCAGCTAAATATAAAACTAGCTTACTGCCTTCCTCCTTAGTACCACTGTATCCTTCTTGGCTTCATTCCACTTTTCTGTAATAATTGGCCACATTTAGATTGTCAAACATATGCTAAAAAGTRAAAAGGGATACCTATCCAAGGTGCTAAGAGTTCCTACCCTGAACTRCCAAAGCAAAAGTAGATTGTTCACAGAGCACCTCTGATGTTATCTTTAGTTTTGCAGTGGTGGGTTTTTAACTCTGTGGTTCTTCTCGATTCCTTACATCTCTTTTCTTTTAGGTGTTCTTTCTGCCCTCCCGGCTCCTCCTACCACCGTGCTTCTCTTAAAATTGCCTCAGACCTCTTCCCCCTTCTTGAACTCCCTCCCTTTTTACATACTGGGTTTTGGAACTTTAGCAAAGATCCCCTAAGTAGAAAGCCCAAAACCAATGAGAAAGTTCGGGGGGATCCTTTCTTCAGGGCAATTCCCAGTGAGTTATGCTGTTCTTTAAACATCTTTTTAATGTGCTTTTTATGTTGATTTTTGGCTAACAGAAACAAGTGTGAAGTGGTTGGCTTAGAAGATTACTTCTGTGACACACTTTTTTTTTCTTTTTTTTTTTTTTTTTTTTTTTTTTTTTTTTTTTCCCCCTTTTAAGTGGAAGCTTAGATCTTGTAAAAGTCAATGGCACTTGGGCAGGTAAGCTTACTACTAGCTACAGGCAATTGGAGTTTTCAGGGTTTCTTTTAATCTTCACTGCTAGTTCAGTAGATACAACTCTAGATAAATTCTTATCTTTTCTGACATCACCAGACTTCTCAAGCCTCCTACCTTGTCAGATACTTGCTTTTAAAATGCTGGTTAGCTCTTCCGTATTCTTACTCCCTTCTGCAAGCCCTGTGGTATAGGTGGTGCTGGATCTGATTTTCTGTAGGTGAAGCCGGATGAGAGAGGGAGAACAGAGAGCAAAAATGGGAGAATGAGGAAGACAACTATTTCTGTACCATGATAGTGGTTTTTGTGATGGAGAGAGAGGAAAATGGACAGAGTTGGAGAGGTATAGAGAAATGAGTAAGTGAAATGTAGAGGAAATGCCAAATAGGGTGGAAAGCATACTGCATTGAAGCATTTTGAAACGGGGGTATGCACGTTCAGTTATTTTCTGTTGTCTCGAGAACTGACAGTAATACCACTGCTTTATAAGGAAAGGTGCATCCTGTTGTATTAGTAGTGTTGCCAGATGTATTTCTTGCTGCACAGCTTTTACAGGAGCAAAAAAGAACTACCTTTACCTTCTGCTCAGTATTTGTATCTTTCTATAGCTTCATGTTTTTTTCAGAACTTTGGTTTTTGTAAAAAGCAGCAAACTGCTTTACTTAGTATCCTTGTGCAYGCTGCTCTTTAGCTTGAGGGTGGCATTGGCTTGAAGGCAGTGATTCAATAGGGTTGGGTGGGCATAGAACTCAAATTTCTTAYGGACTTTTGTATGGTGTGGGAACGTCATTTTAAATTTTTTGTTATCTTAGGTAAATGGCTTTGGAGGGGGGTGGGAACAATCATAACTGTGAGGTTAGATTAATATTAAGCCCATTTAAAGTGTGTAGATGACAGGTGTCAGAGAAACATTAAATATTTAAGGTGTTAATTTGGATACACAAAAATGTTAACGTTGTTGGAAATCCTCGTATCAAATACTGTTTTGTTTGCAGTGACTTCTTCAAGGCGCTTCTCTCTGGAAGTATAGTCCAAAGCTTTTAGAAGTCCTATAATTTATATGTTATACTCTTCTTTAATTTACATAAGGGCTAAATCATTTTTCCTCTATGCTTAACTACAGAAATGTTTCAGAATAGTTATTGTTTGAAAAGGCAAATAGTGTTGCAATGATTCAGTTATCRTTTTACTTTTTAAGAAACTAAAAATAATAGTTCCTTGTCTATACTAAAYACCTTGGAAACTTTTTTTTTTAACAGTTGCTTGTAGTTACATGACGCTAAAGTTCTTGTTTTGTGTTTGACTTAAATCTTTAACTTYTGCCTCCTTTTCATTCCCAAATACAGGATATCAGATGAACCTTTTGGAGCTTGTTACTGGAGACCATTTTTCTCTGTTCATTAAATCATGTGCTACAGAGCTGTGAAACATTGTGGCATTTGTTTTTGCTAACAGAAAACACTTTCAAATACTGGTAAGTTTGGAGYATTTAAATTTTTTGTTTAGCTGGTTTGTTTGTTTTTAGATGCAGTAAGGGAAGGAGGAAAAAACAGCTGGAGATGACAATGCCATTAAGGCTTCCAGTTCTTTAAAATTTGACTTAGCACTCATAACAAAGGGTAGTGTAAAAGTATTACCCAAACCACAGAAGTTGAGGAAATATTTGTGCCTATTCTGTTGCTCCTRCCTTATGATAAAGACCATTAATCGTCAGTTGGTTCTCATCTCCATGAAAAGAAGAAAAAAGGTGCAGAACTCAAAGCAAGAGGAAAATTGAAGAGCATTGCAAAGTAAGATAGGTCTCAGATTTACCACTGTTAGTAGCCTCTTCTGGCTCATTTTGTGACTCTGGGTCAGATACAAATGAGAGTCTTAATAGTGAGAGTCCGAAGACTAAGTGAAAATGTGTATTACTTTTGCACTTAGGCTAACAAAGACATTTCCCATGTGTGTATGTCATCCTCCCCTTCCCCCTCTTTTGTTAAACTGCCCAAATAACAGGACTAAAAAGAGCTAGCCAAAACAATTGCTATGGAGAAGCAATCAGAATTAAAGAAAGGCRAGACTTGGCAGTCTGAAATAGAAATTGAGAACAGTCAGTGGTATTTGCTTGAATTGGGTCATATTTGTTTTCAAGATTTTCAGTTCTGCTTATTGCCATAAGAATGCTCAGGTTTTCCTTATTACTTCATTTGTTTATTAGAATATATTAAGTCACCATTTGTAATCAGTTTGTATTGGAAAAGCTTTCTCGATTTGTCTTCTGATATTTTCTTGCACTCTCTGTCATTTTAGAGGGTCAGTCTAGAAATCATCAGAATTGGCTTATAGTTTATATATAGATTAGACGTTTTCTATTATTTTTATGAAGGGAGCTAAAATATGGAGATCAGAAATCTATGGAAAATACTTTTCTGTAATGGCTAACAATACATAAAATGAAGTTTTGAAAAAAGTCTAGTCAAATGTTTTAGCTGAAGTTAAATGTTGCAAGTGTGACGAATATATTTTTCCAAAGAAAAAAGTAGGTGCTATAGAAGAGATACATGATGTATGTGAGGATGCATCCATTGTAACTAAATAGGATGAAAAACCTTTGTTTGGATTAGTGTTCAGAGCAATCACTATTTTTATACATTCTGATCATGAATGTTAATGTTTCATCTGAGGAGTCCATCTCTGAATGTACCCTACTATACATATGACGTATTTTATACAGAATTTTCAAAGTCTTGAGATTGTTTAGTCTCTTAACCTAGAAAGGCATCAGCCAGTACATACTGGCAATTAAATATTTCAAGAGGAAATTCTCTTGAATATTCCATTGCAGACTTACTTTTTTTTTTTTATATATAAATTATATTAATAGCTTTTTAAAACTCTGTATTTTATAGGTCAGATAAGGTAAATTAGTGTCCCTCAGGCCTCAAATGTCTTTTTAAAGAGTCATTAAAGTGAGACTGTTTTGAAAAGTTACCAAACAGGAAACATTGTTGTTCCAAGGATCTGTTTGAAGTTTTAGCTTCTAAAATTAGATTATTTTTTTTCCYTCTACTTTTTCAGAACGAACTGTTGCCTGAACTATTGCATAAGGGTAACCTGGCTTTAATTACCTGCCATGTATTGATAAGTATTTGAGTTGCATCTTTTTGGTTTATTAAGTCATAACTAGGTGTTTTATACCTGTGAGCTTTGAAGGGAAGATCTTCAGAATGTATCACTATTGTTTGATGATCTTGTAGTTTAATGTTAGTAACTCTTCCTGTTTTTGTGTTTTTTTTATTGTAGTTCTGTCTTTCTCCTACAAGAGTTCATACCAGTATTATTTGAAGGTTACAGAAAAGTGCACTACCTGTGCTGCCATAGGACTGTTGATGTCCTCAGCTGTTGTAGGAGAAACACTAGACCTGGAACCCAGTTTGTTACTGGTAAGGAGTACTTGTCTTGGAGTTTTTTGTTTTTTAATTTAAAAGTTTGCATGCTTGCTTTAACAAAAATGACTAAAAATCATTTCACTATTTCCTCATTTAAGAACACTATACCAAACTACAACTCTRTTCTTCTGTGTTCCATTTGCTTGTTTGGTTATATGTTTTGTTTTGTGGGTGTTTTTTTTCCCCTTTCTTTCCTGCCTAGATTTAAAAACTGTTTGTCCTAACTTCCCCCCTTCCAAACCATGGGGGCTAACAGTTTTCCCTTAGCTTTCCTTTTCAGACCTTCTTTTCTCTTAAGTTCTTAATGTACCATCAGAGTTAATGAAGGTTAATAAATGAATTTTTCTAAAATACCTTCAGAAATCCTTTTTATTGTGGCACACTGATACTGTGTCTCATCTTTAATGTTTGTTGGGGGTGAAGAGACTCTTCTGTCCTTCAAACATATGATGCTCCGCTAACTTCAGGCAGTTGATTCAACAGATCATAGCCAAATTACTGGTTTAAAGTTCTAGAGTGTCAAATGAAAGGTGTAGTGATTGCTCCCTGTTATTTTAGGTTTTGGTTATTGGATTTAAGATCGGCTTGTGGTTCATATTTAGATTTTAAAAGCAAAGCCTAATGGTAAGGTAAATTACTGGAAGTGTGTAGTGTTTTGAATGTTTTTATTCTTTTTGCTGTAATCAGCCGTCCTCTAACTTGTAATGCATTCATATCTACATTATTTGATGTCAGAAGCAATTGTAACATGATGCAGTTTTAGATTCACGTTTCCTAACTAAGTCTAATCCAGACAGAGCAAGAGTTGAAATGTCTTCACCTATATTGAGGAAACTATGGTTAAAGGGAGTGAGTTCATGTTTGCCAGAGCATTATAACTGCTGGAGCTGCAATGCTGACTCTGTTGTTGCTGTTTGAACTTGAGAGTCAGGGACTTTCTGGATAGCAACTCCTATAGAGCTGCTAAGCAGAAATGCCATTTTAATGCTGTTGGTGACAAGGTAGCATTTGGGTTGCAATTAGAAATGTTTTAGTGAATCCTCATCAGACAAGTGTTAATTAAGTATTTGTAGAGTTGCCTTGCCGTACAGTTATTAATTTAATGAGCCTCTTAAATCTGATTTTAAAAAATGTTGTATTTTTATTAAGTTCACTGAAAACTATATACCTCCCAAATTCTTGCCTTTTCTGTAATTCTATAGTATTTCTGAAACTGAAAGGCAAAACTTTTTCTTCCTGCAACTTCTAGCCCATAAGGACAAACATTCATTTTTCTAAGCTGTAATTAAACATTCTCATCCCCGTTCTTAAGGGAAAAGTGATGTATTGATGTTTTCATGAAATGACGAATTACAATTAGYATCCTTGGGCCAAGGATCTGGTTTGTTCTTACTACAAACATCTGCCTATTTCTCTTTGAATTTTCAGTTGTAGCTTGAAAGAATACCTTGATCAATGAATAATCAGTTTCYTGAATCAGAATAGAATAAAAGTTTTCTTTTTTGGCAACTGTTTGTTTTTCAGAAGCTGTTGCTTCTATTTGTGYGTTAAGTTTTGTTCAAAATAGATGTAATTTTTGTATATTTAGCATACAGAAATTCAGTTAAACTCTTAAAATTGTGTACTGTTCTTCCTCAAACATGCTTGTGAGAAAACAGTTTTGGAGACTGGTACTTGAAAACTCATGAGTGATGTCTCTGCAGGGAATTATCATCCATCAATATCCTGCTCTCCTTTTTCATTTAGAATAATCTAAGTATAGATRCTGTCCTTCCCAGTTTCTAAGGTTAGGGGTTTTTTGTTGTTTTTTTTCTTCCCCCTCCAGCTTTGTCTTTAGCATAGGCAGGACATGTGGATATGATGGATTGTACACATTTCTGTTGGCTTTAATTGGATAAAAGTGAAACTAGTAGATACACTGTGTCTTGTTATGCAAGGAGAGTTTCAAGTCTGATCTCACCTTGCAGGGCTCCTCTGCAGAGGAATTTAAAAAATGTTGGAATGTTGGTAGGAGTGGAGACCTGGGAAGGACATAGGYGAAGCAGAGAACTGGGGTGCATTTGGGGGGGGGGGGTTTGCATGGTAAACTATTAGAATGCATTTCAGTTTTTCATTAATCTGTTTTCCCTTACCTCCAAAGGGAGAGGAGGGAGGAAACAGTACATATTTTTGGCTAAATTCTGGTTGGCCCTCTTTCCCTAGGGAGCAGAGTGACTGGTGGAGGAGTGCAGGACAAACTAGTGAGTATTTTGGTGCACTGTAACTTACGTGTCCTTAGTCTTTAGTGTAGAAACATATTTAAAAATTTGCAACAGATTAAAATGTTTTATGGTTAAAATTTTTGGTTAGCTCTTATCCTACAAGAGTTTTTTCTTAAAAAAATTTTTTTTGTACCAGGCTTTCAATTGATCAGAGTGACTATAATCTATTTTTGTTGCTGTTTTCCTTCTGAATGAAGGGAATGAAGTACCTTAGAAGTTAYTTTGTCTCCAAGATTTCCCAGGGGATAAAACTGTAGACTTTCATCTGTGTTGCTGCTTTTCTTTTTATCTGTGGCTTCATAATTTAAATAATTCACTGAGTTTTATATGCAACAAATTTGTACCCCTTAATTTTAATGGTGTTAAGATTTCTGCAGGGGACTTATTATATGTATTATATGCTGAGAGGTTAGGCTTTGTAAGTGTTACTGCTTCCTCTTTTGAGAACCCTTCCAGCATTAAGTGTAGACTGTRTTTATTTAGACTGTTATTATGTCCTCAGGTGTTATTTTTATGTTCAAACAGCTTGTGTTGATGATGCAAAATAAACACTTTTCATGAATGCTGTATTTGTAGAACTAGGTTCATTCTAGCTGGGGTTAAAGTTGATATAAATTATTAACGGTTAGCTTAAGACCAGGTTTGTGACAGCATGAAAAATACAAAGCTGTCCTGTATCTTGGCAGAACTTTGCATGCAGGTGGTTATTAAATCTGCTCATGCTCAAGACCTTGTCTGTTCTTCATGGTTACATACAAATGCTGTTTGTTCAGGAGCAATTTTTTAGTTACTTTTTTTCAAAAAAAAAAAATAGAATAGAATTGAATTACTGTACTATCCATACATTGACTTGTGGAGAAAGCCTGGTCCCCCTACGATTTATTTTGTGGAAAACCTGTCATAGACTACAGACGAGCTTTCATGGTTCACTGGTTTCTTGGAGAGCTGTGTTGTGGCCGTGCACTGTCATCAGAGGCACAGGTTCATCGTCTCCCATGGAGCACTCATGCTAGCAAGGAAAGCTGCTGCTGAACAGTGGTAGACTTCTCATTTTGGAATGGAAAATTCTACTGTGCTCCGTACTGCTTGGTACTCTGGAAGGTAGTGYTATTAAAATCTGGTCTTGGGGCGTGGTGGAATAGACCTCTGTTTATGAACTGGAAGCACTGTTGTTAAAATGTGTTGCCAGGAATCTTCTTGCAATTTGATTCCCACTTTTTTTTTTTCCTAGAATTTAAGAAATTGTATTGATTAGGTATTGGAATTGAGGGTTTGTAAAGCAAAATCTCACAAGTTCATTAGAATTAAAGAACATGGGTATAGAAAGTTACAGGAGTGATATTCACTGCAAGTATTATTCTCYATTTATAAAGCACCAAGGATAGAATGTGGCTGCTTGAACACATTCATCTTGAGCCATTACGACTTTTATTTTCTTTCCATTAACCACTGTTGAAAGACAAAGCATTAGTAAGTCTACTTCTAAGATTGCAGTACATCAGTGTGCGGCATGGGACCATTATTAATCTTTTTAACAATAACTAGTGAAATAAGTAATGTGTCTGAGAGTTTGTCTAGCAAGTGTTCCTAGTTTGGGAAAAAATTACTCCCAATTTTCCCAGTTGGAACTTTCTTGAAGACTTACCTGGATGCATCAAGTGGAACCAGGCCTCAAACATTTTAGTGAGCTAAAAATCTTCACAGTTTATTCTGCCTTCATGAGCTTTTGCTAGCAGTTTGAAAGGAATTGCTTTTCTAAAGAGATCTTTACATAACATCTTTAAGTAGAGATACACATCGTTAAAAAGGTCGGGGGGGAGCCACAAAACGGCATGTAAAATTGGAATGCAAGAGCAGAGGGTTTTGAAGCTTGCTGAATTTTTAACTACTAGCAAATTGCCTTAAATTTAACTCGGATTAGTTCCCTAGTGATCCTTGACATTAAACGGATATTCTGGTTTGACATGGGTAGACAGAAAACTAATTAATTTCTCTGAATTTGAGGSATATTTAATTTTCTTCCCCAAAGACCTCTCATTTAAAAGGTACAATGATGTGACAAACATTCAGTATGGAACAATGTATATAAGTAGCAGACCTTTAGACAGAGAAAGATCAAGACATCTACAATTATCGTTGTTGTTTTGGAAGATGTTAAATTTTATTGATTAAATTGAGCCTAAGAGTATCTTATATCATTGCTTGTATACTTGGAAGTGATATAATATTGCCACCTGTCAGTGGAACGGCTGCTATTCTTTGTGATGGGCGTCTTCCTCATTCATYTCTCTATCTCTTTATACTTAAATTTTGAGTTCTTTGGAACACAGACAGTTGTCTTTGCTTAGAGGAATGTATATTCTCGTTGGTTTTACCTCATATCCTAAAATACAGTAAATAGTGGGTATAACAAAGCAAGTATTTTTGATTTCTTGTCCCAAAGGTGTCCGCCCATCCTCTGCTTTTGTCCCCAGTGTCCTTGGAAATGTGGATGAGTAAAGTAAGATCATGTCATAGAATCATAGAATGGTAAGGTTGGAAGGAACCTCTGGAGATCATCCAGGCCAGCCTTCAGTGTAGCCCATACGGGGGCTGAACTCGCGACCTTGGCATTAGCAGCACCATGCTCTAACCAACTGAGCTAAACCTGCCCCCAAATATAATCCTTGTGTGTTAGTGACACGCTTCTGTTCATTCATAGCTGGCCCGGAAGGCATCTGCTGTCAAGAGCTTGGTGGGTGGGAGGGAAATCAGGAAGGAATCTTGTCTAGATTTTAGTATTTAGTAAGAATATCATGAGCAGGAARTAACAAAACTCAAGTTATTTTGTAAACAAGCTAGCAAGTGCTTCATCCGTAAGAAACACCAGGTTAGTCAGTGTCTGAATCTCAAACTGGTACAGTCAAAAACAAAAGTGGCAAGAGACAAATATATTAATTGGGGTTCTGGCACAGACATATAAACAGAGGAGAAGGTGTATGCAAGTATCAAGCAGAGATATCAACAGTGAAGGGCAATCCAAGCATACTAAAATAAGMTGAATAAGCATATGAAATGGCAGAGAAATAAAATCTCAAGGGGATAGTGTAATTTCAAGGTGGAAGACTTTCAAGAAGAAATCCAAGAAAAGATGGTGGTGTTTAAACTCACACATGAAAATACTGACAAATACTCTTGATGCTAATCTGTACTAAAATGAGGAATGGAAAATTACCCTTGCAGGGGACTTTTTTTTTTTAATCCAACCAATTCCAGGGAGATTTGCCTTGGAGTGTGGATTTTAAGACCTGTAAAGGAACAACAAAGGAAAGTACAAGTTCTGAAAGCCTCTGATCACTCTGTAATTGTATGCTCTGAGGTTCCTGCATCTTCCTCTGAAGCATGTGGATATGGCAGCAGCTGAAGACAGGATGGATGATGGACAATTCATTTGATCCTATGTGGCAATTCATATTTCCTGAGGGGACTAGGCTGACTCTTCAGCTCCTAAAAGTAGATGCAGTAGTGATTTCTGGAATAAAGACAAAACTGAACTGTCATTCTCCCTTAATAGGTGKTTCTCTCAAACATAAAGATGTTATGAAGCTGTGGCAGCCACCTTCAGAGCATGGAAGTTGTGGACCCACATATCATTTTTAGAGGTGGAGCTTACTATATCAGAACAAATTTAAGCTTTTGAAAGAAACAGATATTCTTTATGTTTTATGGCAACTGAATGCTCTTAATTAGTTGGACCTTAAACTACTGCTACATGGTATATAAATCTTGATATTAAGCTTCAAGTAAGTGGTGTATGCTAGGTAAAATGGAAAAAAAATAYGCCAAGGAAGTTATAAAACTGGAAATAAAAAGATCAGTGCGGAATTACAAAGCTTCCTAGGTATGGTGTWGTGATAATTACTCCCAGAGTCTGTTGTGGCACTGCCAGCCTCCTTTGTTAGCAAATGCTTTGTGTGTTTTGATCTTGAGGGTATTTCACCTGAGACAGTGCAGTAATGTCAATGAAGGATTATCTTGGAGACTGTCAGGGCTGTAAGTTTTTGATAGAGGCAAATGGGCAGCAAATTAAACTGTATAATAGGAGGGACTTACTGAATACTGTATGGAATGTGATATGTATGTTCATCCGTAGCGATACGTTGCTTCTCTGATACGTTGCTTCTCTCATACTTTGCGGGCAAGATAAAGTTCACTCTGAAAAWTTTTCTGCTATTGATTACAGTTAACTGCTAACTTTTGTGTTTTGAAGTATCTGAGGAGGCTAATTTTAGAAATTAAATACAAGATATGACTCTCTGCCATACTACCAGCATTAGCTAACTTTCATTGGAGCATACTGTGAAGTTTTCTGGAAGGTGATCAAAAGTCCTATGAATTCTTAGCAGCCTGATCGGATGCTCTGTTTTCTTGTGCAGAGAAGCAYCCTTCCTAAACATGAATGTTTAGGTGACTATTAGAATTTCCCTACTCATTATCTCTGGGTGGTGGTGAAGTAAACTTGGATTTGTAAAGGCATGAAAATAATATGTTTTATTGTGAAGTTAAAAATATTGCGCTAATAAGTAGTTAAGCTTCAAATAACATTAATTTCATAGTTCTAATCCATTGCCAATTTAGTTCGGTTGGAGACTTAATTTTGTGATCTGTGGTCTTGGATTTGCCTGCTGCTCTTGTGACTTAAAACTGGTATTTTTAGCCCCTCAATCGCAATATAGCAAAGGAAATAGCTGGTTTCAATTGGCTTTTGCTGTTTGAAGATGTTGGCTATTCAGTGTGCTTTTTCCCCTTGAGGAAACTGTATTACAGAATGCTTTACACTAGTTTGGTCCATCAGCATGGTTTCAAATGTAGTACTCTGTTTTTACTGAACCCAAGCAGTAAAAACTGACAGCCATTTTACCCAAGTAACTTAAGACAGGTTTTCTTATGAGTCTGTAGTGGTTTAAAGAAACATTATTCTGGAGTGTTAKGAGGCACTGGAGAATTGAGCTTCAAATCTTGTCCATTTTAATATAAATTATTTAAGTCCAGTATAAATAAGCAGCATATGGCAATGAACTTGCAGCCTTTCTAGGCATTAGTTGTATTTTCTGAGATATTCTTTCAAGATGGACCTGTTACCTAATCTGCTACAACCTGGTTTGTCTTGTTTAGTCTTTTTAAATGGTCTGTGAACTTTGATTTTGATATAATACTGTCAATTTCTTCCYTCTACAGAATTTGTGGAAGAGGAAACACAGAGATTTCCAAATGAATAACCGAAAGGAAGATATGGAGATTGCTTCCCACTACCGTCACCTGCTTCGTGAACTTAATGAGCAGAGACAACACGGCATCCTCTGTGATGTTTGCATTATAGTGGAGGGGAAGATATTTAAGGCTCATAAAAACGTTCTGCTCGGGAGTAGTCGTTACTTCAAAACGCTGTACTGCCAGGTACAGAAAACATCTGACCAGGCCACAGTCACTCATTTAGACATTGTAACTGCACAAGGTTTTAAAGCAATCATTGACTTCATGTATTCTGCACACCTAGCACTGACCAGCAGAAACGTCATTGAGGTGATGTCAGCTGCTAGCTATCTGCAAATGACAGATATTGTACAAGCCTGTCACAATTTCATAAAAGCAGCTCTTGACATAAGTATAAAGTCTGATGCCTCAGATGATCTTGTTGATTATGAACTTGGAGCTCCTTCTAGCAGTAGTACAGATGCTTTGATTTCAGCAGTTGTGGCTGGAAGGAGTATATCTCCTTGGTTAGCTCGGCGTACAAGTCCAGCAAACTCTTCTGGAGATTCAGCCATTGCCAGCTGCCATGAAGGAGGGAGCAGTTATGGAAAAGAGGATCAAGAACCGAAAACAGACAGCCACGAAGACATATCATCCCAGTCTCTTTGGTCTAGTGACATGGGCTATGGATCTTTACGTATCAAAGAGGAACAGGTTTCGCCATCGCATTATGGAGGGAAYGAATTACATTCTGCTAAGGATAGTGCAATACAGAATGCTTTCTCAGAACAAGGTGTAGGGGATGGCTGGCAACCCACTGGACGCAGAAAGAACAGAAAAAATAAAGAAACTGTGCGTCATATTACGCAGCAAGTAGAGGATGACAGCRGGGCAAGTTCTCCAATGCCATCTTTTTTACCTGCCTCAGGATGGCCATACAGCAGTCGAGACCCAAGTAAGTCATTTTTCTGCTTTTTCATTCCTGGTATTAACAATGCAGAATTATRTATTAGCCTATCTGAAACTGAAAAATGTAGCTAGCTATGTTGCCAACTATTTGATGGAAGCACTGTATAGCTCAGTTAGGAGCTCTAGTGTCACAGCAGTGCAGACTAGTTCTGTGAAAGAAGTTGGTGGCTTTGCTCTGGCCCTGAATATAGAGTGGCCTAAATCACCCCTGAAACACCGTTATAATTATCAGAATTAATGAGGTAAAAGGTTGGAACTTATTTCAGCAGGTGTGCAAACTCATCACACTTCATGTCAAAGTTGAAGAATTTTCCTTGCATGGTATATTGATGCAGTAATTACACCACATATAGGTGCAATTTAGTGAGTCTTGATACTGTCTTCAGCACTGCCTATTCAGGTGTCATTTCTCAAGAATAAGAAAGCTACCATAGCTTATTGCTGGTAATAGCAAGAAAAGTGTTTGGTARCTCTAAGAATAATATTTTTGTGAGACTGTAAGGCTTAAAATGTATTTTGATGTTTGATTACTTGTAATCTGAGGTAAATGATTTCTTTTTTTTCAAAAGTGTAACCAGGGAGAAAAATGTTTTCTGGACTTCTTTTGTATCTTCAGTAGTTATTTTCTGCCTCAAAATAAAGATAACTGTCCTATTTGATCCACTAATCGCTGCCTATTTTTAGATCCAAGAATGCTATTGATAGTGTTTTGTTTTTTTAAGGACTCTAGGGGAAGTGTGGTATTAAACTTCTTTAAGCTGACTTGAAGATCTTAGTCTGTACTATGAGTTAACCTCTGTTTCATTGGATACCAGATTATATATCCTAATGTTGTCAAATTTAGATTGAAAAAAGCAATACAACTAGTACTGAAAGCCTGAACAGCTGAAAAAAGTTTTTAAAGCTACTTACATACTGATGTATGAATGTTAAATTTGGCTTTTATTGATATTTAATTGAATGGGTAACTGTCTTTAGATTAATTGTGTTACTTTTACAGTTATCTGCTGCAGCAAGCTTGCCTGTAATTATTCTAATAGGCTGGTGATAAAAATCTAAACAACTTTGGTTAGAAAGAAGATGCCGGATAACTTGAGAATGGTTTATGATGAGTCCTGTTTTTATAATGCATGTGTCTTAGGGCTGTTTCGAGTAAAGACTYGGTATTGACTGTCTAAAATGCTATTCACACACACATACTTCTCACTTCACAACAGCCGATTAAAAACAACTCAAATGCTGCCTATGAGGGTTTTTTTTGACATGTATATGAAGCAAGCCACGCATGCTGGAGTTACTATAGAAGCAGGATTGCAACACTGATCTTAAAAAAAAAAAAAAAAAAAAAAAAAAAAAAAAAAAAAAAAAAAAAAAAAAAAAAAAAAAAGTCATAGATTTAATTTCTTTAAATTGTGCTTTTGAAAACAGTGCAAAATGTAAGAGATGATGTTGCTGGAAGATGAATGATGTCTATATCATTTTATTCCTGATTGTTGAAGAACTAAATAGAAATGGATTTTGTTCTTCACAATTGCTTGCGGCTGAGAGGAAGATGGCTTCTGGGGTTGACTCAGTGCAGTGCTGAGACAGCTGCATCAGCAGATAAAATCAAATTATTTGTTTTGAATCTTGTCTTAAATAGTTTCCAATTAAAGAGGCGTTTCATGTGACAGGAAAGAGGAAACTAAGTGGTGTCAAATGGGGCAATAATTTTGATGTTCCACTGGTGCTAATAAGGCAGAAAGAAAAACTGAATAGCCGTTAACTTCTCCCTGTCCAAAATGAGAGAAATGCCAGAACTAGCCCCTATCCTTGTTATGTTGGCAGTGGCCTGCCCGTACCTGGCTGCTACTCGAAGAGCAGCGAGGTCCTACATAGAAGTAACCACGCTGAAGAAAGGGAGTATTTGGAGACTGAGATCTACCCATAGTTTCCTCGTATTAGCCAGCTGGAGGGGTGAGCAAAGGTGAAATTCTCCACTCTGCCCTGTTGAAGGGTGAAGAGATTCGTGCTTCTCTGTACTGCAGGACCTGAACTCGCAGAACGGGGGATGCTGACGCTGACTTAGGGTCTGGAAGCCCCTTTCTGCATACTTGGGGGAACTCCAAGATCCCTACGGTTACAGGAACCCTCCTTTTCTCAGGCTGACTCGTCTTGTCTTCGGGGGAGCGGAAGGGAGAATGGTTTTGGAGGGTTTGAGATCTGTGCACGTTAAGCTTTACTTTACATTTGGACATTTTGTAAGTGGTAAACCTTGTGTGCCGGTGTCCGTAGATGTGCGGTTTGGGAAAACCTAATGGAGTTGGTTGCTCAGGTGAGGTTGGTTTCTGTTGTTGCCTGCACACTGAAAGAGAAGCAAAGCATCCCTGCTGTCCCTAACCAGCGCTCCCCTGCTCTCCGCAGGCGGGAGGGTCTTTCTGTCTCATATTAATATTTCCCATCTCCAGCAGGTGGAAGCAACTGTCTTGCAAACTGCTCCATCTCCTTCGTTGCTAGGCTACCGGGCTCTGCTTAGGCTAGCCAGTGGTACCCCAGGTTCCCAGCCTTCCTACCGGAATTCAGCGACAGTCCGGGGGTGCTGTAAACGTAGCTCCTGTCTATGAAGGAAAGTTGCTTTTCCTTGTGTACAAAGGGGTAATGGCAAGTGTATATAGTGTGTAATGAATATTTGGGATGTGGTTTTTGTGCTTCAGTTTTTAAATTTCAGTTTAAAATTAGCTTTACATTTAATAGGCTTAATTCCTTAAGACATACAGACATAGTCTAAAACTCTTTGCTCCCTCACTTATTTGAAAGAGTCCCTATCCATGCTGTTAGTAACTAAGATTAAAAAAAAAAAAATCTTTGCTGAGGAAATGGGCGTTGAATGTTGGTTGGTAAATAAGCTAAGAGGAAAAGAGTTACCTAGAATGTTTTTTTATTCTTTGAGAAACTTTTCCTTTTCTGGTCTGTTCAGTGGTTTTATCCTGCTTAGTGTTAGGTCTAAAAGCCCTGATTATGGGATAATTTGGGTACAGTTTGCAAATGTGTGCTGGAGGGTAATACAGGTGGTCTGGCAGTGTGAAAGCTGATTTAGTAGAGTCCATCTTAACTTCACTGCTAATGTCTTTCTCCTGATACTATACAAGTTAATCTTTTGGTCTTTCTTGCAGATGTTCTTTCAATGAGATGTAAGCAACATTTTTGGAAAGTGGGTGCTGCAAGTGACCATTACAAGTAACAATAGATTGAAAATCTGTTTTGCTTTTAAAACATCTAACAGCTCATTTACACTTAGTAGTGTTGCTTATTTCAGTGGGAAACAGATGTTCTTATCCGTACAGGCAGGATGTAGTAAAGTGTCCCATATACTTAGTAGACTGTACTTAAATTTGATGAAATGGAGACTAAAACAGATACAGATTTTATCTTGAAAGGAAAATTCTTTCTGCTTCAGTTGATTTTATTCCAGATGTTGGTGGAGTACGGCTGAGAGGCTTTGAATTTGATCGCGCTGCAGATTAAAACGAAAAGTGTCTGGAGTAATCCTTTTAATGGTAATCTAGTATCGTGGAAATAGCCACAGAAGCAAGAGATTTTAAATGTCTTCATGAAGAGTATATTTGCTTCCTCTAAGAAAGAATGATCAAATAAGATTTGCGAAAGAATCTGAACTAAGTCGAGATGCTACACTGAGAATGTGATTAAGCTCTAAGTTTCTACGGGATGATGTCAGTCAAGCACGAAAGTGGTGCAAGGATGTTCCTTGGATTTGTAGAGGCATCTCGAGCTTAAATGAGTTCCCACTTTGTTGCCTTGATTATCTTTGCTATGCTCTCTAACTTGAGAGCTTCCTGACTGCAGGGTGAACAGTGTTTGATGGGGACCATCTTTTCATGCTATTACCAATTTACTAACTTGTCTTCATTTAGCATAAAACATGTTTGTTCCCCCCCCCCCTTCCTCATGGTGTTTGGGCTGTTCAGGATGTTACTGTGTTATTCTGTGTATGAAACATTCATCTATGTTTTCCTTACCTAGCAACATTTAGTTTTCTTTAATCTTTGAATTTTGTAGGTTTTCTAAAGAAACAAATTACTCATCCATTTTATTGCTTTTAATTCCAAAGGTGATCATGAAATTCTAATACAGACTTTAGTTTTGAGTATCTTGTTTTTACCTTAGGTTGCTATTCCAATAACATCAGAAACCTTTTACCATATTGCAAATTTTGAGTATCTGAACTATGGAATTTGGTGATATTTAAAAGGTTCTCACTGAAAAGAATAGTTATCTTCATTAGAAGAGCTGTTAAGCTAGCAAAATTTTGCAGGTTTTTTGCATGGGAAGTTCTGTGGGTCATGGTGTGTGTAGGGAGGTGTCTTTTGAAGAATTTATTGATGGTTTTATTGATGTTTTATTTTGAGCATAGTTATAATTTAGGAATTTATTTCTAAGGAAATACTCCCACACATCTCCTGAATGTTTGCACCCTAAAGCTGCAAGTAATTTTTGTGCCAGTTGGCTATGTAATGAAGCTAATTGCTCTCAAAACAAATCAGAACAGTCATTTTAGAAGATGCTGCAACTTGGGAACTTTTTGCTCTCCTTTGGTTACATGTAGTGAATTTAGCAGGATATGATTTGAAACCCTTCTCTAAAAGAAGCACTCTGGAAGAACTTCAGGATTTATGTAAACCCGGAGTTAAAAAAGTTTCCAGGAGGGGGTGAGCAAAGGTGCTTAATGATTTTACCACCCAGTGAGCTTAYGGTGGTAGCTCTGACTGGATGAACTCCCCAGCTAATTTTGTGCAGGTGAGGTCATGGGACCTGTGTGAATTCAGGTAGGTGCATGTGTGCCTTCTCTTCTTACAAGATGATTTTATGCTTGTAAGAAGGTCTTTCTCTGAGCAAGTTATCAGGTTTTCTGTAACCCTTTAACCTTGTCTGTGCAAATCTTCAAATCCTGCCCTCCTCCCACTGCCTTTAGAGATAAAATTAGAGCACAGATTTTTTTTGTCAACTTCTGTGCAAGGTCTGTTATTGCAAGGGGCAGGAATTTCTTCTGTCCTGTTAGCAAGTTGGGGGTTACTCATGCAAAACAAGAATTCCTTGCTAGGCCATCAAAAATATAATGTGGTAGTGATTTTGTTTGGCTAATTGGTAGAACCAGGTAATTGTTTTTACTTTTGTTATAGTTAGGTGGCGTTATAATTCCTGGGTGCTGCACTACTAATCTGCACTGGGTGCTGCGTGTGCATTGTAAACATTTGTGTGTCTATCACTGCCTTTGCACAAACCAAATATTCTTTTTTTTTACCAAATCGCTTTTTTCAGTTGGCGTGTTGGCTGTAAGCTGGTATGCAAGTCTTCATACTGCTTCCTTTAGGGAGAAGGGTAGGCCTGTTTAGAAGAGGATGCTTTGTGTAACTCATGTTTACAAAATGTTTTTCAGTGATTATCAAATATGGCAGTGACTTACTCTGTGTCCCTAGGTGTATGGTAAGCAGATTTAGCAAATTCATTATTTGGTAAATCATCTGCTGTTTGGTGGTTTCTGCAGTTCAAGCTACTGTGCAGTAAAATCCATTTTCAATAGATATTGTTGAGGAAATTAAGTTACTGCAAAACCATTTAACTCCAGTTTTCTAGTCATCTTGCTTGTTTTGTTTTTAGCGCTGAAAATTATATTGTTTCTGTTGTGATATATTTGTCAAGTATATTAGCCCATGTAGTGGAATAAATGCCTTGGATAATTCGAGGAAAAAATTGAGCATGCTGTTGGTATTCAGAAAACAGGTTTTTTTAAGGGAACTCTTCAGGATGTTGTTTTGCAATACCTATATAATCTTCTGGTTTTACTTCATACTATACCTTTTTATAGTCTTCTAAAGTTCTTAAAAACTAAACAATACAAAAGAAACTTATATCAGCTAGCAGCTTACTGTTACTGATTTCTTGTGCATACCTTTGTAAATAAATAATGAAAATTTGCTTTTGGACATCGTTTCCTGTTTCCAATTGCTATGTCTCAACTTCTCAAAAGACAGCCACATACTACATGTGACAGATGTTTTCTTTTTGTACTAGAATTAGTAGTCCCCAGATACCTAATGAAGTATATTTGTTGACAAAAGTACTTTTTTCCACTTCATATTCTCTATAAATGGAAGACTACTCTTGACGTGATACTCGAGAAGAATCTGTACCTGAGACTACAGCATATAAAAATAAAAGACTGATATGTCTGTAGAAGTTCTCTCTGAGGAAGGGAGGATCTGTTGTTTCTGAACCTGAAGAGACCAAAAATTAAACCTATCCACTCAGATACAGAACAGCCATCTCCAGAAAATTTTATCCCTCTTCAATGCATATTTTTATTGTGTCTTGAGGTATAACTCTCCAGTTTAGTTTCCTTAAATAGGGACTTCTGTCTCTGTTAGCTGGAGAAAGGGAGTTGAACTGTTTTCTGACTTCCCAAATTGCATTGTATATGTGGCAGTCAGAGAAAGTCTTTGCCGTTTGACTTGTCAGCCCCTTCCTATGCAAATAACCTATAGGAGAAYGTGGGGTATGTGCATTTATATGGAGTCTGAAATTATTCCAAAGTGTTCTGAAGATGCTCTTTTAGCAAATACCTGCTTTTTTGTAGTAAATCTAAAAAGCTACCAAAAATGTTCAGATTCTCATAAAGGTGTTGGATTTTTTTTGAGGATAATTATTAGTAAATTTCAAATACCCTGACACCTTGAAAAATAAAATAATTGTTATACTTCCCCCCCCCCCATTTTAGTGAAGTCTTGGTGAAGTCTAGTTTTGGTGCAAGGTATTATGACTGACTTCACTCTTGCTGTGTGGCTTTTAATGGTGATATTAAATTGTGAAATAATACCACACCTTCAGTAGTAGTAGTAGGTGATGGCAGATTTCCTTTCGCAGCCAGACCTGGAGGGGTTACAGATCTGTGCTCTAATGCCACCCCCAGAATTCTTTCTTAGCGCTGAAATCAGCTTAGCCCATGTTCTACATTCCACTGGCTCCTGAGGCTGCCCGGATTTATAGACTCTCTTTGCTACTCTCTTTTCRTGTGCCTAACGCATTCAGTTTACTGTCTGTAAGTTGCAGCTAGTTGTGGCAAAAAGACCTCTGTGTCCGTGCGCTGCGTCTTGCTGAAACGTTCTGCCTAGAACGCTCCGTGAACAGCTCGCGTTCTCCACCGCACTGCGGTTACAGGCTAATGAAATTATTAAGGTGCAATCTTCACAGGAAAAAACTRTTTTAAGTTTCCGTTATTAAAGGGTTAGGTCAGGTTATTTTCAAGTCTGGAAAGTAAAATCGTTACTTTAAATCCAGACACTTACTCCCTGGCTACACCCTGGCTTTAAAATGGTTCCACCCTAAACCAGCTTTAGCTCAAAGCCCTGGGCCGGTTTCCTTTCCCCACCCTGCATTCCATTTTCCCCGGGCTCCAAGGCTGTCCTCCTCCTCCTYCTCTTCCTCCTCCCCGTGGTAACAGCCCTGATTCTGTTAATCTGCTTTAACTCCGGAGATCGGAGGCACTTCCCCTCTTGAGTGCCTTTCTCACCATTTTATTTGCTCCTTGTGCGAAGGTAATTAGTCTTATCTTGACAGACACCTATCTCATTTAAAAAAAAGGAAAAAAAAAAACTTTCTTAGTTTTACTGAATTTGCAAGTTATGAGAAATCAGGAAAGTTTTAGAATTTTAACGTAAGTTTCTGATCCTGCTGTGTGATATCACCCCTGTTCAGGACTTTCACTTTCCGATTTGAAGTGCTGCCTGTGTGTTCAAGCATAGTGAGCAGGAATTCATTCTTCATGTGCGGTGTCTCAGATTCAAAAAAGAAAACTAATTTTGGTATAGTGGTCTTGGATTTGATTTTTTGAGATTTCTTACTGAGTTGTTTCAAAAAATTTTTTTCTAGAGGATTTCAGAAGGTTATAACAGCTCAACATCCAGTCATATAATGAGCATTAGCATTTATAACATTTAGTGGTATTACTTAGGTCTGTTCCTGTTTGTGCATCTCGTTCACAAACAGATGTGCAGAAAGAGAATATCTCTGTACTGAAAAACAGCGTAGACTAGTATCAGTCCTCTCACTAAGTAAGTTATGAAACTTGGGGGAAAAAGGCTTACATTGAGCTTCAGGGTTTGTTTGTTTGTTTTTAAGTGATAGTATATTTGGAGTTAGAGTACRGTTCTCTGTATATTTTTGGGAAATGAAATTGCTGGCTGAAGGTATTTCTGCACTGGCGACTCATTCCTGCTCCTACAATGACCACTGAATTCTTTTTGAGACTACTGTAAATTAGAAAAATAAACTCATACAATTTAACCTTTTTCTCCTTCCTTAGAGCTGGGTATTTTGTTTTGCTGTCTTTTGTTGGGTACTCTTCTGCTGGGAAGATGGGCTCACTGATCAGGCTTTCCTTGTGGCCTTACATAAAGTTGAGTCGGGACCACTAACAAGCAGCTGGAGTTGGGGCTGGGACCTCTGTTGGCTGATGCAGCCCACGGGAAAGGATCTGCAGTATCTGATTTTTTGGCAGAAAAGCAAGTATTATTGGAATAAGCTAAAAACTTTTTTTTTTTCTTTTTTTTTTCCTTTTTTTTTTCTGCCCCAGCTACCTGAGGGAGTAGAGGAGATTTTCTGGTTTATACCTGTTAATTCTCCATATGCTGATTATTGTTTTGAATAAAGTTCTTCAGATATGCGTATTCTTTTAGAAACCCATTGTGGAAGTATTAGTATAAAAATAGGCCATATTTATGTTGAACTAACCTACTTTGTTGTATAAATTCTATTCCAGAGATAGAAAAAAATGTTTCTGTTGCTATTGGTAATACACACATTGTTAATATTGCATAGTTGTAGGCTTGTAGGTTATATTCAGGCCTGTATTATGAAGGCTGTCTTTCAACTGATGTGGACTTTAAACTCTGTTTTAAGGATTCAGCTCTGCATATGCTCATAAAGATTGTGCAGAAGAACATTGAAGCCTCCTGGAATTATAAACAAGATAGACTAATGGGGGGTGGGGTTGGTCAACAGTTTCCCCCTGCCTCACCTTGAGCCTTCCAGAAACAGTTAAAAGCACTTTAAATTTTCAGTCATATGCAAGATGGTGTTTCTTAGTGACTTACTCGAATCCAGGTGGTACGGGTCGCACCGGTTTGAACCACTGTGGAGAAGCTGCAGGAGAACTACTCAAACCTGGAAAGGGCAGGGGGAAGGAGGTATAGTCTTAAGGAAATAGTATYTTGGGTTCCATGAGTATCTGCTTAAGACATCTTACTGTCACGGAGTTTTCAAAGAGAATAAATGTTGTGGTTAAGCGTGTGTATTTGCCTAATAAGTTTTCTGAATTACAAATTTGGAGCTTACTCTGAAGGTATTGCACGCATTATATCCATGTGTATATTATTAAGTTAGTAAAAAGAGTTCTAATCAAAACCAATATAATTAAGGGCATCAGTTCTCTATGTAAATAGTGATATGTGAGAATGCTATTTTTTACTTAAATAGTAGGTTATGAAACGTTTTCTTGTTGTTTGTGGGGAGAAAATTGTTAGAAAGGAGGTATCTGAAATTCCAGCTCAAAGGAGATTTTTRGCAGCTGGCAAAAATGTCACACTGGTTTTCTGCCACACTAGTGTTCCTCCCCCCCCCCCCTTATATCAAGAACAAAACATTTGGAAACGAAAGCTTTTCTTTCCTGTCTGTTTACAAATGATTGCAGTCTTATTTACAYGAAGATATGGAGCTGAACTTTCCTAAGTTTATATGAGAAACATCATCCCTGAAATTTTAAGTGAAGTTCACTCTCAGATCTATTGAGATGCTCCATACAAATAAGTAGAAGAACCTCAGAAATCTAGAAGTCTTTAATTCCCATAAGTTTTTTCCAAAAGCATTCACCTCAGGCCATAATTTAGCAGTGTCCTTGAAAGAAATCCCCAGTATAAGTGGCTCCCACTTTCCTGTAGTCCTGTCTCCACGCCCACATTCTCCTGCAGTTGTTCCGGTACAACATTTGTACAACCATGTAGAGAACCGGATTGGGGAACTGATCTGGGTTTTAAAATAACTTTTTTTTTAATAAACTAGTTTATTTTTAACATATATCCGTTCCCATCTCCAGATCACYTCACAACTATATGTATAGTCTTGGTACAACTGCTGTAAAGCAGACCCTAAACAACCACCCCAGCTGCCTGTATTCATTCCAAAGATATACTGGGGCAGTATCATTGACTGTGTTAATTAGCAGCCGGGACGATGGGATGGAGTGTGCCTTCAGTAAGTTCTTGGATGACACCAGCCTGGCAGGAATGGTTTGTTGGAGGGTGCCATTGCCAGAAACGGCATGAGTTCAACAAAGACAAATGTGGAGYGCTGAGGATGGGACAGAGTAACTCCTTGCACCAGWWTAGATTATAGATTGGCARCCAACTAGCAAGAAAACAGCTTTGCAGAAAATGTGTTCTGGTGGATAACAAACTGAATACGAGTCCATGGGCCTCATGGCAGCAAAGGCCACCTGCAAACTGGGCTGCGAGCACAGCTAACCCGTCGAGGGAGCCAAGATTACCTTCGGAGTACAAGGTCCGTTTCTGAGATCCCCAGTACAAGCTTGAACAAGCCCAGCAGAGGCCAYCGAGATGGGCGGGAGGATGTTGTGCGTGAGGAGAGGCTAACGGAGCTTGCTTTGTTAAGCCTAAAAAGAGAAGCAGGGGAAGGTGTGTTGGGGGGAGGTCTTTCTAAGTGTGAGTAGGATATAAGATTATCAATGTTGTTTTAGTCAACTCCAGACTGGATCTTGCTGTCACCCCTAGTTTTGAGTGTCCACAAAATACAAGCAGCCAAAGGCTTTGGCTGGGTTTTGGTGATGGTGGACATAATCTCAGGTTAGGATATTAGTGAAACCGGCAAGACAACGGCTTTCATTCTGCTGAAGCTGCTGAAGGTTTAAGTTGCTGTTGGAACAAGTACTGGAGCTGTGCCGTGGGGTGAACTATACAGAAAGGGTAGGGACACTTCTCATGGCAGGGAGGTATTAAATGAGTTCATTCCAGGCGCTGAGCAGCGATAACCTCCAGTTCAGAAAGACGTATCTGGAGAAACAGCTAATGCTTTATGGAAAAGCACTAAATTCAAGGAGAGTTGAGGACAGATTTGGAAAGCTTCCTAAAAGCCTCTCTAAATTTCCCAGGGTGATGGAGAGCTTACAGAAACTGACCTAAAGCTTTGGCTGTAAACAATAAGCTAAATATGGTTGCAGTCCTTCAAGGACTACTGTATTTGCTGGCTGACTTCCTGCACCTCTCTGGTGCTGGAGTCGCTTTGATTTGGTGGGTGGTTGTCGGGCGGCCTTGTCCCCTTGCAAGCGCTGAAGGCTGAGGGAGAAACAGTGCCGCTTTGTGTTTCCGCCAAGCGGAAAGGGACTTTGAAGAGAAGACGACAGGCTTAGATTTCCTTTTACCTTGAGATTGTAATGAAAAGAACAATAAAGAACAATACTTAGGAGCAGCAASCTAGCGAAACATTCCCTTTGGTTTTGGGGGAAGAGGTTGTTTCTGCGTTCGGTGTTCCAGCTGGACCGGGTAATCGTGTATGACTTCTAGTCACACCCTTCCCCTGATCACTGGGATTAGTGCTCCGTACAGATTTCTAGAAAATACTCGACTTTGAATATGAGAGAGCAGAAATAAAAGCTGAAATAGAAAAAAATTAGGAAAGAGAACAATAGCAATGACAAATATCGCTGGGGATATGCCCAGAAGATAAAAACMCAATGCAAACAAGAAATAAGTGGTGTCAGCAGACACTAAGGAGATAGTTTGGTAATGTGTAAGCGTAAGCTGTAGCAARGAAAATGAATGAAGCAGTGAAAAGAAATTCAACAAAAATTTATTCTATGTTTTAAAGAAATTATTTTATATARCCAAATGGATCCTTCCTTTAAAGTGGAGGAGACATTTCCTTGAACTAGATGGTCTTTCTGAGGTGGCGCGTGTGTTTTTTAGTCATTTGATGAGGTTTAATGCTTTTGCTGACAGTTTTCTCCAGAATATTGGGAAATAGTTTCTAAAGTTTAATGTTTCATTCACATATTTTTAGTAAGCTGCATCACCTTTATTTTTGTCATAGCTCTTCCCAAAGGACTGGTAGTCATGACTTCTTCATTTTTGAATACTATAACTTCATTTAAAAAAAAAAGTTGGAACTTGTTATCAGTAATGACCTTGATACTGATATACGGTAGTTGACTAAAGTGGGCTTTAAAACACATGTATTCTGATATAGATACAGCTCCCACAGTGGAATTGCATTTTTCATTTACTAGTTTTACTATTTGTGAGCATTGTAACGTGGTTTCTGGTCTTATTMTTTTTATTGCAGCAATAAATTTTAATCTTGGACAGAATGTGTTGAAACACAGGGTACGTGATGAATCCTTGGGAAAGATTATTTAGATGGGATAACTTATCTCAGACTGAAGAAATGTGACTAGTAGCCCAACAGCCTCGATGACTCGTGTGCAAAATGTCCTCAGCCACATTGATCAATAACATTATCCTGGAACCTTTTTTTACATGACCCCAAACTCTCTCTCTTTCTGTCCTTGAATCGCATGAGTGGTGTTGCTCACAGGTGTTGATCCCTGAAAGGCTGTCTGCATGTGTACCTGCCATGCTTACAGCTTCCCATAAAAAGTGATTTGGTAGTAACATGGAGCTATGTTATAAAACTCTTTAAAGACAGCAGTGACTAGATGGAAATACTTTCTTTGTCTTAATCTACATTTCTAGTGTAAAATCTCTTGTATTAGTGTYGTATTAGTAATCTTATATTTTTGAAATGGCCCTTGAATATCTAAATGATTTTCAACAGAAAATATTACTTTCTAATTAGCAGTACAAGCACAAATTAAATACTTCAGTCTTAGGTCTGTTTTGTTTTTCTGATGTCTGGATTTGTGACAACTGTTCATATGACTTTCAAATGAAGTCTTCACATGAAATCTTTTTTACGATARTAGAGGCATGCCTGCTGCTGAACGGGGTGTCTAATCTGGATTAGGCCTCCATAGCAAGGAAAGCGAGGTCCCCGTCTCTCCTAGCTCCCTTGCCCAGCAGGTACGCAGTTCAGTTTTATTTTGCCCAAGAGTAAATTCCCGCACAGCAGCCACCTCTGCGTGTGTTTGGGGTATGACACTACTCGCGCTGCGAGTGGCACGAGCCCTGTTCTTGCTTATAGGGCTGCTGAAGGGCTGCCTGGTCAGCCGTGCGGGCGAGCGACACGGGCTTTTTGCCATGCCGTGCTGAGCTGGGATGGGTGCTTGTGGCTGGGCTTCCTATAGTCCTTTTATATTAGGCTTTCATGTGTAAATAAGAACTTTACTATTTAAGTGTTGCTTTCACAGTTTCAGCATGGCAAATGCTATTGCAAGAACTGTAAAAATAGGCCCTGTGTTTTATTTTTTTTTAAAAAAACTTTATTCATCTGAGTGAACAAACTAATAAAGATTTTCTAAAGCCTCAGTGTTTTTGAAAGTAGGCTGATACAATAAAATAACTGAAAATTATTTGCTAAAGAGACTAATGAGCTCAGGTTTTTTGAGCAGCATTAATCCCACACTTAACTTGCTGCACTGCTGAGGATTTCCTGTGAATGGTGCCTGGAATCCATACAACAAAAGGGATTGTCTCAGTGGTTTAAAAACTGAGTAATACAAGATTTAGATGAAGATTTTAGACTTGCCACACGACCTGTTGCCTTGAGTAATTACAAAATAGCTCATTTACTGAAGCTTGGTTTACGTACTTTTGAAGCACTCTGATAAACAGTTTAGATTACTGGGCAGTAATGGATACTTCTGATTCATGTAATTTTTTGCCTAAATCTTGTTAAAGAAACTGCATCCTAGAGAAAGAGAGAAGTGGTTTTGGAGGCTCCATGGARAGGAACTTCAAGCATTTTTGGGTTTTGGTGTATTGAGAGTATTTTAGTAATTATGTGACTAAGTGGATATTTATTTTGCCTTAATGTGTAYTTGATTAGGTTACTACAGCTATAAATACTTCAAGCTCTAAAGCCTCTGTTTCACTGTCTGTCTCTGATCTTGGCTTTTGAGGAACATTTAATGTCTTGTTGTGGTTACAATTAATCTGCATGTGTTTTAGCAATTAGTGTTTATGTGCAGCAGGCAGCAGCAGATTCTGGCAACTGTCAGTCAGCATCTGTAATTGCCTATGAAAACAGGAGTGAGGAACCGCAAGGTGATTTACTGCCCAGCTATTTGGCAACACCATTTTGTTGACAAACACGCTCCCTGGCCTGGATTATTCGCCATGTTTTGCAGAGTAGATGGTGAGCAGCAGAGGAATAGCAGTATTAGCATTGCTTTCTGCTTGATAAAGCTGTTTGATAAATTACCATTTTAATGGGCTAGAGTTTCSTTTCTTCACCACCTCTTGGAACAGCTGTTGTGTTTTTTAAACTCTCGTAATTTCCCTTTGTACAGAAGTGTTTGTTTTTAAAACAAACTTCAGTATCTTTTTAAAAAAAATGTATACATGTTAACTATTTGCACTGTTAAAGTGTGACAAAATATGTAAAAATTCAAAGCAATTAAAATGTTCTTCTGCTTAGCTAACATTTAATAAAAYTGATAAGATTACACAAACAAAACACAGATGGAGGAGGGAAAATAACTTCAAAGAGAAAACATCTCTGATGGTTCATGTAGATGCTGCTATCGTATTTGTAGTCTCCAACCTTGAATATTGCCTAAGTCTCCCAAGTGTAGGAGTATTCTTTGCCAATGATCGTTGTTTTCCTTGCTATTTGCTTTAGGCTTTTTGGTTTTTTAAAGGAAGTAGCAAAAGTTACCAGCAAGCTGTAATGAACCTCTGTGCATGCAGTAAAGTACAGTTTATTAAAGTAAATCTGAATGTGTTGAGGAATCTAAAATGCTTTGCACTTGGGGCTAGGAGRTGCACGGAGTCTGATAGGGGCACCACTGGCACCCCGGACACCTTGAGCAAGACGCTTCATCTTTTGTGACTGTTATCTGTAAAATGGAGTCGAAAATAATGATCCTCCTTTAGCAGTTTTTTGGGTTACGGAAGAGAGGCACTGTATTAGTGTCCTCATTAGCATTTTTAATAAGGCTGTACAAATTGATGTTTTGCCCTGATTTTGAAATTTCTGAATGCTGCAACCTAGTGTGAGTGTCCATCCGTCCGTCCTTCCTTCCTGGCTGATAACTCCTGTGTGCCATGCTGCTGAGAAGCCCCTATATAGAAATAAATGCTTATTACTGTGCTGTGCATAGACAATATCTTGGTTCCTTGCACTGAGAATTGATGCAAGATGTATTAATGGGTGTAGCCAAGTGTTAATTTTGTACACGTGCCCCCAGTATGGACTGTAATAACTGCCTTTTGCGTTCAGTGGATTTTAAAGGATTTTGACCTCTGAGGCAATAAAGGGTTAAAGATCTGTAAAATTGCATCTTTTTCTGTCCGATCATTCATTATCAATGCCTTCTCTTGGGATCTGGATGTGTTTTCTCTCCATCTTGAACAGTRCAAATGCTACAAAGACATTTATTAAGAAGCTTTAGCCATGTACTTGATTGAGTTTTGAAGTATTTGGCTGTATTTTGTTTATATATGTTCCTGTCTAGTTAGTTTTAGTTTGTTATGGGCACTTTATAAGTGGGATAACAACCCTTGGAKGGGGTACGGTAGGGGTTGATTCTTGTGACGAGTAGAGATATGGATAAAAATCACTTTATTTTGGATAAAAACRCACAAATAACTTAAGACTGTAAGAGAATCAAAATTCACATCAAGGAAGACTCTTCTTTTGGGCCTTTCAAAAATTGCAAAAATAAATGCATTAAATGCATACGTACAAGTATATGAACCCATATGAAAATGAGAAGGCTACACCAAGGTACGCCAGGGAGGAATTACTTTGTAATCTTATTTTTCTATGGCTTCACTAACTGATGGTTTTTGTTAATTGTTTATTATGCTTTCTTAGCAGCAACCTACTGTAATCTGTTTTTTTTTTTCCCCTTATTGTATTGCTTCTATATAAAATCTACTCTATGCTGAGAACCAGTAGGTAGTGTGCATTTTTTTTCAAATAAATGCCTCCAAGAAGTTTATACGAGTTAGCAGTCCACTGTTACAGGCAGTTTATTGCTGGATTTTGTTTTTGTTGCTGTTTTTAAACTTTAGCCATGGGGAAGAAATGAGAGTATGAAAACTTCGGACTATCAGAGTAATCATGCTACAGAAAAAAGGAACTTAAATGTTTGAAAGTAATTTCAGTACTGTCACGCTATCCTAAAGCCATGATGCAGGTAGTCACTGAGCTTCCTATGGTAGTTAAAAGCGAGTTGGAARTGCGCGTGCGGCCGACATGCCCTCGAGCGGGGGGTCTCTGACGGCGTCTGTCTCTGCGCAGGTGCTGACGCGGCCGTCGCGGAACCCAGCAGCTCCGACAGCCGAGGGGAGCGCTCGGACCTTTACGCCAGCGTGGACGAAGCGCTCCTGGGGGGCGAAGCGAGCTACCTCTCCCAGCCGCTGACCCCGGAGAAGGAGGACGCGCTCCAGGCTGCAACGGTCGCCAACCTGCGAGCAGCGCTCATGAGTAAGAACAGTTTGCTGTCTCTGAAAGCTGACATGCTGGGAGAGGATAGTTCTCTGCTGTTTGAGTACTTACCCAAAGGCACGCATTCGTTATCTCGTAAGTTTGTGTTTTTATATTTTTGCTTACTGATGCTTTAAGTGAAACCTTTAGTGAGAAGAAAAGAAAATACAGCCCATCTCCCAGTGTATTGCTACTTAGATGTTAAATCTAGTTTTACATTATGCTTAATCACACGTCTCATAAAATTTGGAAACCTGTGTCTGTTATTGATGCAACTTTAAAGTCAACTTCTGAAGCCGTAAATGAAAGTATATAGTGTGTGTGTGTGTGTGTGTGTGTGTAGCGCTTACCACAAAAATTCTGTTTTATCTGTTTGCAAAATTGTAATTACAAACCACCCTTGGAGTCCTTCAGTTAAAGTAGCTGCAAAGGTTTTGAACCCAAAATTGACTAATGTTAAAACTGGGATGACTGTTGCTTGACTTGTGCTCCTGTATTCTTAAAAACGGTTACGATTTTGTGGATCATGTGATCTTTACTTTTTGGTGTTGACTTTTAGACCCCCATCTCTAGTAATGAACAGGTATATTTTTTTTTGTACTTGGAAATGTGTATTTCGCTACTGGTGATCTGTTGGACATGGCTGTTAGGTACCAGAATGTGTGGACAGCTTATTTTTCAGCGTACTTGTGTATCTTCTTCATCGTGATTGTGAAGTAGTTTGATTCTGTGCTGCACAAAAAACTCTGTAAATGCTGTATTTGAATAATGCTTTCAAAGATGGGAACATGAACACTTGGGACAGTTTGTGACATAACAGATTTCTTAGTATTCCATGTCTGTTTCCAGCCAAAAAGGTTGAATTAAATAGAGTAAAAAGTTCACTTAAGGTATCTGTTATTTTTATTTTTATTTCCTTTGATGGCAAAAAAAGATTGACTTAATGGTCACTAGGATTGTATGACAACTAAAGAGAAATAACTGCACAGCATAAAGTTAGTCTTGGTATTTCTTCTCCCTTCCTATATCTTGACAGTGGAATCTTTTCTTTAATCTAATTTAGAAAAAAAGTGACAGTTTTGTACTTTCTTCTGCAGCTTAAATATTGGGGATGAGAAGCAGGTGTTAAAGCAACACTTTTGTTTCTACAGTAATTTGCTTCTCAAATAATCTCCAGTTAAATCAGATTTAGATCATTCAAAGTAAGCCAAGAAAATCCCTTCATTGCAATGAAATAGCAAAGATCCTCCGTAGCCGTTTAATCGCCAGGCGTGGGTGCCACAGAAAGGTTGCCCTCCCCTGGCACCTGGGGGGCGGGCGGTACGGAGCAACCTGAGCCTGGGGGCATGATTTACGCATGGTATGTTGGARTCTTTGGTACGTGACTGATGAAATTAGTGGTTTCATCTTTTRTCATGATAAACTGGAATAATGATTGGACTGCACTCTATCCATCATCTTTTTCTTGGTTTGGGGATTTGGGATTTTACTTGTAAGCTGAAGGACCACTYGGCATAAAGACAAATGAGTAGAAACCAGTCATAAATTTAAGCTAGGAATTAGAGGGTGTCTAACCAGCTGAGAAATGAAGTTCTGAAACAGGCATGGTTTAGGCAAAAGACCAACTAGGTTTAAAATGAAGCTCGATGAAATTATAAATGAGAGGAAATGATAGATCATCAATGGACGTGATGAGTCAGGAGTTCCCTGCCGGTCTATATTTGAGGTCCCTGTTTTCCTGTCCTTTCACTATTGCATGAATTTCATTCAACTAAGCTCCAGTTACCTCATCTTTATAGAAAAGTGAATTTACTTGAGACAAATTTGGTCTGTAGATTTCACAGCAGGTAAGGGGATATGGCTGTGGCCGATAGGAGAATTCTTCCGCAGATGAAGCAGGCAGTTAAGGAATGTATTTTGTCTTTGCCTTATTCAGAGTCACAGGTTTTTGCTTGCTTTAATCACTTGAAGAAAATACCCTAATATAAGACTCCTGTGTTTTGTGGTCACTATTAAATACAGAAGGGCAAGGAGTTTAATAGGAATTTTCAGCGTACAAAATGAGATTAAAGCAAGTGATAAAATCCTGGAGATCTGAAAACACTGTCTAGGTTGGTGCTAGCTTCGTAGGTGTTTCTTACTTTTTYTACAAACACAATTTGAGGATGTTGAGTCATTTTAACTCCTGGGTTATATAAAAAATAAAAATAAAAGCAGGGGGTAGGGCGGGAGCACAGTAAACAAGATTCCTTCTTAAAAAAACCAAAAAGAGCAGTGTGCTAGTTTTTGTTTGTCTGATTTGAAAAGGAAATGTGCTAATTTAAAGAATAATAAGTGAACGTTCTCTGAGTTTAAATAACGCAAAATGTACTTTAATCTTAACTGCAACTACTAGAGAGTCATCTTATTTTCTTACGCAGTAAGTAACTGTCTCAAGTGGCAGTGTTAACATTTATTTTTCTTTTCCAGCCTAAGACTTAGTTGAGGTGTGAGATCGGAAGAATGTATTACATRTATTTGAAATTCCGATGAGCCGTTTCTAGAGGGGTATAGCTCTCAAAGTCACTGYATGCATTCCAAGTTTAAATTTTTCTTTCACATAGTTCATACTGTTGTAAAAGTTAATAGAGGTTACTCCAACGTTTTCATTTTACCTCATGTTCTTTTTTTCTATTCACTGTATATTGTAATGATAATGTGAGGTGTGAAATTACTTACTATTCAGTTAATGGAAAACAGAGCAGAGAATGGTATTGTTTCCATGAACATCACTTTACTATGATATAGTGAAACATGCGTATAGTATTTTTAAAGTTAACCAATTCAAAACAATTTAAAAACAGAAGGGAAAATTTAAATGTCTTGCCATTCAGGTGATCCAGGTGCCTGATAACCAGCAGCTAGATGGCTTGGAGAATTTATGGAGTCCATGGTATATGATCAAGACTGACTTTCTTAATACACTTGTTGGAAATCTAAAGAACATATATGTTTTGCAGAAAAAGGGCATGTGTCAACTACTCATGGCTAATACTGATTTCTTGGGTATCATTAGTTACTGAACCTGCATAATTTCTTGTTGTAGATGTCCTTCAGCTGAGACATCAGCAGTTCAGTTGTCCGTGCCTTTACCCGTTCTCGTCTGTAAGGGCAGGTTGTTTGCCCGTTTCCAGCTTCAGCAGTGCTATTGTACTGAGTCGCTTTGTTGTTTAACAATGTGTGTTTTATTTATGGTACTGAACTTTGGTAGCATTGTTATGCACAGTTACACCACGTTTATAAAATTCTCAAAGGCTTTTTAGGTGATCGGTTTTTACTGCTTTTGCCAAGAATAAGCAAGAGAATGAGAACATTAATGCTCATTAAAAATGAGTTGGTTAATTTACATCCGTGTTTTCACATTTAAAAAGTCAAAAAGGTTTCAGATTTTGGGGTGATTGACTACCTAAAAGAGGGAGTCCTTTCACATTTTCAGAACGGCATGTTGCATACTTCTTTATATATCTAAGTTTGGCTTTTCCTGTTTACCTTGTTGCAACTAAAAGTGTTTATAGAAGCAATTCCAATGAAGCTTGTTGTCCAAGTGATTACATGGTACACAGAGGCCTTTTCTTTTGGGCAAAACGGCTAATATTTTATTTTTAGTTAGCAGTTCACTGAAGTCAGTAATTTATACTTGCACTGGATGTTAAAGGAGTATATTTACATAGCGGTCAATTTTCCTGAGGGGGTAGGTAAAGGTATTCAGTTAGGCATGGAATTTTTGTACATGATAAATCAAGATTTAGGGGAGTTGTCATTTTAAACAAGATATAATAACCTTTGCCCTTCTGTTTGTTTTCAACATTAGTTTACTGCTGAGCTGTCAGTTCTCTGAACAATAGRGAATACTATAGTTAGATAACTGCTAAACCAATGCTTCATGTTCCATATGCAAAGATGACTGAAGGAAAGCGCCTTTAATTTCTGATTTAAAAAGTTAAAAATTTTCATTAAAGACAAACACAAATTTAGGAGGAAAAAAGAGGTTGCTCACCATACTAGTCAGAATGACACAAAACCTACATTCAGGTGCTGCTTGCGTTCTTGCATACAAACTACARATTGTTTATGTGGTTTCTCTTCTTGTGATACTTGCAGTTGTTGAAACCAAATAAATGTTTATTACTGTTTTAAAATTCATGTTTGTACCTTTTTGTTGTGTTGTATATATTCCTGGCTCATTTGGAATGATTGAGTTTATTGTTTCTCCTTATTCTACTTCATTGCCCATTCATTAACCTTAACTTTTGCTTTAAGAAGTGWGTAGTTTTTTAGGAACTTGTGTAACTTTGTAAAGGTGCTAATAAAGAATTAATAAAGCCAGAGTACTGGCTTGTCTTCACTGTATACTGAAATACAGATTGTTTAGGGAAATATAACCTAGAACTTCCTCTAAGTTGCCTGAAGTCAATGTGTGGCCCTAATATAAATAGGACAGTTTGAATAATTTTGTGAGAATCAGAAAAACACTGAAACTTTTGGACRGCTAGATGAGAATTTTGCTATCAACCTGGAAAGCTATAACGCTAGTAACACTTTCTAACAGAAAATATGGAAGAATTCACTCTTTTCCATTGTTTCCTATCTTCAGCTTATGCTTCCGGCATTTTGTTGTCCTCCTTTTAAATTATGATATCAAAATACGAACTGCAGCAGAGAGAAGGCTTCGCATATTGTTATCACGCTTGAATGGATCTAACTAAGTTGGGCAAGATTTCAATCTATGATCAAAGCAGAGGAAAGTAGATCAAACCTCCAGCCTGTGGTACAAGAGTAGAATTTCCTCTGATAGCTGATAAAAAGTTCGGTTTGGGGTAGTTCATACAGTTTGAAACCTGYATGCAGTTTTACTTGAATGCTCTGTTGTGACCCAGATCACAGTGTACAGTGTTGGGACGTAGAATAAACTTTGTGACTTGTCATTTGTAGTTGCATTAAAGAGTGGTTTTTGATGCGTAAAAGTTTCAGTCATCCTGTAGTAGGAGTAAAAAACCTTTAGGACATAGAGTGCTTTAAATATGAACTTGTTTAGTTTTATTTCTCATAATTTATATGAGCCTACAGTATTTGCTTCTGATTATGCCTTCCTTCTGAAAAATAATGACCTGCTCAATACTTTGTTCCAATCTGTAGTCAATGCCAATGTGCAGTCAAGTGTTCGGTAAGGTTTAATTAGCAGTTCGTAATGTATAGAAACTAGTCTTGGTCACAGTGTTTATTTGTATGTAGATTTGTCACTGATTATCAGCGTWTTTGGAGGAATACTGTATGTCATTTGGCTGCTGCTGCAGAGTGAGGAAAAGGATATGATCCTATTTCAGTCAGATGAATAATTTGTTTGTTTGTTTTTTAACTGCAGTAGATTTTTAAAATGTAATGACTGTCAGATATAACAGAACAGTTTTGTAAGAATCTTTAAACTTCCAAGTCTATAAAATCAGAGAAATACATTTTTTCCCCCCATCTTTTGTAAAGCACTTTGAGATCAAGGAATAGCAGTTTTGTATTAAATAAAACATAAAGGTCAAATATTGAATTTGAAAGCTTTAAATCTTAAAGAAATTTAGTAGTAGAATGAAGCTTGTTGTATATGTGTTAATTGAAAATTTAAATGTATATATTCGAAATAGTGCTTCTCAAAGAGGCGTCTTTCCGAACTGTGATTGCTCTGGATATTTGTGCTGCGTTGTGCTTCTTTCTCCTGACGGACTCTTTAGTGACCGTGCCATGAGATGTCCACCACATACATCGCACGCAGACAAGGCGTTTTGGGTGGGGAGGCTGTTTTTTTTTAAAAAAAAAAAAAAAAAAAAAAAAAAAAGCCCGGCCTCACTGTACTGCTGCGTTCCCTCCCACTGACAGAAGATAAGCTGCAAGTGCTCATTCACTGTCTTTTCAAGGCCTTTTTTTAAAACCACCAGCTGGTGCTAGTTCACGTGGGTGAGATTCGTTTCCTGTGTTCCCCAGGGCCTGGCACCAACTTGAATCGTTCAAGGGGCGAATGTGATGGCAAAGTGGAAGCACCATCTCCCCCGCTGCCTTCATCACACCTTGCCACTCAGAGCCCCCCTGCGATCTGCTGTTCTGGTGAAATGTCACCAGAAACCATGATAAAAGGAGAGACGCCTTCCTCAACCCAGGTAAGATCGGGTGGGGGGAAATGCAAAAAAACCCTTAAATGTACAGGAACCTGCTTAATCAAATTCTTCCCAATTAGAAGTACTTTGAAAGACCGTCATATCTTATACTTTGATCTCTTAACTTATATTTTAAAAATTTAGCTATTCTTAAACATAAAAACCTGTTGAGGTCAGAGCTGACATTGTCCTAATTTTACCCTTTTTTTCCTTACCTCAACACAACTTGCATTCAGAAAACTATATATATTTCTTTAAAGTATACGTTGTCCTCTTACTGTAAATCCATTAGTTTGCAAGACRTTACATGTAAGAATATTAATAATGGCATAAAGGAATCTGAGCACTCGGCTGTACAGTGCTTATTTTTAGTGTTTTGGATTTGGGTTTTTTTGAATTATCTAGATACAGATAGAGGCAAACTGATTTTCTGTAATACAGGAATTTGACATAAAATCTATTGCTTTCTATAGCATTTCTTCTGTGGTATTTTGAATGAGATTTCATACCCATTAAATGGATGAAAACACAGGTTTTCCTTTGTGGTCACCTTAGAGAAAAAYGAGATGGTAAGAACTGCTGATAGCYGCTTCCCTGGTCTCTGACAGASCTGCCCAGGCCACATCGTAGGCTCTGCCTCATGGAGGGTTGCCATCTGCCACACACTGGCATATTGCAAATGGTTTATGAAAAACTCAGCTTTYATTTATAATTTGATTCAGCAATGCCAGAGAATGCTGCTTAAAGGGAACTGAGCAGAATGTATATTGTTGTCTATGGGCTTTCTCTGCAGAAAGAATAATCTTTTGTAGGACTAAGGGAAAATTTTCCAGTTTTRTTGCACCTGCTAGAAATTTTCTGTTCCATGTTTCCCACTGGCTTGAGTGGGAGCTACAAGTGCTTAGTGACACTGAAAATTGAGTACTGTTACCAAGGTCCTAATTAGGAATGTTGATTACTGTCTTTAGGCATCAAATCTTATAGAATATGGCCTAAGTAACTAAGCTTTGTTAACAGCAAAAATTTTGTAAAGACAAATAGCATTGCCAAGTCTAATGATGAACCTCTTAAAACAAGGGGTGAGGGTCCTGATAAGATAGGAGTCTAAGCATTAACTACAGAGATGTGTTCTCGTAAATGCTTGCCTTAACTTAAGTACGCTTTCCATTTGCAGGCCACTTACGGTGGATTTTTAACACTTTGGCAGTTTGATAACTCTGACTCAAGTAAGTAGAGAGAAAAATATTTTTTCAGTTATCGTTATTTTTTACCAGAAGACATTGATTTGTACGTGTGTATGTGTATTTCTGTTTTAGATTTAAGTTTTTCAAGATCTGAAGACATGGACTTAACCAGTGATGGCCTATTCCTAGATTCAGCCCTAACCAAGAGATTGGTTTGTGGTTTCTGCAGGAGGGTTTTCGAATGTACTGACCGGCTGAAGGAGCACGTCCTCGAGCACGCCTTGTCCGTGATTCTCCCCTTGGACTTCGCTGACTGTGCCCGGCCGGGCCTCGCAGACAGCCTTCCTCCGGGTCAGCTCCCTCGCTTCCAGTGCTCCAAATGCCCTGCGAGCTTCACTCTGAAATCAAACATGGACCGGCATGAAAAGACGATCCACTTCAACTGTAAGAAGATGCAGTGTCCTAAYTGTGCCAAGCTGTTTCGAGACAAGACAGACTTAAACCGGCATCTTATGTCTGTGCACTCAAACGAGCGTACTTTTGTGTGTCTCCCCTGTGGCAAGGGCTTTGGTACACAGAAGAACCTCACGAATCATATGAAAGTGTGTTCCTTAGGCTCTGCCCAGCTAGGAGGGTTTGAGCTTTTGGATAGTGTGGAACCAAATCAGGATCCTGAGAATGCCTAACTAGTGTTATGTATATTGGGCATTTATTTCTTTTTAAACTAGGAAAAGCAAGTTGTGTCATTGTTTTCCTACTGCAAATAAATTTACTACAGGTGTAATGTAACATAGTAACTCCCAAATACTGATCAGGTTGATAATGCACRGGTTCCAGATACTGTATAAATAATRGTTGCAATCATGGTGCGATGTTTGTGCAAAGATACTTTTGTCAGTCCATATAATGGCACTTTGGATATTTTATTGGTATGGTAATACTGTGTACTTACTGCCTTAAACTTTTTCTATCAGTAGATCTCAAAGTGCTTTATAAAAGAAATGAGATGTTTCTCTGTGTTGAAAGGGAAAATAACGTACCAAATCTTGCGAGTGTGTTAGCAATAGAATGAGTAGTAGAATTCAGTTGTCTGAGTTCCGGTCTGGTGCTCTGTCCATTAGGCGACTCAGTCTCTGCAGGGTTGTTTTGGAGCTGTGAAAGCGCTGAGCTGCTCCGCACCAGAAGATATCTGTGAAAGCTGGTTTTCTGTGTCATTTAAAGGAGGGGGGAGAAACATGCATCTTCTGTGTTTGTGCATCAGGGTATATGTTATTTAGGCTTTCAAAATTGTTGCAAGGTTTATATATTTTATTGCTTGGTATTATCTTTGAATATGTTAGGACTTTTAAAAATATACTCGAGTATGACTGTGACTTTCAGGAGTTCCCTAAGTTTTCTGACATATTTGTTTTAAATGCTGTATTAAGTTAGCCAAACTGTGAATGTTAGCTCTTTCTTTGAAAGAGAAAGAAGGGGCTGTGCTGTGAGCTATGGTGCATGTAGAAAATCAGTCATGGTCGTTACTGGAAGGTTGACAACTTACCTTAATGCATATTTTATTACTTTTTTTTAAGAGATTAGATACTTACGTGCGCCTCTTGCTATATATTTACACACAAAACCAGACTGTAGTAACTGTTAAATGAAAGTCATAAGTGAAAGTGTAGTGCTTTTCGGCTGTGCTGTGTACAGCACAGCTTGTCYGCAGTTTGAGCTTTAGCGCTGTGTGTATTGTAGGGTTGCTTTCCTTAGCAGGTGAGGCACAACTAGAAAAACCAAAACAACTTGCAGATAATCTTTTGACTTCTTCAGAAAGAAGTTGCTTCTCTCGTAATACGATTGCATCTCAGGGAGACAAAAATGAGAAATACTTAATCAGACACGAAAGGGACTAAATTGCCTGAGATCTTCAGTGGAGGATTTTTTGCAAAAGTGCTTTCTGTGGAAAGCCATTTCCACAGAAAGCAATTTTGCATGTTTCTTTCTGCTCTGGATTCTTGTTATAGAGGGAATGGGTGGAGCAACACTATGCCAGCATTACCTATTCCTGCTGAAACATGGAGCTTCGGAGAGCTCCACGCTGCATCAAGGCTGGGTTTCTGAGTATTGGGAAGCTGGTGTTTCCCTGGCTTGGTTCTCACGCTTTGTTTAAGCTGAGTATCATCAAAGCTGAGAATATGTTCCCATATAATCATTATAATATACCATACTTCAGTCATTTTTTTGGTGAAGCTATGCAATTTTTTTTGTTCCCAGAGACTTCTTTGTCAATCGCTTATACCTGTGAATGTCTAATTTATAATCCTTATAAGGATTATAAGTARTTTGCTTTTAAATAGCAAACGAGTGAAGCGGGGGAAAGCTGAGCCAGAAGAGCAAGTTGTGACCAAATGTGTCGTCTTACCCAGAAATTTGGGAGGAACACACTGTATTTTTTTTCTGACCCAGAGGAGTAAGACACCAGCAAAAGTAATTGCAGCATATTTTAAAAGACTCTGTTCACATGGTAGTAGCTATCAGCATGTTTCATGTTTGTTCTTTTTTTTTTTTTTCATGTGGAAATTTTTGTCCCATTAGTGTATCAGCCATAAGCCTGACTTCTCTAATGTATTTGCTGGACAAAAGATATTAAAATCTAGTCACTGTAATAATGGTAGACGTGATGTGACACCTATGTCCCAGTGTTGACATATGTGCCCATGAAAGACCATATTTGACCATTTCAACAGTTTTCTAATTAAAATTTTCAGCAAATCAACTATTTTGAGGTTCATACATGACTGCATTATGAAAGYACTCATATAACTTGAGAATTGAATTCAACATTAAATTATTTTCCTGTAGTCAGATCAGCTCATTGTCCTTCTAGTAGAGGTTTAAGTAGTGTTTTACTTTCTCCATAGCATTAAATTGCTTTCTGACTTCAGTGCTGGGTTTTTCCAGTGTTAYCTTCAGGATCAGGAGCAGATTTCTTAAAAATGTTAAAACCGAAGGATACAATATAGCAGACGCTTACAAAGTTTACCTAGAGCATTTTCTGTTTCGTTTTTATTTTGAATAGTATGTTTGTATTAGAAAATAGAATAGTGTGGGAAAATGATGGGAATTGTAAATTAACTATTAAATTGCATCTTACTATTTACAACCTTAAAATATGATGACGAGTAAGTAGACAAAAATCCTCTCAGAGCAAATTTGTGAATTCTTCATAATGAGCAAATGAGTATAATATTTCAGTGATTATTACATGATTACTAGTTTACAGGGTAAATTCAAAGTAGCTTCATCAGGCAGCAGATCAATCACTACTGCTTTCACTTCTCAAGTCAGGAATATGGGAACCTATTTCATTTAATACTCCTTATCCTGAAGAAAGTTTTGTCACTATTTTCTGCCACCTGGAAGCTTTGTTGCATGCATATCTGCACTTCCATATGCAAACTCAAGCTATTGTAATACTTCACGAAGAAGAGCCAGTTTGTCTCCATTTGTCCCCTCATCACTGCCTGTTACCATCAGCGGTGCTCCCGGGAATTGTTCAGGATTTGGAGCTCTAAAGGGTGCAGGCAGCATTTGTGGAGCTAGTGGCTTCGGTGAAATCATTCCCGAAGGTGTATCTTTCCTGCCTTTTTCCTGCTGCAGCTGTGCAGGTTGGCCAATGGTCAGTTTTGTTCCTGTTCTTGTGGGATCGTAGGAAAGGGGAGGAATCAGAGCATAAGGTTTGAGTTGTGGCGGTTTTTTGTCTTCTRTCAGGGCTTCTTTCTCATTAAGACGTATTGCAAAGTACTGAGCTTTCCTCCTGCTCCAAGACCTCCTTGCTCCAGAGGCTACTGGTTGGCAGGTTGTCCAATGCGTCTTGCAAGCCAGGTCCAAAAGCCAAAGGTTGAGTTACCAAATGTAGGCAGCCCACATACCATGGAAGGGAGGAGAGGAAAAATGAGGGTGTAGGGAGTTGAGCCACGAGTTTGATCCTATTACTTTGCAGTAGTAACACTTCCAATTGCACTACTAGAATTCAGCATTTTAAAGACAAGATATTACACTAAAAGTTTTTTTTCTACCTTATGGAAATTGAAAATGACATAGTTTTAAAATATTTTGGGGAAAAGTATATAGGATATAAATTTTTTTCACCAAAATTCTGCTACTCAAACTTAGAAAATGTCTAGGTTTATGCTTTACTTTCTCTGATTCAGAGGAATTCATGAATGATTTTCATTAGAGCTTGATAGACTGGTGTTTTTATTACTGTATTTTTGCAATTTATCCATGTTTTTTTAAAAAGTTTTTTTTTTACAGGTGATGGACAGTAAATACATTTCCAAAACCATATAGTATTTAAACTACTTGTTACTTTTTTAAATGAGGAAAGAGATGTAACTTTACTTAAGAAAAATATCAGAACATGAAAACCAAGAAAAATTAACCTCAGTGAAATAAGTAGTTACTTGAGAAGACAATACCAAAGGCAGCTTTTCCAAGCATTGTTGGGTTGATTTAAAAAACGCACATCACTTGTAAATATTTTAATGAAATTAAGTACATAGATTTTTACTATGACACTGTGTGTATTATATTCTCAATTTCTTGGTGCTATTCTTCATATTTTCCTGTCCAGTAGCTAGTTWTCTATGGGGCTACTGTTAATGGTCTTGGTGATCTTGTTAAAGATTATTTCTTTAGACCTTAATGCTGCTATACTTAAGCTCTATAAAATATTAATATGAGCCTTCTTATGTAGGGCCAATAGTTTGTACTTTTTAACTGTGTCATTTAGACAAAAAGTTATGCCTGTACCAAAGTTGGTATGTTACTCATTAAATATATGTGCTTGTAGGCATATATATTTAACAGTACTGTAAAAATGTTAACTCTACAATACATTTTTTTGTCTACAATGCTGTTATTTTTCAGGTGTTAATTTTTGTAGGTGCAAAACAAATATATGGCTATTTGGTGAAAGAGTTTTCAATAAAACTATAACTGCAAAAAATGTTCTGTGACTCTTTAAATATAAACATACTAGAAGCTGAAAAGTTATTTGCTAGTGATTTAAGATGAATATAGGCAAAAGTAAGCATGAGGAATGTTGTAATCAGGAATTGTTTTGAATATGTTAGATCTTGAATCTGTTTGACCTTAAGGCTTTGATCTCTTTAGATAAATAGAAATAATTAAAATGGTATGATAGATTTGTAACGATTCTTTGAAAATATCCAGATGTGGGCTTTTTTTGTCCAARTTGGGTATGCAAATACACATCTTATCAGTGTGAACATGCTCTGATTATGCAACTAAAGCAGTATAAATACAGGCAAATCCAGATAACTGTATGTGAATGTGGCTTGTTACTGGTGCAGGTTGTTGCACCTAATGTTTGAAGTTGCCTTTTGAGCTTCGTCGCTAGCTCAGCCATATAAACTGAAGGGTTAAGAAGTAGGCGGTAAATAGTGGAAAGCTTCTGATCGTGTAGGAAATGACAGAATCAGGTACCATCTGGTGATGCAGGAAATAGTATTTTGTAGTCTTCTCTTCTCTAAAGCACTTCTGCTTCGTAACATCGGGACCACATTGCTGTGTTGCTTCACGGTGGATTTTAGGGAGTGAAGTGGTTAACGTGACTTCCTGAGTTGTCTCTGCTAGCTGTGTCCTCCACCCATACCGTGTGCATGTTGTGGAAATGGCCKTGGACTGGAGGAAGGAGGGTTATATGACCCCTGTTGACTTCACTTGATCAGCTTATAGCTTGCTTACCTTGTCTAGACTGTACAGTAATAGGTTTACAGTGATCCTGGGGAATACAAGTGTTTTGTCTGTATGGCCTACTGTTAATACCCAAGCAGTTACAAGATCAAACTGGAAACATTTATCATAAATAGCATTGTATCATAAATGACATTGTATCATAAAATTGAAATTTGCTAAGGATTTTTGTATAAGAGAAAGTGGGCTCCTTGCCTCAGATTGTATAGACTAGGGTGGTGTGTCCTATCCAAAGGAGAAGATGCACCAAAAATATTTTTTTCAGTAATTTAAGTTTTCCCAGGAAGGGAGCAAATAAAGAGAGAAGGCCGTCTCACGTTCGAGTCCTTTCAACAAAATCTTGTAAGTAAGAGGTGAGGTATGTGGTAGGATTGTTTAGACAAGCTGAGTTGTTGTTACACTGCAGMAAAAGCTTGCCCAAAGCCCTGGACATTAGAACATCCCCATGGAAAGCAAATGGTGCCTGGAACTTGCATGTTGAAGTATCATCTTGGAGGTTCCCAAGGCAGTGCRAGTATGTGTGCATATTACCACCTTAAACCAGCCTTTTAAACTTCCACTTGATTGCAGCAAGTAACCTTTACTGCCAAGTGAATAAAATATACTTAGCTATTCTTCACTATTCCTGTCATCACTATTGCAACCATGGTCCAAGTGTGAGTGAGTAGATTTCCCTCCCCCATTTTGGGCTAGAAAATTCTCATGACTGCTTTACAGACCTGCCTCAGGCATCTGTAGGAAGCAATACCACRACTGCTGAACAGCCCAGAGGAGCAATTTAGGAGTAAAGAACATTAGATCCAGTTCAAACTACGGATTGAAGGAGATATTTTTTCAGTTACCTCTGTGGTGGCTTTTTGTCCTTGCAAGTAACCAGAACAAATGCTAAGACAAAATACCTATCATGACAACTTCTAAGACTTTGAACCATGCTTTTATTCTTTTATTCTGTGTTAGAAAAAAAAAAAAAAAAAACTTTAAGTTGAGCTTGTGTTGAAACGTTTGTTCTGATTTAAAAGGTAGTGAATGTGAATTTTCATTCAAGTGGTGGCTGCAGTAAAAATGCACCTTTAAGCACAATTCTGTAGGATTTTTTTTCCAGTATTGGCTTAGGGAGAAGATTGTTCCTAATAAGTGGAAGAGGAATTCCACTTCCTATGGAATTCCATTTTATTTATTCCTGCAACCAAATACTGAACGTACGAAGCATGCTCCACTTTTGAAACCTTGTAAAATAGTGTGTTTTCTCTTTCTATTGAAAGTAGCATAGCTCTTTTATCTTCTGTCTGGATTTCCTGATGGAAAAAAGAACAAATGGTCGGTTGAAGAGTGATATTTCTCACACTGTTTCCTCCTCTAGTGAAGACATCTTTGGCTATGTCCTGGCAGCTTTATAGTATTAACAGCATCAGGCTGTAGTTTTCACTGGTTTTACATGCGAGTCAAATACAGTTGTTTTTCACATTGTTTTCATCTGCATTGCAAATGCAAGACAAAGTAAATGTTCAAAACAGAAAGAAAAAAAAGTCCACAAATTGGGTATTAAATAACACTGAATACAGAGGCATGCTGAGTTTAAAAAGGGGTGGGGGGGAAGGGCTTATTTTATTTTATTTTATTTTTATTAGGAGCTATTTTTTTCAGAATACAGTTTAACTCTCCAGGGCATTATCTGTGGTACACTGAGAACGTGTAGTGTACATTCAGCTAGTAGGGCTTTTCTAGAAGATAACATTTGAATATGCATCTAAAGATACTGGAAAGTGTTCAGTATGTCAGAAACCTATAGTAGGTGTGGGATTTCCCTTATGCCCTTCACTCTTACAAACACTGTTTCGTTTACCAGAAGAAGCCATTTACATATACAATAGCATATTTAAGATTAACCATAATTTGCTTTCTTTTTTTCCTCCTTGTTATGTAAGCAGTACATTGCTTTGAGAAATGACAATAATTATGACAGAAGTGGGTGAAAATTAACATATTAATGGCAAGAAATAGATTATAGAAGGTAGAGATAAAAAATATATCTGCATGGACAGTCATTTCCAAATTTATAGTGGGTGAATTTCCTTAGGGAATAGCAAATACTCTGTTTTCACCTGCCGTATTTTGCATATTGCACTTTCATTTTGTTTAGAGGAGGAAATACCAGCACAGCTGCTGTGTGCATTCTTCTGGCAAATTAGACTGGTGGGCTGTCAATACTGTAATATATCCCTTGAGTTTGCTTTCAATGCACTTCCAAAGAGATGAYGAGAAGGAAAGAATCAAAAATGTCTGGATGACTTCAGAAGATTCATCATCTTCCAGTCTGGCARAAATATGATAAAAAGTCCATGAAGGACTATACAGTTGAGTTGTAAGGAGGCATGTRAGGGTCATGCTTCAGGATTATACATCTTTCTGTATTTCTCTGCCCATGCCATAGTGGTAATACTAGCTGAAAGTTGGGTACTGTTGCGTGCGTTTGTCGTAGGTGTCCTCCTGGATGTACCTCAGTGTTTGCACATTCATGGAAATACTGCTGGAGTATTTGTCTTAACCTTGAAGTAGTTCTTACTCGCAGCCCTCCGTAAATACAAATCAGGTAGTTCTGCGTGGCACTACCAGGGTCCTGCAGTTGTGGTCCTTTTTTCACAGCTAGCTACTGCTTCCACGAAGAGCTATGTTGGAGATTCAGATGATGCTCTTGAGGCTAGTTTGTTACAGTAAATTAACATTATAACAGATTGTCAGCCACTTTAGTTTCCTCTTTAAAAAGTATTAGACAATGTGTGTTGATGGCTGTTGTTAAATGTTTGTGTACTGGCTTTTCAAAACTTTATCTGATGAAAGTACTTGAAGTTCTTAGCTTTAATCATACAGTGTCAGAAGGCAGATTTAGAAAGGTTAAGAGGTGAGAATATGCTTTCACAGTGAAGTAATTCAGCAGTGAAATACTGAGCAGGAAGACTGACGTCCTGGGATGTTCTGAGTAACCTGTTTGTTTTGCTTACTCTCCTGCAGTCAACGAGTTCACAGTGATCAGAAAGAAATTCAAGTGCCCGTACTGCAGTTTTTCAGCGATGCACCAATGTATCCTGAAGAGACACATGCGATCCCACACGGGAGAAAGGCCCTATCCGTGTGAAATCTGCGGGAAGAAGTTCACGCGCCGCGAGCACATGAAGCGGCACACCTTGGTAAGAAGGCCCCCGTGGGGCAGCTCGCGCGGGTCCTGGTGGGAAACGGAGATGGTTTGCTCRGATTAAAGATAGCAGGAACGTCCTCTGATCCAGGTTTGCGTTTGCTCCTCTSTGCTGCGGCCCTGACCGCTATGGGGAGCCTGTGCGGTGGGGCCTGGAGGCAGCATAGGCTCGTTGAAAAGAAAGTTTTCCAACAGCTTGAGTGATTTGGTACRGAAAGTTTTAAAAGACTGCGTCACTTGCAAAGGAGGCTTCGCGCCAAAGCTACTCTAGTCTGACAATGCTGAATTATTAAAAACAATACTACATTTTATTAAAACCTGCTTGTTATTCAAAAACCTACTACGGGGCTGGTTAATGACGTCTGGCTTTTTAAAGCTTCTTCATAAATAACATTTTCAAGCCAAATCTTTCATTTTCTCTTTTCTTTTTTTTTCCCAGAGAATTAATCTGCCACTGTAAAGTGGTTTCTCTAAGCTTAGTAGAGATGTGATAGTGTGTGGAAAAGCAAAGAGTTTCTATGTAATTATTATTATGTAATTATCTCAGTGATGCACACCAGTAAGCTCTGCTGCCCCTCTAATTAAGCTTGTAGAGAAAACAAGTTCTTCATTAACACTAGGGGTTGTAGTTGTGAGACTCCAATACTGTGAGATATTAAAAAAAAAAAAAAAAAAGTGACAGTTTCAGTGACTACGAATTATTCATTCAGATAATTTGAATAACTCTTATTTGTATATTTGCAGTATCAAATTTTGACTGTAAAATTACCTTACTGGAGGCAATGTGCTGAGATTAATGAATGTTTTCCTGACTGTAAACTCACAAAAAGCCACAAGACTTTTAATGCCCCCGTCCCAGTGCTGCAAGCACGTGCATATCCTTGCATRCTTTCTTTCAAAGGCAATTTGATAGCAGTAATGTGGCTTACTTCAAGTATAGCAAATTTGCAGGTTCTTTTTCCTGTTCTAGAAAGTGGCTTTAAACTAGTAAGAATCAGTGTATTTTTACATACTGTAGCACAGGCAGCAAACTGCTTTATATCCTTCAGGAATGAAATTGAGGTGATCTGCAAACTAATTTTAGGTCTCAGTTTCTGSCGCTGAAATCATTCTAGGTCACTGACTTGATGTATTGACTCTGGAGTTCAAGTTTTYTCTTTTTATACGCAGGGGAAGATGAAGTCAGATATTTGTGGAAGTATATAGGGGAGGATATATATGGATTTATCCTTCATGTCTGTCTGAATCTTCCTCTTAGACTTCTTGTATGTTAGGAATTAAACTTGTTTAGAAAATGCCAACTAGATTACAGGTTTGTAATGCCAGGAGAAATTCCTAAAAAAAAAAAAAAAAAAAAAAAGGTGCCTCACTAGCAATGACAATTTCTTTTTATTCCAAAGAGACCAAGACAGATTTTGTAATACAAGCACTAAAAAGTTCACTGTGTTGAACTGCTAACGATCAAAAGTCACTGCAAAGGAACCTAATGGTGGGGGTGACTTCACGAAGCCAGGAGYCTTGTATAAGGCAGGAGAAATAAGGCCCCAGAAGAGTTACAGTTTTATTATTTATTTTAAGTTTCTTTTGAAATTAAGCTATGAAAAGGGCTATTTTCWTATGTCCAAATGACATCTTGACCTCCATTTACCAAAGAGGTAAACATAGTAGTGCAAACTATGTGAAGTGCTTATGGCAAGATCAGCTTCTGGATTCTTACGCTTCGCTTGTCTTATTGTCTTATTTCCATTACGTGCAACATCTTGGGGCTTAATTGTCAATTCTCAGGTAAATCTGCAAAGATGAATGCTGGCATGCATCAAACGAAACTACGTGTTATAAAAATAATGTGTAGAAAAAGGAACATGCCAAAAGTCGTGTTCTCTCAGTTCCTTGACTGAGAACCAAAGACTAAAGGGACTGTTGTAGTTTTGTATTTAGCTCAGATTAAAAAAAAACCCAGTTTTTATGAAAGTCTCTGTATAAAATTTAAGTTGAATAGAAATGATTTGGGGGTTTGTGTTGAATATTAAAGTAGATGCAAGTTTTTCTTTCTGAAATCCTTGCAGCTGTAATACATCTAAGCATGGACTAGAACATAAATTGAGATTGAGGTTTARTTCTCCAGGCATCTGTAGCTCAGCGGGGTATTCAGTGAGGGGGGRAAAAGAAAATGCCGGTTAGGTCGAATCCGGCTGCAGGAATAGATGAGCCTGCGCGCGGGAGAGGAGACTGGCCGTCCCGGTGGTGCCGTCGGCACGCGCGCGGTCTGCCGSCCGGCGCTCGGCCGGGCTTGGGGCTTTCCCACCGCGACCAGCCGCTGAGAGCGAGGCAGGGCAGCCGTCAACCTGCAAACTCCGACCGGGCAGCTGCTTTAAAATAAAAGGAAGTACATTTTCACACGGGGCGTGTTTAGGCAGTAAAACCTTTCACAGAGGCCGTTGCGAAGGATGAAAGGTGTAAATGAGCTCAGGAGAGGACCAGGGGCTCTGGCAGCTGGTGGTCTGCGTGCAGCAGCTTGCTCAAGACGGCCCGGAGTTGCTGCGTGCTGAAACCTAAGAATACAGAGGAAGGTGGGTCACTCGCTGCCTGTGCGCTGTTTCCCAGGGTGTCTCCCGTTGATCCCAGCCAGGGGCCGGACGCTGGCCCGGGTGAAYGTTGGGCGGTCCCAGGACGACGTTTCCAAACTCGGAGGCTCACCCTGCCCTGTGGCCTCAGAGCATCCGCAGGTGCCCGCTGCTCGGCCCGCTCTGCCTCGACGCAGCTGCGGGAGCGCGCTCTCCTCTGCTGGGCTTGTAGATGCATCTCCTTCAGCGACCTGATAGCCACGCATCTGAGCGTAATGGGATCTGGCTTTCGTAAGCGGTTAACGTCACCGCCCCGAGCACAAAGAACGCGGTGGCGGARGGTGCCTGAGCCCGGCTCCGTGCGGTGGGGTGCCGCGTTCCCACCGGACCGGCGGCCCGTGCTCTCCAGGAGACGGGCACGTGAAAGTGTTCATCGAGCAGGTTCCTTGGCTTCCGCGTGTGGCAAAAATAGCTGGGGGCAGAATTCACCTTTGGGTGCTTCTCTCCTTCTCAAGTAGGTCATTCTGGTCACTGCCTGCTGAGGTTTGAATCTTAAAGGGGTTTCTGGTATCCTGCAGATACAGCTGGTTTTGTACGGGGAGCTAGCTCTATATGCCTGTTACTCTCAGACACAAAATACAGCATGATTTATAGAACAGAAACGTTTGTGACAAAYGATTTTTCAGCTTCCAGAGCAGTCAGAAATAAGGTTAGAAGTGCATTCAACAGCRTGTTTTTAAAGATACAGGATGTATTCATTGTGTTGCTATTCTTCGGTCCTTGGCAGTGAAGAGATCAGGAGAGAAACTGCTAAATTAATGTGGGACATAAACCTGTTTGATAGTGGATTGTTCTGGTCTTGTCTACCCAGAGGACTTTTTTTTTTTTTTTTAGATTTTCTTCACGTTATTGTAGTGCAATAGAAATGTGTTTGGCCGTACTGCATCTGCAAAGAGTTGCTTCAAAGCAGGGTTTTCTTGGGGAAGACCTACCTTGCTCCACCACCAAAAACCTTGCGTGAAGTCGTGCGGCTTGTCATCCTTACGATTTTTAAATGCAGTTGCATTTAGTAGCTTCATGAATTACCTCCTTTGACAGGCTTGCAGGAAATCTCGTGTTGCATTGTCGTTGCTATGACTTTCAAACAGGTTTCCTGGCAGCTTTAAACTCTCCTGTGATTAAAGTTATCTTAAGTTAGTTTGTGACTGTGAAAAGTARCAGAATTATTTCAACAGAATAATTTCACATTATTGTGCCCTGGACTAGAAAAAAAGGGGGATAAAGTTTAAATGATTGGAATTTCATCCCAAAATTGCTAGTTTGGTGATCAGAAGGTATTTCCAGAAGGATTTTGCATTGTATTACACAGTTGCAGGATTGAATTAATCATGGTGGGTTTAAGTTCCACTGTGAAAGCCTATGATGGTCTCGGGTTGCACTCACAGGCTACAGCGCTTTTCCTTTGCAGAAAGATAGGGGAGTGTGTCCTTCCTTGCAGCTCTCGGTTTATCTTTGTTGGCATTAATTTTTTTTATTGTTCTCCTTTCCTAGGTCCACAGCAAAGATAAAAAGTACGTATGCAAAGTTTGCAATCGAGTGTTCATGTCTGCAGCCAGCGTGGGAATCAAGCACGGCTCCCGCCGCCACGGAGTTTGTGCCGATTGCTCTGGCCGCGGCGTGGCCGGTCACTTGGATCATAACGGCGGCGAAGGGTCTCCGGATGAATTATATCCTGGCGAAGGCCAGTACATGGAAGACCCAGATGACATCAAAGTGGAAGGAGACGAAGAGATGGGAGACGAGGATGACATAAAGTGGAAAGACGACGTCGGAATATCACAAGATGATGTGATTTTAGATGATGACAAAGATGTCGACTCTCCGCAGGAGCAGGAGAACTCTGGGGAGAACGACAAGGATTTTACCTGGATTTCTTAGGGATTCTTTTTGTTTTGATGTTTGTAGGGGGAGGGAGGGCGGGGGAGGAAGGAGTATGTTGGAAAAACTAAGTAGCCTTGTTGTTGTCCATGTGTGCAAAATAATTTTTGTGTTTTATAAACAAGTCCTTATCTGTACCACTCAGATACTGTATTAGTAAGCGTCGCTTTTGGTGACATGGTTTCCTTCACCTTCCYCTTCGTGAACGAAAACGACTGCGTTTGCCTCGCTGGCAGCGCGAGCCGGCTTGCACGCAAGCGCGTTCCTGCAGGCGCGAGCGCTGAGAGGGGAGAGCACAGCCGGCGCGCACCGCGTGGAGCGTGCGGTCCCCGTACCCTTCCCACCCCGCGTCGAACACCAGGAGCTTTGGTCTGCAACAGGTTTTGGTGGTGGTTGGTGGTTCTGGTTTTGGTTTGGTTGTGAACACCTTTTCTGTGTTCTAAAATCCCAGCAGCAGTGGAATTACAAACTAGTGTTGTGGAAACACGTATGTTGAGGGCTTCCCCTAATAACACAGGCCTTTTGCAAAGAGTTATTTAAAGAATTTTTATTATTTTTTTTATTGTTTTTATGGAGCCAAATAGATCAAAAAACAAGTCGGGTTACAGCCTTATGAATTCCTTTCGTAAAAGCAGATGCTTAGCTTCCAAAAGCGTCATCAAAAAGTTACGAGATTACTTGGACCTACTGGCATCTTACCCTTGTCCCGTCTTCCGGCCTTGGTTATTCGTGTTTGATGAAATGACTGTTGATATTTCCGTAAAAATTGTTTCTTATAGAGGACACCGGTAATCCAGTTGTTGTTTTCCACCAATAYGTTCACTTTTCTCCTTTCAGTGTCAGCTACCTTTTTCAAAAATATATGCAAACTCGTGAAAACGAAGCATTTAGCAAACTGCAGGGTAAACTGTGAAACACAAGAAACCAAGGTGAAGAAATCCTAACTTCATGGAAATCTTACTGCTTCRCTGCAGTARGTTTCARTGGGGCCAGGATTTTACCTGGGTATGTCACTCTTCCTYGCCAAGCTGAAATTTTCCTTCGTCACTGGTAGGCGTAACACCTCTCTAATTTATCAAGAAAACCTTCGGTCTTGGTTGCACTGGTTCCATGTAAATTTGCAAATAAAGCCTTTTCAGCAGCTGCAGGTTTCTCTCCTAGCGGAGTCTGGGGCTCTCTTCCAGGTAGTTGGAGTCGCTTTGCTTGTACTGGCCACTGCTGCCTTCTTCCAACTACACRTAACAGCAGCAAAATCCATTGCAAGTGTCCCGTTCGTGGGGAAAGCTCATCTTCCCTTTCACCTCTTTGCTTCTGGTGCTTTTTTTTTTTAAAAAAAAAGAAAAAAAAAGAAAAAGGAAAGAAAAAAGGGCGGAAGACCTCACTCTTTCCTCGCTATGGAGCAGTTTTGTACCACCAATCCTATCTTGAAACCTGCCACAGGCCACCAGAAAGCCAAATGACTATAAGGTGCTATTTATTTTCCAGTGGTGGGAAAGGCAATTTCTGGGCAGGGAAGGGGAAAAGAGAGTGAAAAAGTTCTTGCAGGTGATTTTTCTTTCTTTCTTTCTTTCTTTTTTTTTTTTTTTTTAATGAAAAGCACAGTTCCACTCAGCAAAGAAAATAAGAGCAGGATTTATTGTGCTAAACCCCAGTAAAGCAGAATAACCTTTAAGGGTTTGAGCTGCGCGGGGAGCTGCCAGCCCGGCGTCTTTCTGCCCGGGAATTCCCGGCTCCCCGCTGCGCGCGGCTCCTCGCGGGATGCGCCGTGCCCCTGGGCGTGCTGCTCCCCGGCCCGGGCGGCGATCGCGACTCCCAAGCTTCTGCTCGGTCAGTTTTGGTGCGTGTCAGTGATGTGGAAACGCGTTTCCAAGCCGCTTGGTACCCTGAACCCTCCTGTTAGCTTAGAGCGAGGCCGCGCGGTCGCCGGCTCGGCTGCCGCCGATCGTAGGGGCAAAGAAGTTAAATGGAACTTACTGCTTTTAGCCGGTAAGAACGGATAACCCTATCCTTTAAATATTTRAAGAATAACGTGGTAGGGTCATATAGAAACATTTTTATTATAAAGCTACTTCTGCATTTTAGCCTCTTGTAAAGCCCTATTACTGTATTTGAAGGTGTAGACAAAACCCGTATTTTACAATTGGATTTTTGTATACTTTTTTTTTTTCTAAGTCCAAAAAAAGATCAGCAGTTGCATCTGCTGTTGCTGGTCCTAGCACGAGGTCGCCGTTTCCTTATCTTGACTTCTGCCTCCCCGAAATGCAGSCGCTGTATTTATTGTCATTTATCCTGTAAATATGGAGGAGCGGGGGGTGCTGGGGGCCCTGGACTCGCAGCCTGCTCCCGTTACACGTAGACAAATACATACAGTACTTAAAAGATATCTGTAGCTTTGCTTTTTATACATAAAATTTATTAAAAAAAAAAAAACATAAAGACCCAAACTGTTCAGACCCCCCGGAGTTTCTGTGACATTCCTTCTTGTTTATCTATTCCACTTCCAGTAACTGAATTCACTCTCTTGTGTTTTGGGGAAAAACAGGTGGCGTTGATCCGCAGTTAACTTTTCCTCCCTTCTCCCTGCCCGCACGCTTAGGTGATGGGCTTTTCGTAAGCGGATTTATGGGGTGCTTAGCTTTACTTTGTGTTGTTTTGTTTG
>NW_028186534.1:13156459-13158726 GCF_003343005.1 Rhea americana
AAGCCGCATGGCTTTCAGAAACGTTTTCCGGCAGTGCCGCTTCGAAGCTCTTTGTGCTGAGGGTGCAAAAAAGAAAAAAAAAAAGGAGAGGAAAAAAAGGAAAATCCACACAAAAAGCTAACTTGTTATAATGTTATCATTATAATATAGCACATGCGTCTATATTACTAACATACACTCTATATACCAAATAAAATCATTCTAATACGTGATGTATATTTTAAGTGCTTTGTTTGGCTGGAGATGTGCAGATTTGGAGATTCGGCTCTTTCGGGAACCAGCCTGTAAACGTTCGTGCTTGGGCGGGGGGGCTCGGTGAGGCTTTGGTTTTTGAGAGGGAGTTTGTTCGGTTTTTTGTTTTTAAATGAAACTTTCTCGAGGCTAACCAGGGGGAGTGAATGCCCTTTCTACACCTTCATCCGTTCCTTGGTGCACTTCTCTGACCCTTTCAAGCTGCACTGTGCGAACCTGCAGGGAAGGAAACCCGCGGGGGCTGGCGAGCGGGGCGCGAGGGCGGGCAGCACCGCCCGCGCCCCTGCCGAGCGTACTGCCTATGCAAGTTCTTCTTTTGCTCTTCTAGATTTAAAAAAAAAATGAGAGTTTTGCCTATTCTACCCAACGCTCGCTGGAGCAGCCTTTAGCGCCTGGTCTTTGTATTTCCCTTCGGGACTTTATATATTTCACCAAGATTCCCTTTTTTAATTTTTTCTAAATATATATATATATATATATAGTGTGTGTGTGTGTGTGTGTGCGTGTGTGTGTGTATATATATATATATATCTATAAATATATATATATACAGAGGTAGTTTCAAAAAATACTCCATTATAGATGAAAAGTTGGTATGTTTAGTCTCAATAGAAGTCTTGCAACTAATTTGTTTTTTTTTTTTAATTATTCATATATACTTACAAATGCTGTTCACGGGATCTCTTTATTATCCTYGTTATTTTTTCAATAGAAAAATGTGCCAGAAATACCCAGAGCACGTGAAGCCGCGCGGCGCGGGCAGGCGAGTGCCGGTGTGAAGAGGCTTCTTTAACAAATTAGGTTCTCACGTCTCCTCCTGTCAACTCAATATTTTCAGATACTGCTTTTAAAAAATCACRAATTTCACATATTTTTGTGTATTATTTCCCTTATGGATCCAAGCTTAAGGTCACCATTAAACCTCCCAGAGTTACAGACTGATTTTGTGGGGAGGTGAAAAGGGGGATGTGTGTAATGAAGGTTTGCAAAGTGACTATCTTCGTTTGTGTTGTTATTAAAGAATAGTGTTTGGACTGTAAAAGGAATATATTTCATACGAAAAAGCAAATCTCCCTTAGCATTAGGTCCCATTTTGTTTTGTATCTTGAATTATGCCTTTAAATATCCTGCATTTCCAAAGTGAAAGCTGCATTTGGTTGGCTTCTTGTATGTATGTTTTGGGAATTTATGACTTTGGAGTATGTGTCAAACTCTTGTCTCTGACAAAGTTGTATATTCTGACTTTCCATCTGGGGTGGAGCGGTCGGCCCGACTGCTGCCATCCCTCCACAGCAATCTGCTACGGCTCCACCTTAATGCTTCCGATTTTGCACATCGCCCTTTAGGAAAGAAACTCCATGAAAATGCAAGAACTGGAATTTTTTGCAATATTATTAAAGATAATCTTATTTTAGCTCATTCTGTGACATGTGCAACTCTTAAGAAAGCCATACTTAATGGTTCTTTTTATTTTTAGATTCTATATTGTGTTTTGAATTTCTGCCCTTTTTTTTTGAGTTCTGCATAGTAAGAGTGCTGTGTGTATGCTTTCATATATATTTATTTTTCAACGTGCTTTAAACCTGTCTACAGAAATAAAACTAAACAAAAAAAGACAGTGTTTGAAGATTGTTGATTTTTCTTTTTTGGCTGGGAATATTCTATATTATACTGACTTTATATTAATGATTATAAACCTGTGTTTGTATTGAAAATGTGTTTAATATTTTGGGGGAGGTGAGGAGGTTTTGGTAACCAGACGTCAGCGGGAGAACATGGCTGTGTTGTACTGATTTTCTGTAAATGTAGTTCAGGTTAAATATGCCCTTATTCTCTAGCGGCTCCCGCAGTTCCTCGGCTGCCCGGGCACGCCGGCGCCTGCCGGTCATGATTACTTTGTGATGGGATTTAGCTTAGACCTGCTGCAAAAAAAATCAATCAGTTTCAATAAATTGGGAAATTGCTGCTAAAATCTTGTCTTTTGTGGGGTCTGTGGGGTTCGGGTGGGGTGCTTT
>NW_028186534.1:13160805-13162101 GCF_003343005.1 Rhea americana
CCCCGGCGTGAGCCCCCGCGGCCGGCACCGGTGCCCGGGTGGCCGCGGGGTTGGGGTTGGGGCGTCGCGGCGGCTCACCTGGTACGCGTGGTCCGTGTGGACGTGGCACAGGCTGGTGGGCGCCGACTGGCTCAGCTGGGGCGGCTCGGGGCTGGCCAGCGCCGGCGCGGGGCCCGGCRGCGCCTCCAGCACGGGGAAGGCCGGGGGCACCGAGGAGGTGGGGGACACGGGCGTCAGGCTGGAGAGCCCGTCCGTCAGCGAGTCCACGTTGATGTCCAGCTCCGTGTAGTAGAAGTCCTCCTCGCCGTCGCTCTGCTCCAGGTCAGCTTTCCGCCTGCGGGGCACAGCGGGGGCTGGCCTGGAGGACCCGGGCACGGGGATGTCCCCCGCCACGGCGCGGCCCCTGGGGCGGGCTGCCTGCCCCCTTCCAGCCCCACCACGAGCTTCTCCCGGAGACAGGAGAGMGGAGCTAAAGGATCAGCCCTGGAGSCAGGCGTGCGGGAAACGAAGCAGCCCCGGCGCCGGAGCGCGGGGAGCCCCCGCMCTGCGCTTACCCAAGGTGCACGGTCCGGATGTGCTTCTGCATCCCTGAGGAGCTGCTGAGGACTTTGCCACAGCTCTTCCACAAGCACTTGAACATCACCTTGGTGGAGTTCTGCATGGCAGAGGAGTCAGGTCAGCAGCCCCAGACACCCCGGTCCCCACTGCCATCCCTGTTCCTGCCCCAACTTCATCCCTATCCCCATCTCATTCCATGATCCTGTCCCCATCACCACTCTAATCTGACCCCATCCCATCCCACCCTGTTCCACTTCCCATCCTCATCCCAATCTCCCAACCCAGTGCCATCCCATCCCCAGCCCAGTTTCCAGCCCCAGCCCAGTCCCAATCCCCATCCTCGTCCCATCTCCATCCCAGTTCCTATCCCCATCTCAACCCTGTCTCCATCCTCATTCCCAACCCAACCCCATCCCAGTTCCCATCCGTATCCCACTCCCCATCTCCATCCTTGTCCCCATCTCAGTTCCCATCCCCATCATCATCATCCCAGTTTCCATCCCCATCTCAGCCCTGTCCCCATCCTCGTCCCCAACCCAACCCCACCCTGGTTCCCATCGCAACCCCAGGTCCCATCCCCAACCTCATCCTAGTTCCTACCCAATCCCCATCCCATCCTGACCTCATGCCCATCCCGTCCCCGCCAGCCAGGCCCCGGCTCACCTTCCTCTTCCTGGGGATGGGGTCCCCGAAGACGAAGTGGGTGCCGTCAGGCTCCTCGGGGCCCTCGCCCGGCGG
>NW_028186534.1:13162971-13165119 GCF_003343005.1 Rhea americana
GTTGCCAGGGAGGAGGAAGGTTTTCCCTTCCTCTTCCTCCTCACTGCCCACCAGCCTATGCTGCCAGAGGAGGAGGAAGGCTTCTCCTCCTCCTCCTCGCTGCCCCTTGGCCATGCTGCCACAGGAGGAAGAAGGCCTCTCCTCCTCCTCGCTGCCCCCTGGGCTATGCTGCAGGGAGGAGGAAGGCTTCTCTTCCTCCTCACTGCCCACCAGGTTGTGTTGGGCAGGGAGGGGAGGAAGGCTTCTCCTCCTCCTCCTCGCTGCCCTGGTGGCAAGGCCGGGGCAGGGGGGGCGCAGTGGCAGCCCGGCCCGGCTGCTTCCCGCCCCCCCCCCACTACTTCTTGCCATTATTTAAGTGGGTAATTAGAAAGATTAAACGTTTGTCGTTGAAGCGGGGTCCCCCCGGGCACCGAGGAAGAGCCAGGCGAGGAAGAGCGCGGCCGGCGCCGGCCCCTTCCTCCCGCTCCTGCCCCACCGCCGGCACCGCCACCCCCAGCCACGGATGACGTCGCCCACGCAGGGGGCTCGTCCGGACACCCCGGCGCCGCTCCGCACGGGAGCGGAGGAGGAAGAGGAGGAGACGGCTCCGGGTTACCGCGGCCGGAGCCGCGTTCAGCCGGCCCCGGGAGCCGGCACCGGCACGTGCCGCCCGCCGCCGGGCGCCCGCGCAACGCGGCTCTGCTCCGCTCGCGCTAAACCACTTCCTCAAGTGCAAAAAAAAAACAGAAAAAAGAAAAGAAAAACAAAGAAAAGAAAGAAAAAAACCCAGACAGCGAGCGCGGTCAGGAGCGGCAGAAGCCATTTTGCAAGCGCGTCCCAAACCCCCGGCCCGCAAGCGCCGTCTCCGCTTTCTCCAGGAAGGAAACGCGGCCGGCACGTGCCGGACGCCGCGGCGGAGCCCTCCCCGGCGCCGGGCGGCACCGCGGTCCGCCCGGGAGCCCGCCCGCAGCCCGCGCTCCCCACGGCCCCGGGATTCGCCGGCCCCTTCCCACGGACCCGGAGCTCCGCGCCCACGGGGCAACGCCGGGCGCCGAGCTCGAGGGCGGCCGGAGCCGCGGAGGCGCCGGGGATTTCTCGGGATCTCGCCATCCTTGGGGTGCTCTCGAGGCCGGAGCCGCCCGTGCGATCGGAAAGGTACCGGAAGGGCCAAAAAAGGGGGATTGGTCCGGGAGGAGGCTCTCCCGCGCTGCGGTGCCGTTACCTTCCGTCCCCGCGCAGCCGCCGCACTTTTATTGAAACGAGAATACAGAAATTAAAAAAAAAAAAAAAACAACACCCCAAGCGAACGAGACTCGGTGCCAAACGAGCGCTCCAATTTCGTCAGCTTAATTAAGGGCGGAACGACGCGGCGATCGAGCCGGGGTCACCGCCGTGCCCGAGCGGGCCCGGCGCCGCGTTCGGATCGGCTCGGCTCGGCCCGGCCCGGCAGGTCCCCCCGAAGGGCGCCCACYGCGGCGGCCGCCGTTAAGGACGCGCGGAGCCGGCGGCGGGTTCCCGCCCGGAGGCAGTCCCAGACGTCCTCCTTAAGCCTCATCGCCGCGGCCGGCTCGCGGCCTCGGGCTTCCTTCCCGGAAAAAAAAAAAGCCCCTTGCTGGAAAAAAAAAAGCCCCTTGCTGTTACGGGGAGGGCGCAGCCGGGCCTGGGAAAAGCGAGCAGCCTGCCAGCGGGTTTTTCCCGCGGCGGCGCTCGGCCCCACTGCCGTGCCGGTCTCCGACCGAGTCCGGCTCCGGGAAGGAGCCCGGGGCCGCCCCCTCCTGCCGCTGCCACCGCTTCCTGGGGCGGTCTCGGCGCCGAAGCCCGCCGGCTCCGGAGATGCTCGCGGCKGCGGCCGGCTCCGGTTACACCCGCGCAGCGCCCGCGCGCCGGGACAGCCCTGCGGCAAGCGCCCCGGCGGTAGGGAAAACCCTCCGGCTTTTCCCTCCGGCGAGGGAGGGAAGCAGATCGGCCGTTCGCCGCCCGCCAGAGCGGCCGAGAGGGAGCCGGGAGCCGGCGCCAGCCCTGGAGCACCCGCCCCGGGGCGGTCGCGCCCAGCGGCCAGGGTAGCTCCGGCACGGCCGCTTGCACGGGGCTCCCGGTCGCCGCCGGAGAGCCGGGCGCTCCAGACAAGCGTCCAAAGTTCTCCTCTTTCACCCAGAAAAGGAGAGGAAA
>NW_028186534.1:13166199-13168173 GCF_003343005.1 Rhea americana
TCCTCCTCCTCCTCCTCGCCCTGGGCACGCCAGCAGGAATCAGAATTTAGCAGCTGASCGTGCACGGAGCCGCTGCTTGCGGTTTTTAGGTGCCCTGCGTGCCAGGAGGGGGTAGCGCTGAAGCCCCGGAATCGGGGGATTTSGGCCCAAAAGAGGCTCGGGGGAGTTTTGCTGGGCTCCAGCACAGCCCCGCTGTCGGCACGCGGGGCGCAGACCCGGCCGGGGGGAGACGAGCAGCGAGCGCGGAGCAGGGGGCAGGGCCGGCACTGCGGCGGGGCTGCTGTCAGGGCCCGGTGGATCTGTCCCGATCCCAGGCAGATCCCCCAGGGCTGCACCCGGGATCCAGACAGGGTCTCCTGTGAGCTCTGCAGAGCGAGGAGCAGCCTGGCACCTTCCTGCAGGGCTGCTCCGAGGCAGCCACATCTGCCAGCCATGCATCAGCACCGAGCAGATCCCTCCCGAGCAGATTCCAGAGAGATCACGTGGGGTGGTGGCTGGATCCAGCGGGAATGTTCCTAGCGCTTTGCAGACGGGAGCAGACTCAGAACCCTCCTGAAGGGCTGCCCCAGGGTGGCAGCACCCAGTGGCTCCCTCTGTCGGCAGATCCCCCAGGGATGCACTTGGGATCCAGCAGGATCTCCCTTGAGTTTTGCAGAGCAGGGAGCAGACTTGGTGCCTTCCTGCTGGGCTAACTTAAGACAGCAGCACTCRCTGGCCAAGTGCCAGCAGCAAGTGGATCCCTCTAGAGACAGATTCCAGGTGATCCCCTAGGGCTGGGCTGGGATCCAGCAGGGATCCCSTAGGAGATCTGCAGAGCAGGGAGCAGACCTTCCTGCGGGGCTGCTCTGACCCAGCAGTGTTCACTGCCCAAGCGTCACCACCAAGTGGATCCCTCTCCAAGCAGATCCCAGGCAGATCACCCAGGGCTTGGATCCAGCAGGGATCTCTCTTGAGCTCTGCAAAGCAAGCAGCAGACATCGCATGTTCCTTTAGACTGCTCCAAGAGAGCAGTGTCCATTGGCCGACTGTCAGCACCAAGTGGATCCTTCTCCCAGTAGGTTCCTGGGAGATCACCCAGGGCTGGGATCCAGTAGGGATTCTTCTAGAGCTTTGCAGAGTGGAGAGCAGACTGGGCTGCTCCAAGAGATCAGTGTCTGCTGGCCAAGCACGAGCACCAAGTGGATCCCTCTCCAGGCAGATCCCAAGTAAATTCCCCCAGAGTTGGGATGGGATCCAGCAAGGAATGCCTAAGCTTTGCGGAACAGAAAGCAGATTGCATTGCTCTAAGACAGCAGCACTCACGCCCCATGTGTCAGCTCTAAACGGATCCCTCTCTGGGCAGATCCAGAGCAGATCTCTCAGGGCTGGGTTGGGATCTGGCAGGGATCTCCCCAGAGCTTTGCAGGGCCAAGATCAGACCAGGGTGCCTGGAGACAGCAGGGTCTGCAGGCCGGCCGTCAGCACTGGGCAGATCCCCAGCAGATCCCCAGGGGCTGGGATCCAGCAGGGCCTGCCCAAGAGCTCTGCGGAGGCAGGAGCAGACTGCGTGGCTCCACGAGCGTCACCACCGAGCAGATCCCTCTCCAGGGAGATCCCCAGCAGATCCCCAGGGCGGGGCTGGGATCCAGTGAGGATCCCCTAAGCCCTGCAGAAGGGAGAGCAGACCGGGCAGCAGGGACAGCAGGGCTCGCGGCACGTGGGTCAGCCCCGAGGGATCCTCGTCGGGCAGATCCACCGCAGCTCCCTCGGCGCCGGGCTCCAGCGGGGATCCCGCCAACGCTTTACTGGATCCGTGAGCAAGGCGGGAGCGGCTGGCGGTCACCGGGGGGGAGGGGGGCAGATCCCAAGGCGATCCCGGGAACCGGGCAGGGATCCGGCAGGGATCCCCACCACCACCACCCCCCCCGAGGCTCGCAGCCACGAGTGTCAGCCCTGGAGCGGACCCGCCCCCCTCCCCGCCGCGGCCGGGATCCA
>NW_028186534.1:13170476-13173781 GCF_003343005.1 Rhea americana
ACGGCAGCGACCTGCAGCCGCCGCGGCGCGCGGGCGCGGTTCGGCTCGGCACGCGGGGCCGGGACGCGCGTGGGCACGGCCGCTTCGGCAGCCCGGAGGTTAGCGGCCGCCTCCGCGGGGGAATTAACCCGCTTGCGGGGAAAAGAGGAGGAGAGAAGAGCTCCGTCTAACGGGAGCCGGCCGGGTGCCCCGCAGCCCGGCCGCGGGGGAAGCGGCGCGCTGGAGGGCGGCCGCCCCGGCCGTGCCGGGGCCCGGCCCCGGGTGCGACCCGCAGCACCGCAGTCTTGGAGCCCTTTTTCCGGGGCAGCCGGAGCCAGCCTTGCCTTGYGGGGTTCCCCTCCCCTTCCCTGCTGCCGGTGCTGCCGTACCTCGCGGGAAGGTGATCCCAGCAGCTCCATGGCACCTGAGGGAGAAGGGGAGGGAAAGCCCAGCCCTGGYCCGGGCAGGAGGCGCCTTATGTCAACGCAGCGCTGCAGCACAGGGGTGTTTCTCGTGCCGCTGCAGAGCAGAGCTGTTTGGCCGTATAACTTGGTTGTGGTATTAACCCAACAGACATGTTTCTTAAAAATAAAATAAAATAAAAGAAGACAATAAAAGCGYGCCACGGAGCGAGGATGTGTGCGTCTCGCGAGGGAAGAGGGCCGAGCTCAGAGCAGGGCCTGCACGGGAGCCCCCSGTCCGGCTCCCACCCGGTGCTAGTGCTGTGCCCTGGAGAGGGGTTTTGCCACGATCCTGAGCTCCAAGAGCTTGCCCACGTGCTGCAGTGCTGGTCCCAAAAGATTGGTCTCAACTAATGGCCCAGAAAGCCATTTCCTTCTCCCCTTCTCTTCCAGTGTGGGTATTTGCAGAGCACCCAGAGCGCTGCCTGTCTGTTCCTCCTGCACCGTCACCGTGCCAGCAYCGGGTGCCTGAGTTGCATCCTGTCATCTGACCCTCAGCTGGCCAAAAGACCAGTGCCTGGCACCCGCGTTCCCGCAGGACCTAGGGATATGCTGCAAACGGGACCAGTGGGTCCCACCAAGCAGGAGGCAGCAATGCCGGAGCCGTCGGGCGGGAGCGAAGGGAGCTCGGCCCCGGGGCTCTTCGGTGCACAGACCCACAGCCTAACAGCAAGGACAGAGCCCAAGCGGCTCCGCGGCTGGGGACATCGGCGTTTCCGCACGCGAGTCCTGGGACTGGCAGCCCTGCAGAGCAGCCTGCCTGGGCGGCCCCTGCCATCCTCATCCTCGGTGGGACGATGCCACTGGTTGAGCCCCTGTCGCCAGGGTGGCTGCAGGCGTCACCCTGGTCCTGCTGGGCGGATGGGATGGAGCAGCAGGGGCCGAGCCTGAAGTCCCCAGGGAAAGGGGAACCGTGTCCGCAGGCTGCGCTTGAGAGTGCTGCAGAAAAACCAGGAGGAGGAGGAGCATGGATGGAGCAGCCTTCGTCCCTGGCACATCCCTGCCCCTGGCCGCGGAGGAGCTGGGGCTCTGCTTGCTCCGGGCTGCTCCGGCCCCGTCTCTCGTCGTCCCTCTCTGCCTCCGCCTCCGTTATCCAGCAGCTCCTGGGGAAACCGAGACAGGAGCCGGGAGGCTCATCCCGCCGACGGGCCGCAGCTCCGGCCCTCCAGCCCGTCCACGCGCGGAGCCAGGCGGGCGCCCGCGGGGAGGCGGCTCGGGTGCCCTCCGGCCGCGGCCGCCCGCCCTCGCGCCTGCCCGTGCTCCCTCCTCGCCGCCCCGGGCCGCCGGCCCCGCCGCCGGCAGCGGGACTTGGTGCCGCGCTCCGGTGCCTTCTAGCCTGAAGGGCGTTATAGCGGGGTGGCCTCGGCGTCTCCGGGCCCTCGTTAGCGCAGCCCCAGAGGAGTTAACGATGGAGCGGCTCGCCATTGGCTGCGGCAGCAACGCCTCTCCTCCCCCCTTGGAATTATTATCGGAATAACAAGTCTAGGCTTTATCGCACGGAGCCCTGGGTGTTGCCCGGCGGTTGTCCTCCCCCCCCCCCAATCTCGTTTAATCTTTAACACTGAAATGCTGAGCTGGCTTCTTTAATCAATTTAAATATTATGCAACTCCCGCGAACATCKTCTCCCGGCGTTGCACAAGAGCGCCGTGTGCCACCAGCCTGTCGCACAAGGCCCTGGGGCCCCCACACGCAGCGCGGTGTCTCTGCAGGGTGGCCCATGTCCCACGGCGCTGGGTGGCCCAGCTCCTGCCTTGCAGCGCGGCCTGGTTCCCGCGGCACAGGGTGGCCCGGATCTCACGTTGCAGCATATCCTGGGTCCCACATTGCAGGGTGGCCCGAGTCCTGCATCACTGGGTAGCAGGTCCTGCATCACGAGGTGGCCCAGGTCACACACTGCAGCATGGCCCAGGTCCTGCACCGTGGGTGGCCCAGGTCCTGCATCGCTGGGTGGCCCAGGTCCTGCACTGTGGGTGGCCCAGGTCCTGCACTGTGGGTGGCTCTCCCAGGTCCTGCCGCTTGCCGGGAGATGCCCGCTGCAGCACCCAGGTGCCCTCGCCGGCTCCGGGCTGGGCCGCAGCGGGCCCGCAGCCCTCAGGAGGTTCGGAGAGGAAGCCAGCGGCCTTGCCCATGGTGCCCGTTCCTGCAGCGCACCCCGACCTGGGGCTGGGCACCCCGAGCACGGTGCGGGGAGGCTTTCCTTGGGTGGGGGAGCTGCGGTGGGYGCAGGGGGAACCCGCCCTGCCTGCCAAAAAGCACCGGCTCGAGGACAACCGACGGTGCTGCAGGGCATCCTGCCCCCGCCGGCCCTCCCAGCCAGCAGCCTCCGGCCTCGGCACCGGGGGGTCCCAGCACCCATGGTCCCAGCGCCGTGGGGCCCCAGTGCATCGTGACCAGCTGCAGGCCCGACCCCCAGTGCGGGCTGCCCGGCTGCTGCTGGCTCTCGGGGTGCAGAGCCAGGCGGACTCGGGGCCCCGTGGGGTGCAGAGGACACATGGAGCCATAGCACACGCGGAGTGGGGCAGGCTATGGGATGGCGCAGGGGGCGCAGGGCCGTGCGCGGCGCGGCTCCGTGCAGCGCCCGCCCGCCCGGGGCAGAGCCCTGCACAGGGCAGGGCCGTCCGACATGTGCCTCCGAACGGGTCAGAGCCGTGCAGCCTGCAGCTCCGTGGGGGCACAGATGCACGCAGAGCGCAGCTCTGTGCAGCGTGCCGGTCCATATGCAGTTGTGTGCAGCACACGGCTCCGTGCAGGGTGCCGGTCCGTACGCGGGCGGTTGTGTGCAGCACGTGGCTCTGTGCAGCGTGCCAGTCCGTGTGCAGACAGTTGTATGCAGCATGCGGCTCCGTACAGCATGCCAGTCCATA
>NW_028186534.1:13175521-13223490 GCF_003343005.1 Rhea americana
CCGGTGCGGCGAGGCGCTCCCGGCCGCCGGCTGCCCCGGCGCCTGCGGCAAATGCGCGCTGGCCGGTCTCTGGCCTGCGGGAGAAGGCGGGTTGGGGGGTGCCGGGGGGGCCACAGCCGGCACCGGCACCGGCCTGCCAGCGCCCGCCGGGATGCACGGAGACGGGGGACGGCCCGCGGCGGCCCGCGACTCACTCTCGCCCGYGGGCGTCAGGCGGCAGAGCTCGTGCAGCTTCGTGTCGGACTTGCTGAGCGCGCGGAGCTGCAGCTGCCTCGGCAGGGCCTGCGCGGGGCCGAGGGGGGCCCTGAGCCGCCTGCCCCGGAGCGGGGCCGTGCCCGGGCCCCCCGGCCCCCCGTGCACCCGCTTACCTCGTCCATTAGCTTCACCGCGTCCGCAGGCACCTTCCTCTTCCGAGCCTTGCTGCAAGGAGACGCGGGGCTGAGCCGGGGGCCGCCGAGCCGGAGCAGCGGGACCTTCCGAGCCAGCACCCAGCTCCTCGGTAGGTCCCGCGCTGCACCCGGCGGGATGCTGGGCGGGATGCTGCATGCACCCGGCGGGATGCTGCGTGCACCCGGCGGGATGCTGCGTGCACCCGGCGGGATGCTCCGGGCAGCCAGCGTGCCCCGGCTCCTCGGGTGCAGGGTGCCTCAAGGGCCAGGCAGGGAGCAAAAGCCAAGCGGGGCGCGGAGCGGAGCGGGGGAGCAGCGGCCCCTCGTGCCTCCGGGACAAGAAGCGGGGCGGCAGCGGGGCCGGCGGCGGCGGCGGGGGGCTCCTACCGTCTGCAGGCAGCACACAGGGCACCCAGGGAGAGCAGGGCGCCGAGCAGGGCCAGGGGGGCGACAGCCGGCAGCAGCGGGGGCCTCGGCAGCCCCTCGCCCGGCGCTGCCGCCATGGGCGAGCCGCTTCCCGCGCTCCTCCGAGCCCTGCGGAGAGAGAAGGATGGTCGGGCACCGGGGGCGGCTCGGAGGCGCCACCAGCACCCGCCGCCCACCCACTAGCCCTTTAAAGCCGCTAACCACAGCGGCTTTAAYGCTTTAACGGCTGCGGCTCCCCTGCCCTTCCTGCTCCCCCGCGGCAGCGGGGCACCACGCCACCCTCCACCGCGCAACCCACTGCCGTGCCACCGCTGCTGTGCCATTGCCACCAACCACCATGCAGTCCACCGCCGTGCCACCACTGCCGTGCAACCTGCTGCCGTGCCACCAAAGGCACGGTGCAGTGGGAGCAGCCAAGTGGGTGCGGGTCCCTTTCTTTAATGGTCGTGGCCACACCGGCAGAGTGGGAGCTCCGGTTCCTGCCTGCAGCAGATCGCATCRGTGCACAGGGTCAGCACGGATGCACCGAGCTGGCACGAGTGCACAGACCTGGTATGGGTGCACGGAACTGGTGCAGATGCACCAAGTTGGCATGGGTGCATGGAGCTGGTATGGGTGCATGGACCCGGTGTGGGTGCACAGACCCGGTGTGGGTGCACGGACCCGGTGTGGGTGCACGGAGCCAGCAGCAAGTCCAGGGCAAGAGAAGCAGAGGAGCGCAGGTGCTGTGGAGCCCAGGACGGAGCGTGGACGGCGGCAGCAGCTGCTCCCAGCTCCGTGCGAGCCCCAGGGGCAGCGTTCAGCTGCTCAGACCCTACTCGCAGAAGAGGCTGGTGTATTACTACATGTCAATGTGCCAACGTTTGGAATATGCCTTGGTTCAAAATTTTTCCCTACTGATGGAAGAAGAAAGACGAAGGTAGTTTGCAGCCTGGCAAACACTGCAGTAAAACATGCCTCAGGGAGGATGTAACTGATCCAGAGGCCGACGAAGCTCGCACCTCAGAGCAGGATGACGTCCACGAGCGCTGCCGGGGACACAGGGAGCCCCTCAGCCATGCCCTGTGCCTCTTACTCGCCCTCTTACATACCCTAATCCAGATCRCAAAGCCTCAGACCCAACCTGCCGCACCTGAGCTTCAAACACGAAACCAGGGCCCCGTGGGACAGCGCAGGGACCTCCCTCGTCCCTGGCTCTGCCTGACGACCCCCCTTTGCACATGCAGAGTCGGTGCCCTCCGAGGGGAGCTAGCACCGAGACGAGCAAACGGAGCATCTCCCCCGCCGGGCTCCTCTGCCTCCGAGCTGCAGCTTCGCAGGCGGGAGAGACCTCGGGAAGGAGGAGCTCCGGGGAGGTTTCACCCATCGAGCGACCCGTCTTGCTCCTCTCCCCTACGTATCTCATGTCACCCGCCGGCACACTTGGCGCATCTTCTCCCACGTAACCGGCCAGCCTTTGCTCACCCAAGCACTGTTTTATCCGAGAACTTCCCACGCCTTTGGGTACTTCACTAACGCTTTAACCCCTGGAGAGCAATTATTCCAACGTGGAAACCGAGACGGGCCTGCGGGACCCACCCGGCTGGGCAGGCTGGCTTAGATCAGAGCTGGGAAGGGAGCTCAGCTCTCTTTTCAAAAGCGTTTTAATTAGAGAGCGCTGCTTTYCTGTCCGAGCCTATGTTAATTATACGGATTGCCTGCAAAACGAGCGGTTGTTTTAGACAGTCCTCGCTTAACTCGTTCAGCTTATTAGAGCGACAGGATCCCAGGCAGCAAAGCAACGACAGTCAGGACAGAAGTGAAGAGCAGGCTCGGAAGTTCAGCAGACGAAGCGGTAACACGACCCAGCGGCTGGAAGCCGACGTCAAGCCAAGGCTGAAGCGGGAGCTTTGCTCGCTGAGGTGGGCGCACGCCGGGACGCCTGTTCCCACGGGACGGGGATTTCCCGTCCCCGAATTTCTGAGATTCRCGAATGAGACGTCCTACATTGAAATTAATGCGGAGAAGTTCTGACCTGCTCTGCCGATCCCCTGTGCTGTGCAGGAAAACAAATTTGAAAATCCGGTGTCTGGCCGAATTTGCTCAGAGTCGCTCAGATAAGACTGCGCCGGCTCAGCTAAACCACGCGACRCGGGGTGGCAAGATCGAGTTTTAAATAGACTTTTTGAAACGTGCAAATGAACTTCCTGCCAGTTAAGCTTTTGACTTCCGAGTCTTGGGGCTCCTCTCGAGGGCAAGGCGGCATTTTGTAGCGCGCCGGCTCTGCCGGCCGAGATGGCTTTGAAGACGACGGCAGTTGCGGCGGCGCGACGCGTACGCCCACAACCGCAGCGCACCAAGGAGGGAACAGCTCCATTTCGCGATACCTGAGCACCAGCACCACGAGCACAGTCGATTTGCTACCCAACGACTCGAGAGCTTTTTGTGGCTTTGAAAAGCCCGTCTAACAAAAGGCTTAAATTTCTCAGCCAGGCTTCGTGACTATGCGATTAAATTCGCTGTAAAATTAAGTTCTGCCACTAACAGTTCTGCCTGGCCTCCAGCTCACCTACATAGATAAATCAGCACACAATATTTAGTGCGGGGTAACAAGAAAAAAGTCCACGGAACTACTAAAAACGTATTTGCAGGGAAGCAGGACAAACATTACAAGTTGATTTCCATCAGCGATTGCCAACAAGGCTGCAGCTGACCCAGGCTCAGGCACCCTGGGGAGTTCTGCTGAAAAACGGCTCAAGAAGGAGAAGTAACTTTTTTTAAAAGAAGAAAAATCACAAAAAGTGAAAGCCCCACAGGCAGTTATAGCAACGGYATTTAATCTGCCTTAAATCATAGGATGTAATAACTAAATCTTAAAAATATTTCCAACRCGGAGTAGGCACAAGATCCCTTTCACTACCCCTTGCATTTCAGCAGCAGGAGCAAGGCTGCCTCTGAAGGGATAGACTTCATGGTTAAACTCCTATTAAGTTGTTTAACTTATAAAGGATCAAATACATTTCTGAAGTCCAGCCCCAAATGTCACAAAACTTGGATGCGCGATGCTTCTATCTACAGTCCTGATTGCTACTCACATGCTGGACTGGCTTTTACAGAAAACTTATCTAAAGGTTTTAAGACTATAAGTGACTCTTCTGTTCACACCATGTGGCTTCAGTTGAAGCTGAAATTGTTTCAGCACTTTTCTTTCTTCGTGCCCTTCTAAATTTGCTGGAAACTGACTCACTTTGGCAAAAAAAAATGCACTTCTAAGCACTAGCTGAGAAACGGCAGGGCAGGTTTTTTGCAGAGATGAGCCACAGCAGGACCCAAGTTCTGATGAGACCTCAGCGCTGCATTTATAGGAAATCGGATTCCAAAATACGGAAGGAGGGCATTAAGGAGCTATGCCCCATCCTGTCCCCCCCACCCCGAATCACCTGCCTACCACAGTGGTTTTCTTGCCACAAAATTAGTAGTTATTTGCAATTTCAAGTCTCCAAAATACAATGTTTCAAAGACTATGCTCTCTCAAGCCTCCACCCACCTGCGGCAGGGTGGCCAGGAGCTCACCATTTCTACGAACTGTTTCACATGCAAGCAAAAAATCTAGTCCCATCAAATCACTGAAATATTATTTTTCTTTTTGGTGGGGAGGCAGAACAGCATCTCATACCTCTGAACTCAACAGTTAAAATTCACTAAGAAAGTGATCAGTTCCCACTCCACTTCTAGGTTCAAACCACAGGATCCCAGCCAAGTTCAAGCACCTTTCCCCCCTTTCTAAGCCCCGGTACTTCCAGGATGACATTAAATTGCACCGTGCTTACAGACCTCCTTGGCCCGACTGGAACTTTGTTCAATAATCCAGCTGATGCTTCGACACTGAAGCGCTAAAGGAATCCTGCCTTTCCACTCTGGCTAGTTGCAGCAGCATCTAAGTATTTTCCARTCCCCAGTTTAGCTGAATATACGCAAGTTTGCCAGACAAGAAAATAAACAGCACTTACTTTGCAGAAACTCAAAAGCCAGTGAACATGAAGAACAGCAATCCAACCATACTCTCCTCCTTGCCAATCAGTCTGAGAATTTAGCTTCTTTTATCCAGCAGTTACTCCTAATTGGGGGTTTCACAGCTTTTCAAACATTCAAGCTCTCCTACTCTTCCTTTGGCTGATCTACAGCGCACAGCTGCTGGGCTGATGCCACAKCTCGCTTCCTGGCCTGCAGAGCTGGCTGCTTCACCCAATTGTAGGCTGGGTTTCTCCCTGCCTTGCCCGTGCAGGCTCTGCAGCGCTGCAAGCAGGCTCTGCAGGCACCTGGCACACAACAGCACCCTCTGCCGCGCTCCCCTTCTAGCAAGGCTGGTTTTAATGCCAGCTGTCTATCCGAAAGATACGCTGCCACACGTAATCACTACCTTTCAAACGACCAGTGCCTTATAAACACAGAGAGAGGGGGAAAAAAAGACTTTATTCACCAGGGACATAAATCGTCTTGGGCGGGATGCAGCAGCTGTTTGAACAGGAAATCTGACTGACAACTGAAGCTGTGGAAGTTTCAAGGAGTGATCAAAACGCAACCTAGCCAGGACACACGACTAATATGCCCATTACAAAGTAAAAAAGACAAGTAAAGTAGTGTGAGAACACAAAGCAAAACTCAAAAAAATTTCTCTGCCCAATTCGGCTCACCAGTCACGGGCCACTTCAGCAAGCACCCATTCCAAGCTGAGCACATTAATCCTTGTCATCACTCGACACTCGAGCATGGAAAACGAACAGTCATTTGGGAGGGAAGGGCACTGAATAACCATTGTTAAATCCTCGAGTTAAACCCAGTGCGTGGAGAACGTGAATTCAGAACAATGAAAACGCTACGGCCACTTTAGTTAGAAACCGATGGATGCTGATATGCTCAAGGCAGTCCACGTCATCTTTTACATCTGCTGTGAAGCTGGAACTTTGGTGTCCAACATAGCAGAATCCAAGTGTTTTCCAGGAGGAAAGAGTCACTACAGCAGATTTCTTGAAGACATTTCTCTTCCTGCTTCAGTTCACTGTTGCTCTGTGGTTTCTGAGCCGTGTCTGCAGTAATGCTAAATCACTCATGACTTAACTCTAATCATACCTCCTTCAGCCTTAGATTTTCTGATTAGCTTGGCAGTGAAGCGGACGGGCTTCGTCCTTGTAAGTAGGGGAAGCCCCACCCAGACTGACAGCTTTATAATTTTCTTAGAAATAGATAAAAAGAGTGGCATGAAAAGAGCAAAACTTTTCATTAGAAAAATGACTCATAGAATAAAAGGGATCTGATTTTTTTTAACTTAAAAAAATATATCCTTAAGATATTGGTGTGAAATTATTAACAAAAACAAGTCCCACCAGAAACAGAGTTTGATGGAACCACYGTCTCCCCTGGGTAAGGGCTGGCTGCCACCAACACAGAATATAACCTAGGGGAGAAGTTATCCTTCCCATCTGAGGACTATTCACATTGCAGGGAAGGGCATTTTGCTTCCTGGGTTGCCACCAGCATAGCCTGAAGCTCTTCCACAGTCAGGGCTGCATGCTCAGCACAGAGACCTCCTGAGCTGCGTACTCATCTGAGGCCCAGTCTGACCCAGGACTGGGTCCTGAGATTTTTTTTTTTTTTAATCTAAAAGCAATCTGTGTTCAATGAGCCACCTAGGACAGAAAAACTCAAGTAATGATGGCAGAAGCACAAGGTTCCCCACAGAATTGGTCTCAGCTAGAAAGTTTGAGACTCTGTTACTCTGCTGTCTTATTCCCCCAGTTCTGGCACACTGCTTGTGGAATGATTCAACTTTCCATGCCAAATCAATGGTTTTGCCATAACATGGCCTAGGGATGCTTTAGACTGCTAGCACCCATCTCCAAGCTGCCAGTTTTCTGTCTATTCATTACACCAGGGCTGCAAGGCACTACTTTCAACATAACTGAGATCTCATATAAATCCCATTGCAAGGAACAGATGGGAGAGAGCAGTTGAAACAATGTGCTGTTGTTGTTTTCACCCGGCACTAGCATCTGCCTTTTCTGCTCTGCCAGAATGTGCTTGGGACCCTGCCCCCACTTGCATGTGCTCAGTTGGCTGCTGCAAACACAAGCTACAGTTGATGGCAGGATGTGGGGCTTTCAAAGTCCCTCCTCGGCTGCTATACAGCCAGCAGTGTTATCACCCAAGTTACTATAGACTCTGAATGGAGGCACTACCACAGTGATAACAGAGGAAAGAAGTGTGCAAGCGAGCAGGGAATCATATTTCTTGCAGCCAGTCCTTATAAGAGGCTCAGGCTTACTGAATGCTTTCAGGGCTGGACAAACGTATACGCCTTCCCGTCCCAGGAGGGCTCAGCTCAGTAGCATCTAGTTTTGGAAACTGCTGCTTTTCAGCCCAGTTTTCAAGCTGGACAGACTGAGGCCCAGAGGAGTGGGATGGCTCACCCAGGCTCTGAGGCTGTGAGCTCAGGGCCTGCTTAGAAGGTCTGCAGCCTAATGCCTTCCTCAGAGAGACTAGAACTCAGTCATTTTTTTGTGTGTGTCTGCTTTCTTCTGCTCCCGCTGTAGACTGGCTTCCTGGGCCTGCAGCTGTCCCAGCTGTTTGTGAGCATTAGCAAGTTTCTCCTCCAGCTGAGCTGTAGCAACGCTGTGCCTGAAAAGCAAGAGGTGTTAAAACAGTATCATCCTGTGTGCTAAGAGCAAAGGTCTGCCACCACCCCCGGAGGGAGCCCCTTTCCTATGGGACCAGTGCAAGCATAGTGCTGAAATCCAGGAAATACCTGATGCGCAGTACAATATGAGTTAGAAAACATATAGGTCTTCTTGTGACACTCAACAGCAACATGTGGAGATGATCATGGGAAAGAAAGGGCTCCAGTACCTTTCCTCAGAAAGCTCCTCTCCCACAGCTTGAATTTCACTCAAAGAACCCCAGACAAACATGCTCATAACCGAGCTGGTCTGAAGAGCTCATTAAAGGCTCTGTTCTCTACCTCCCCTTACATCTCATCCACATGTTTCATCTGTTCCTGCAACACCTGATTTGAATCCCATCTCTTCCCAGAAGGGCCAAGAATGATCATTTAATCCAGCAGCCCCAAAGAGGAATTTTTCCTACCGTCCAATGTTGCGTGCCAAGGCCTGCTGGATTCCTCTGATATCCTTCTGCGTCTGCTCAATCTTTTCCATTGTTTGGAAGAGGCGGACGCTCAGGGCCTTCTTGGTGCTTTTGCTAGCGTGGTAGATCTCTTTGCTGTTCCTCTGTGGCAACACTGTCCCTCCAGCTTTCTCTCCAGTGCTCTTCCCCCGCAGTTTCTCATTCAARAAGTCAAACACGTTGCGGGAAGCCTTACGGCTGCCCGCAGGGGACTGGCCAGCACTATTTCCCTTTCCCTGGCATTTCTTCAGTTTGCCTGGATTCAGCTTCCCCTGTTTCTTCTTCTGAAGCACCTCAGCACACTGGTCAAGGGACTTCCCTCGAGGAAGCACTACGGCCTGCACTGGCTCCACTCGTCCCTCAGAATTCTTCCCCAAACCTGAGGAGGAGAGGCCACGAGGAAAGACATCAAGCCATTACCACAAGATCATCCCAAATCACCTCGACAAAAACTGCAACTGACAGTCACAAGCTTAGAACAAACATATTGGCTTTTGAGGTACAAAGTCATAACTATCATCAAAGTCAAGCGGGGGCAGCAAGGGCCACAGATGTTTATGATGGATGCTATGACAGGAGCCTTCTGCAGCAGAACATAAGTGATAAAAAAAATCCAAGGTCATGCATTGGGCTAGTTTCTATGAAACGTCACATTCAGCTTCACAGGCCAGGTTCTCCTTAAAACTGGTTTGGTTCCTCTGAAAGAACTAGAGACAAATGCAAGTAGCAGACCAGCCTCCTAAAACCACCAAGGCTCAGTACATTTTGTACAGTGAGAAGCTAGTTCAGCAGGCTTTGAAATCTGTGTTTAAGAGCCAGAGGATGCTTTAACATAGACATCAGAAGCTTCACAGCTCTGTTCTCTTCTACCTGAAGTCTTTGAACATCTCATTTAACAGTTCTCATGGTTTTAATCATGAGCTTGACTGTGGTTCTAATTTTTGCTGTTACTATACACCTATTGGTGCAAACATGTCCCAGTACTTAGATGAAATGTCCCTTCTCACTTTCTAACAGTTCCATTAGGTGTGATTCATCACAGTCTGAGTCTTATCTAAAAGGCCCTGCAGTAAAGGAGTTTTAACTTCATGCAAAATCTTGCTCTTTGTAACCAGCTCCTGGGAACTATCATAAGACCAAAGTTATAAGGCAGGCAAATAAATTCAAGCCCTCACATGACTAGGACCATCTTCTCCCCTTACCTTTTCCAAATTCATATCCCATCTGAGCAAGCAGTTTGGAGCCAATGCCACGAGTATGGGCTTCCCAGCCGCCAAAAGAGGAACTGCAAGCTGGAGTCCATTCCCCATTTTCTGGCATGCTTGAATCTATCACTGTGGCACAGAAGAGACAGATTAGTGAAACACAAACAAAACTGCTATGTGAAACCTTCAGCTGAGGGTAAGGGAGGCACACACAACACAAAAACCACTCACAAGGCAGTGATTTACTGCACATATGATCACAGAATGGTTGAGGTTGGATGGGACCTCTGGAGATCACCTAGTTCAACCTCCCTGTTCAAGGGTTGCATCCAGGCAGGTACTGAATATCTTCAAAGGAGATTCCACAACCTCTCTGAGCAACCTGTTCCAGTGCTCTGACACTCTTACAGTAAAGAAATTCCTCCTCATTTCAGGCAGAACTTCCTGTGGCTCAGTTTGTGCCCATTGCCTCTTGTCCTCTTGCTTGGCACCACTGAAAAGAGCCTGGCCCTATCTTCTGGACACCCACCCTTAAGGTATTTGTGTACATTGATAAGCTTCCCTCTCAGTTTTCTCTTCTCCAGGCTGAACAGGCCCAGCTCTCGCAGGCTTTCCTCATAAGAGAGACGCTTCATTCCTCTGATCATCTTCATAGCCCTATGCTGGACTTTCTCCAGTAGTTCCATGTCTTTCTTGTACTGGGGAGCGCAGAACAGGACACTGTACTCCAGATGAGGCCTCACCAGGGCTGAGTAGAGGGGCAGGATCACCTCCCACTGATCTTATAGTTCCAGGGTGAAGAATCCAGAAGTTTTTATGCTTCTTTGCCTTACTCCTGGGATGATCACAGAGAGTGACATACTCCACCAGCGTAGTCATTGCCTCATTTAGCATTGAGTCTACTGCAAGCATCATTCCACACTTCCAGCTCACTTTTCTAGTATGAGGCTCCTCTAGGACACTATGCTAGTTTTGTATTATTAGCATCAATAATCTCAATTAGGCTAAATTTAAAGAGCTCTAGGACACAGCTTTGTCCCAGGGAAGTAATTGAGACAGTAGCACAGGAAGGGTGTTGCCTGTGTAATCTTAAAGAAGATACTCGGGCTCCCTCTGTGTCAGCTTTTGACAGTAAAACAGGGCAGGTCTGTTACTCCTACTTCACCAAGGCGCTGGGAGGACCAAATACTTGCAATTACTGTGATCTTGTATTCTAATGTCATGGAGCTGCATGAAGCTGTCAGAGAGATGAGGAAGCCTTCCTATTTATTTATTTATTTGCTTAACTCAGTCAGTCACATTAAAAAAAAAAAGACCCACACAGCTTGGAACCTACCTACCTGTAATTAATACCCTCTACTTTCATTTGTTGGGAGTTGTCGTGGAAACCTCCAACTTTCATTAGCCCAGTAAAGTAACTTGCATGAAACAAAGACTGCAGTTAGCAATTGTAACATAAGAGATACTTAATGTTCTCTGCTATCTTTCAGCAAAATATAAAGAGATTATATCAACTCTTTCATCAGAGATGAGACACTTGTAATGAAAGCTTCAAGCCAGGAGAGTAATTCAGTATATCCCAGAGAGGAGGTCAAACCTGAATCACAGGCTGTTTTTGCTCCTCATTCTCTACCTTTAGCATAACCAGAATCATCAACGCTATCTTCATCAGACTCAGCAGAGGAAGCACCATCTTCACTTCGTAAAGGGGGAATGATACCATCTCCTTCTACGACAGCTTCCTTTAGCAGCAGGGAATCAAACTTCACAGTGTAGTAGCCACTGTCGATGTCTACAGAAGAAAAAGCAACAGGTAAGAGTTCAAGCATGCAATATGCAGCTGGTAGAATGCTTTCCACAGCAGATTTAGCTTCAGTGGGAGAGGAGGAAGGCCCAAGGAACATGTATTAAAAAAAATCCTTTTTTTTTGCTTGAGATTTCTGTCTAAAAGTATCCACTGTGATGAAGAGCTATTTCTACAGTACCTGTTTTGATACTTAGAGACTTATTTCTAGGAGTAATGAAAGAGGGGCTGCAGAGAAATTGAATTACAGAATTGCAGAATGGTTAAGGTTGGAAAGGACCTCTAGAGACCATCTACAATCCCTCTGCTCAAGCAGGGTCACCTAGAGCACATTGCACAGGATCACATCCAGGCAGGTTTTAAATACCTCCAGAGAAAGAGACTCCACAACCTCTCTGGGCAACCTGCTCCAGTGCTCTGTCACTCTCATGGTAAAGAGGTTTTTACTCATATTCAGACAGAACTTCTTGTGTTTCAGTTTTTGCCCGTTGCCTCTTGTCCTATCACTTGGCACCTCTGAAAAATGTGTGGCCCCATCCTCTGGGGACCCTCCCTTAAGATATCTGTAGACATTGATAAGATCCCCTCTYGGTCTTCTCTTCTCCAGGCTAAACAGAGCCACCTCTTGCAGCCTTCCCTCATCAGTGAGATGCTCCAGTCCTCTAATCATCTTCATAGCCCTACGCTGGACTCTTAAGAGAAGGCAGACTTTTCCCTCAGGCTCAGCAATAGTCAAAGGAAGAAGCAAAGCAGGAATAAACCCCCACCCTGACCAGGACACAAAGGAACCTAAAGAAGCCTGTATTAGCAGCTGACAAGCAGGGCCAACTCCCTTAGCTTTTCTTTCAACAAGAGCAGATTATTGCAATTCTAGCATTCATGCAAGTTCCCGTAATACCCATCTTTTTTCCTACCAGTGCAGCTAATGACTATCTAGCATTTTTATTCTCATACTCCTGCTCCTATGTTACCTTTTTGTCTAACGCTCTTGTTTCCTAACCTCCTCCCATCCCAAGACCTACAAAACTCAGAATATTTTCTCAGCTATTTCCAGATTTTCAGTTCAGGCCTGTAACTACCTAGTCAACTTTTTCAATCATCAAACAAAATAGTCAACTATTTTATTTCATTTAAGCATCCACGTTTACCCTCCATATAGCAGCCTGACAAAACACACTAAAACAAGACTCACCAGTTATTTTTGCAGTATACCATATTCCATCACTATGTTTTGCTAGGCAGGCCGAGCCCACCTCCAGAGTGCTCAGATTGGGCTCCTGAAATGGCTGAAGCTCTTCCACAGACACCACTTGCCCATGGGAATACCTGCCAGGGATGGTGGAAGAAGAATCATATCTACCCCACTTGGAAAGGGTTTAAATAAAACTTCCTTCCCTCAATAAAGAAAATATGAGCCAGTTGTCAGCACTGATGAATCTTCACCAATAATTACCAAAGTTTTATCACACACTATTTCAACTATACAAGATATTCTTCAATTTTCATCTTGAAGACATTATTTATGTCATTTGTCAATGCATTCCATCCTGAAAAACAAAGCTCTTCTCGCTAGTGACATGCCCAGTAAAAAATTTCACAGATTATTTGATAAACAGGATCACACAGAAATGTAGGTCTCTAGTCCAAACTCCTGCTCAAAGCAGGACCAGCTTCATAGACATATCACGTTGCCCAGGGCCTTATCTAGTTAAATTTTGAAAATCTCCAAAGACAGAGACTCCACAACCTCTCTGTGCAATCTGTATGCATGCACTATCTACAAACTAACTAAAAAAAAAAAAACCCATGTTGATTAATAATTAATTTAGCTACTCAATGAAGTTGGTAGAATCTCTGCATTTTCCCACGGGATTTAGCATATCACCTCTGTATTAGCTCAAGAAAGCTGTCAAACTGTTTGATGCACTGTTTATCATGTTATAGTTTAAAAGCAGAAAGAAAAATATTTGGCAAAATTCCACTTGGTTCAAAAGCCAAACATGGCACTTTCAGAAGAGCTTTCTTCCTTTGCATGGCCAGGCTTTAGCACAAAGAAGGCCATAAACTTCCTCCCACCCCTTTCTTTTTTACCGACAGTTCTCTTTAAATCTGCATTTGTCATCCAAGAAGAACGGACACGGCTTCAAAGACTTGTGAGTTGGATAGAGATACAGCACTCTGACGCCTGCACTGCCATCTTCCAAGTATTCCGTGCCCACAATCATGGCATTATGGTACTCCAGGGTCCCCCAGGAACTATAGTATGGGGCTTTAACCTTCATCCCACTCAATTCCTCCTCCTCCTCCTCTTCTTCACTGTACTTTGATTCACTTTTCTCATCAGTTTCTTCATCTCTCTGTGATGACAGCTCATCATTAGTAGCTGAAGGTTTGTCCTCAGTTCCAAGCTCAGCAATGGCTTCCTTAAAAGCAGCATATTCCTCATCTTGGGCAGAATTGTCTAGGTTGGCCTCCTGCTCTAGGGGACCTACAGGAGAGGAGGAGGATGCACTTGTATCTAATGTAGCAAGAAGTTTGCTCTTTTTAATAGACACCAGGCTAGATTCAGTCAGTTCTATCAGCTGCTTTAAGTCTTCCTGCAACTGAATCAAGTCCGTTTGCTGCGACGGGTCAAGGCCGGCCCCCAAGGCCAGCTCTACTTGCTGCAGCTGGGCACTGTAGGTGTGAATTGCTGCCTCCAGRCTCTCTTCATCCATTATCAGCACAACGAAGCCACGTCTAACTGTGACCTTTCTGGGAATTCAGAACATTTTCAACCAGGTTACTTAAAATGATGAACAGGTCTTTGTCCGCAGCCGCCACCGGCTAATCGCCGTCCTGCTGCTTCCCGCGGAGGAGGCCCGAGGCGGCACCTGCAGCGAGGGACATTGGACGGCGCGTTACCGCGGGCCGCCGCCCTGCGGCAAGGGCGCCTGGCTCGGCCCAAGCGCTCGGGGCCGGCGCAGCGCCACAGCCATCACCGCCACCCGCCGCTCTCGCGTCCCCCCCCGCCACCGGGCGCGGCCGACCACCCGCCTCACTCACCCCCCGACTCCCCCCGTCTTCCTGGGACACCGCCATGACACCCCGCCGGCTTCCGGTCTTCCACGCCACCCTACTTCCGGCCTCTCTAGCCGACGCGTTTGGCCGTTTTGTCTAGGAGACTTCCCCCCACTGCGCGGGGGAGGGGGGTGTGGCCACCAGAGCGCTAGGCATTCTGGGAGTCGCAGTTCCCCCGGGGGGGGCGCGGCGCTCCGGCCGCCGCGCGAGAACTACACTTCCCAGGGTGCCCCGCGGCGGCCGGGCGCCGGCGGCCTGTGCCGAGGGGGAGCGCTGAGGCGCGGGGGCCCGGGCGGTGTCTCCGGTGCCCGGTGAGGGGCTGCGGGTCTCGGGCTCCGTCCTCAGCGCTCGGGGGCGTGGAGAGAGCGGGGAGCCGCAGGGCGCTGCCGGGCCCGGCCGCGGTGGGGCTCACGCCGGGCCCCACGGGCTGGGGGGGGGGGGCGGCCTGTGCGGTGCCCGGGCCGCGCCGGGCCGGTGGCGGCGGGCAGGGCCGAAAGGGGAGTGGGCCGCGGGGTCAGGGCCTGGCGCCGTCCTGAGCAGCCGGGGGGGAAGGGTCCGCGCTCGACGGCCGTGCCGCGGAGGGCCTTGCCCTCACGGCGCTCCAGCCTGGGAAGCCCCTTACACCGAGGCTGGAATSGTTTTTTCCCCCCTTCCCCACCTCCCTCCTTCAGGCGATTTTATCTCCCTTCAGAATGGTTGTTTATCTGCACGCTTGCTCAAAGGCCGTTGCCTCTGAAGTTTGTTGCCTTGTGGTTCCCCGCGTCCCTTTAAACCGAGGGGTCGTTGCGATGGGGAATGAGTCGGCTGTGGCGCATGGTGCTGGCACTTCTGCACCTTAGCAAATCTCTGCCTTGCTTGTGTAAATCCAACGAGAGGATGTGCCTGGACAGGGCTTGTCACTTCAGTCTGATTTTCAGTCTTGTGTTTTTGGCTCGTCACTATTCTTGTCTTCATGGTATTGTAAGATGAGAAAATACTTGAATTGTGAATACTGAAACAGAAGGCTGTTGCTGGAAAATGTGTAAATTAAGACAGGTAGTCTTTTTTACAAGTTTTTAAAAGTAATGTGCTTCCTGCTCAGTTTCACCCTTAAAGATCCCATGATACAGCTGTATGGATGGGGGCTGTCCAGCATCTTCTCACTCAAAATACCCATTCTGTGTATTTGTATGCAGTTGACTTCATTTTATGGACCATGTATATACTCTGAAAGGGGAGTAAATAGCGGTAAGCTCTGTGCAAGATGACCTTCTGTGTGTATGCATTTAAAAATCTTATTTTTTTCCCCGATGACCTTGGATCTATGATTTGTCCTGGGGTTACCTAAATATGAGAGTTACTGATAAAAGAATAACACAACTTATTTCTGTAGTGCTGAAAAAGCTTACATTGCAGAATGAGACTTCCAGAAATGACCTATTTATTAATGATTTCTTGGCATCTGTTGCAGGAGCAGGATGTATACTCTGTTGTCTGGACTCTATAAATACATGTTCCAGAGGGATGAGTACTGCGTCTTGATCCTTGGTTTGGACAATGCTGGTAAAACAGTAAGTACTGTTAATTACTAATTACATGAAGGGCACATGCAATTCTAAGCATTCCTATTCTCTGAAGACAAAAATTCTAAGAGGCAGGTCAGTCTACCTCATAACAGGGTATTTTAGTGATGTTACCTGCAAGAATCAACTCYTCTCCCTGTATTTAACTTTAGTAAAAGCTTTCAGGGATATAGCTGAGACTTCGGTAATCCTGTAATCACCTGGAATCCCATCTTTCTTCCCTAAAATAGGAATAGGAACAAGAGGAGTGGTTTGTTCCATAGATAAGGTAGTAGCAATTGGAACAGGATTCTGCTATAAAGAAAAGGAAGGTTTTAGTTAGGATTACCCATGCTGGTACAATGTTTGGGGGTAGTTACTCTTTTGTTCTTCCTTTTCAGACCTTCCTTGAACAAACTAAAACTCGATTTAACAAGAACTACAAAGGAATGAGTTTGTCCAAAATCACAACCACTGTAGGCTTAAACAGTAAGTAAATCCACCTGGTAATTTTTCTACCTTTCCTGCAATGTTAGACAGTTGTTTCTTCCTTGAAATAGTTAACAAGAATGGACAAGGGGAAAATGGTTCCTGGAAATAGAGATCTTATCTACTCGCTGCCCATACACTTTTTGTAAGAGAATAAATTCACTTGCTTAGCTTTAAAAGAAAAAATCCTGAAGTCTGAAGAAGTGCATATCCCATTTCAGTGCTGTGCTTGGAAGTTAAGCTAACTTTCATTGGAGTTCTCTGGCCTGATTCTCATCTTATTTATACTGATGTGACTCTATCCAATCTTATTTGCCACTATTTTATAAGGTATTATTCTCCTGTTAAAAGTAGTACTGTTTGTGATTTGCTCCTGTAGAAGACTGTTCCATCCTTACTTAGGAGCRTTGTGTAGGTGCAATCATTTAGAGCACACAGCCGTTTCTCACTGGATTGGATTTTTTTCTTTCCCTCTAGTTGGTACTATTGATGTTGGCAAAACTCGGCTAATGTTCTGGGATCTTGGAGGACAGGAAGAGCTACAGTCTCTTTGGGACAAGGTTAGGGAAGTAATTTTTCTTTTATAAATGATTTTACACCTCTTTCAGAATTGGAGAAATATGATCATTTAGTACTCATACAGGCTTACTGGTAACCCAAATATTTATCATTAACACTTTGAGRGTTTCAATTTATCTGCAAGATTTGCAAAGATGATGCTTAACATTTACATTATTGTTTACAGAAACTAATTATCAACCTCTGTTTGAGGACCATGCCAGTGTTATTATTTGTATGTAATAAATGAGGTCATATCAGTGGTAATTTCCTTACCCAAAGTCACAGAGGAACCCGACAAGAGATTTCAGGTAGCTCATATAAAAGCTACAGTCTAGTTCTAAATAAAATTAAATATGTTTTGAAGTTCTCTRGGTTATTTTATACAGCAAGTCAGGCTAAGAGAAGGAAAACATTGATGAGAGCAGAAGGATGAAAGCTGAGATGTGTTTTTGAGCTCAGCACTTTCAAGGCTTTTGCAGTACCACACGGAAATGAAGAATACACCAATATCAATACTTATTCCCCTGTAATATCTGTTCTTATTGAACAGAGGGTACAGTTTTCCCAGCTGGATGCTGTTTTGTAGCTACATTAAATGTAGTGTTATTAGAAATCCTGAGCATAATATGCAGCATCCAGATGTCTGGCAAAGAATATTAAAGCAATACGCTCGCAGGCCAACCAAACATGCCACTTCTGTCGTTGACTTCATTGTTTGATCAAGGCATGTATTCCTGCTGCTACTGTTATCAATCACTTGAGAGTTATTGCTCAACTGTGCAGTTCATCAGGCTTAAAAAATATCAGATTCTGCCTGTAATCACCTGGGTTAGAAAGGGAGTCTGCAGATAAACTTCTTCACCTATTTGGTTCAACAGGCCTGCAAACGGGACAGGCAGTACATTTTGTGTGCCACCATTCTTTTCTTCAGACAAATATTATGGAACTGGTTATCTCTTTGATATACATTAAAAAAATTTGAGGCAAAGGTGGTCCTAGCTGCTATGTACACTAATATCTGTTACCATTTCAGTATTATGCTGAGTCTCATGGAGTGATCTATGTTATTGACTCCACTGATGAGGAGAGGCTCTCAGAATCTAAAAAAGCTTTTGGTGAGTACACTGTATTTTACCAGTACTGTGATTTCATGACATACTGTGTCACAGTGTTCTCATTACAATCATGTCTCTCTATGTGTCCTTTAAATAAGCTGTGTCCTGTTGATGGCATGTCTGTAGTGTTTTCRAACCTTTGCATAATACATGGCAATGTTTTGGAGGTGAAAGTGGTGAAGTCAGTGAGCTATTTAAGATTATGGTCTGTCTTGTCCATAAAATAATCCTCAGTTTCATTGTCTCTAATGACCCTGAGTCTCTTTTTGTGCTTATGTTAATTCTTTCGGAATGTTCATTCCTTATTCCATATTTATTACTTAGTTAATTCTTAGTAATATGCTTGTTGATCAAAATAAAGTTTTGAATTTGATCTAAAAAAAGATACTGTGATGAATGTAGTCCTGAAAGTTTGGATCAAATCAAACTAATAAGGAGGTGCCTCTTGCTTCCTCCCTATGTTCAGATAATGTCAAGCATTTGCACAATTTTGTCGTCTAGAATTAGCTAAACATCTCTCCCCCCCCCCTTTTTTTTTAATATATATTTCTGTGCTTTATAGAGAAAATGGTTACTAGTGAAGCTCTGGAAGGGGTTCCTATTCTGGTATTAGCTAACAAGCAGGATGTAGAGGTAAGATCATTGCAGAAAACTTAGTTATTCAATGAGCAAATATATACCTATATAAAAAACATATATATCTTGGCTGTTTTGAGCCATTTACATAAATAGAACAAACTATTTAGCTATGGTGGGTTTTCTTTACTGTGACTTGGTATCTTCATACTGTTTCTTCCTGGTTATTCAGCAAAACAATGTTTAGCGGGCTTCTGTTTATGATGTTCTTCCTGGAATTGTACCTGGTATTGCAGTACTGCAGTTTGAGTGATTATTCTCTAGATGGAGCTAGATACTTTCAGAGGAATTTGAAATCCCAGAACTTGCAATTGTAGCATCTGTTTCAAAGACTGTTGATGCTTCCCAGCTTCTTCCCCAGGACTTCCATACCTATCTCAATAAATGTCACTGTAGGAAAAACTGCAGATTTATGTAGCTGTCACTTTTAAAAGAAGATTTGGTTGTACTTTATTTATACAGCACAGCAGATTTTTTTCGTGATCATAAGATTTAGTCATAAATAAAAGAAATTTAATTTTACATAAGATGTGGCATGGGATTAAGAGCGAGGACTCCTGATTTCTGGTCCTGGCTTTGCTGTGAACTATCTCTTTTACCTATTGACAGTGCTGACTCTCTTTTCTGTGTGGAAACTAGAATATTAACTCTCATTTCCACGCAACACAGCAGCTTTTCAGCAGGGAGCAGTCTGCAGTCTTTCCTTTAGCTCTTGACAGTTAAACTATATGCAGTGACCCAGAAAGCTGTTCCAGTTTTACCTGTGGCTGTATAGGCATGTTTTGTTTTCAGGGTATACTATAAAAGCCAGCTCTTCTGGCACCCTAACAGGACTAATGAAAGATACTGAACAAATGAACTTCTTTAACATGGCTAGAAAGAGGTATCTGGTACAGGCCATGAAGATAAAAACTATGAATAACTCCTTGCTCCCTCTGGAGGGTCCAAGACTAGCCCACAGATTCAGTACCTTTATGCAGTCATAGAACTGTGACAAGAGATTAGCAAAGCTATACTGACTAGAAGTGTGTTTATTTTTAATAAACATCTAAATTGTATATTTAGAGAATATGATCTTGGATATAAACAGAGTAAAGCAACGTGAATATTGGTAATAAAGTATCAGTGGGACTATAGCTTATTCTGCAGTAATTATTCAGGCTCTCTTAAGCAAGGTTTAGAAAAGTCAGAAGTATCTGTCTTTTCCACTGATCTAGCAGCAGTAAAGACTTCTGGAAGAAAATTGAACACTATAGGATTATCACTAATAGAGATTTGTCTGCTCTGGATGTCCAGACTTATAATTGTAGTGGAGAATTCTCCCCAGCTTAACTCTTGTTAAGGGGAATCATAACAAGAAAAGACAAGTGGTATCTTAACGTTGCTGGTGTTTGCAGGTGGAGAATAATGCAACTGTTCATGATTACATCCTTAAAGGCCAGCAGAATGCTTTTGGTGAAATACATCAGAAGTAGCATGTCTGACCTTTTCTTTTTCTTTTTTTTTTATTTTAAGATTACATTCTTCACAGTAAGCTAACAAATGTTTCAACTCTGACTCACCCAAATCCAGTTCTTGAAATGCCTTAAATTACATGAAGTGTAACAGTTTTCTGGCTCTGCCCCTAAATTACTTGTAGAAGAAAAATTCTCTATTAATAGTCAGTACTACTCTTGAGTAAATTGCATCTACTACGCAGCACTGCCAAACAGGAGGGTGTTAGGCAGTATCAGGAGAATGAAATACAGTCATAGACTGCAATATACCAATTCAAAGATCTAATATCCTGAAAATAAAGTGCATGAATTTCTCATGTGAAAGGATTATGCTCTGTTTAGCCTAGACTAGATCATTTTGCAATTAACTGGGTGGAAAAAAACTGAGTGAAGTGGTTTTGATTTTATTTATTTATTTTAAGTAACTGTAGCTTTGTAGGAGAATTAAATATTTTGTGGGCTCACTTTCCAGGTATTGAAGTATTTTGGGGCTACTTTTCAAAGTATTAGGCTGTTTTGCTTACCTATCACTTCCTATAGAAAAAACTGCAAAATATGAGTTTATATTTTCTGTTTTGATGTGAATAGTAATGTTTAAACATTATAAAATCTCTATATTTCTGAGCTGTAAARTGAACTATTAAACCTTGGCAGGGGGAACAGAATGCCTCATTTTGGAGCATTTAAATATACTGGAATAACTGAGCTGAAAAAAGTAGCATATGAAAATAATTAGATATTGTGTGATGTCTAGGATGTCTCTGGGAGGAAGTCTTGTCTTCGTAGTCTTAAGATAATTTTTGGAAATTTAATTTGAATCCCCAGAGCCATAACATATCGTTGAAAAATGAGAAGTGGTGGTGAGTAGCTGCATATAGCGGAAGACTCACAATTTTACCTGTTTGTGGTACTGGTACAGACATTAGAAATTGCCTTCTCTATGATGGCCATTCTCAATATCACAGCTTCCTTGTAAAATTAGTTTTCATAAGCTTGCAAAAACAACAATAGCACAGAACATTGGTCAGGTCAGTTAGACTTTTTTGTTTTTAGTTAGGCTGTCAACCTGTCTATTGTTAGTTCCTATTTTAGTTTTACTACCTGATTACTCTTGGCATAGCTGAAGAGCTTATATTTACCTCAGGTTTAATCCTAATACGAAGCTAAGTAACATCATTGTCCACTTGAGGTGGATTTGGCAGGTAGACTGTGCAATTCAATCCRTTTTGCCTAAAATGGCCACTGATGCTTTTCTGCAGATGACTCCATTTCTGAAGTCACAACCTTGCTTCTTCATATATTTCTGGGTGTACCCTTCCTGACTGTTAATTTTAGTAATGCTGCTCTGAACCCTTCATAAAACAAACTTTGTTGTACAGTCAGGTCAGTCCTGGGTAGACTGTCTTGAAAAACCTTCATAATAGATGTTCTAGCGTGCACTCTTATAGAGTAAGATGAGAGAGAAATAAACTCTTCAGGTTGCGTGAGGTTTGTCTGAAATGTATGGTAGATAAGACCACTCCAGAAAGGTCATGTGTAGATTTTATTAGTGTAACAATGAGTTGTTTGTGTGATCACAGATTATCTGGTTTCCATAGTTTGCTCTTGGTTTATGCAGTTTCAGTTGAAAAATAAAACACATCTGTAAACAAATATTTTGTAATGGAGCTGGGGGGAGGAAAATAGAGGGGAACTCAAGCCACAGATGACATTTTCTTTTAAGCATGAAAAGCTCAAATGCTTCTAGATGAAATGATGACTGACCTACCTCTTCATCTGCTGTAAGACAGGATTCCAATTCATGGCTTCCCCTTGAGCCCTAGAACAAGGCTTCTTGGAATTGATAGTTCATTGGTGTTGTCCTCTTTGCTGCATGTTATTGTACATCAATTATTATGTTATTTATTGCTCATCAAAACAAATTAATGTTGTGATGCAGTGACATCCTACTGTAAAAAATGTAAATGGTGCAAAGTCTCCTCAGAAGCAAAATCCATCCTGACCCAAACTGCTACAAAGGTCAATGGTTGGACAGTTCTGTGGAAGTTAGAGCAGGTCACAATCATATTAGGAACTGAGAAGAGGAACTACCTAAAATGGGTTAAGAGATTTTAGTTGTTTAAAAGAAAGAGAGAGAGAGAGAGARAGAAAGCTACAGCAGTTCCAAGCTGCACTTGGAAAGATGGACTTCTCAAAGGCCTCAAAGATGGACAAAGTGAAGGAGACAGATTTTGTGCTGCTTGTTTCTGACTGTACGTAGGGACAGAACATGCCATATGTGGCTGGATGTGCAGGTATCCTTTGGAAAGTCCATTGCCTGACTCCTTTGCACAGACCAATGCAAGCAGAAATAAAGCTGCCCTTCATTTCCTGTTCAGCTTTCTGTTGCTTTTCAGGGTCTGTGAGTAGGAAGGAAGTGTTGTCCTCTTTTCAAAATCAACTCACTTGCCGCTCTGTAGTAAGCCTCCAACATCATCCTTAGCTGGTGTCAGTCACTGATAAGAGGTAAAACTGAAGAAAAGAGTAATAAAAAGAATTTGAATGAGTTTGTCTTGAATCCTGCCTACTGAGAGAGGTTCTATATTTGGGGCAACTGAGGCTGCAGGAATTTATGACTAGACTGAGTTGCGTTTTGATAATACACTGTACCGCATGTATGAATCCAGGCAACTCCAACAGAGGAGCTTTGAGATGGCACAGTTCAGGGCAGAAGAAACATCGTTACAGTGCTCTGCATTGTTGTTTTCCACCTTAAACACTTTCCCATATTTCCTTGAAAGATTCTAAAATGTATCATCAGACAGGAAAGTATTATTATACTATAATATTAAACTTTAAACTATTTACCCAGTGGATGACAGCTCATCTTTATGAATTTCAGGCTTTCCATTTGAATAAAATACTTGAAATAGCTTGTTATGACTTTTGTGTGTGAAGTGATTAACATCTTGAATAGAGTTTCTTGCTCATTGATTGAAACTGCAAGTCTGAAATGTAACTCAGGTCATAAGAAAATACAGTCATCAGAAGTTGCACAATTAATGGATTCTGGGCCTTTCACAGTGGAAAATCAACAGTCCGGATTCAAGGGCATTGGGTGAGCTGGGTGCCACTAAACTTCTCTCAATCCATTTCTTAAGAACTAGTCTTATTCGTAAGCACTAAATCCTGCTTATTTAACACATACTCATCCCCACAGTAATTTCCTATATTTAATTTTTCCAGAACTGGTGTTTTGCAAAATGGAGAGCTAATATCATTCATTTCCATCCTTATGCTAAGTTAAGGCCCAGACTTGTAGGAGACTGAATTCCTGTTTGTACATCGTCTGTACTCCTAAAGTATACATCCACTTGGACTAATCCTCAAGACTCGCAAGGATTTCATTTGAGATCTCAGTAAACACTTGCCCAACACATAGATTTGAGCCTAACTGAAGGACTAAAATGTCTTTGCAGAGAGGAGGAGAAAGTTGGGCTCATGGCCACCTAAAGTGCTTGATGATTTGTCTAAGGCTTCTGAGAGAAAGTGAATATCGAGGTGAGCAAAGGAATTATAGGCTGATGATTTTCTCATTGCTACTTCCATGTTCAAGGAGGAAGAGTAYAAATCTAGATTTCAGTAGGGCAGGTCTTGCTTTCTGTGACATGAATACTCTTTTGAACTTTTTGTTTGCTTTTGTAACTCTTAAGAATAAAGCTTTTCTAGCAACGCTGTGACTTATGTCAGGAAAGTAACACACTCATTTCTCGGGGGTTTTGTTGTTTTGTGTATTTTAAAGCCACTTCCTAGTAATCTGGCTTGTAGACTACAGATGTGCAAGAGCTGATGGCCATAAGGAACAAAGTGACACCGGTCATCAGAAAATATGCTGCATTCAGTACTGCCAACATTGTTCTCCTGCATGTAAAATGCAAGCAAACATGTCCATGGAATATRCTAAAATCCTTTAGGATCCTAAAGGAACATGCTGAAATTTAGGAGAGATCACACCCCAGCTATTTTCTAGAAGTGCACTCATAGGAAGACAGTATTCACTTTTGTGGAGTTCTGGTAGACAGAGCTTGTGTGCGATCATTGGGATAGGTTCCAAGAGTATCCAGAGGGGTGTACAGGTTATGCTTATTTTCATGACTGTATTTGCTTGGAAGTATGCATCTTGAGGATCAGAGAGGTGTGGCAAATATGTCTGAAAATAACATTGTATTTGCTGAAATATTAATATGTTCAGTTTTTTGGACTGTAAATAATGAATTTACTATGTTAGTGGGTAAAGGAGTTTAACATAATGCCATGATGCAATCCTGATTGAAGCAGAACTGAGGACTTGGTAGGATTTATTTTAGAAGAAGGTAATAAAGAACTCTTTTATGGTTTCACTTGCAGACCTGTCTGTCAATACCTGATATCAAGACTGCATTTAGTGACTGCATTAACAAAATTGGAAAGAGAGATTGCCTGACACAAGCCTGCTCTGCTCTTACTGGGTCAGTATGAGAATGGATGGTATTCTGGTTAACTGAACAGTTGTAGGGGATCATATATGAACAGAAGTACTATGGCATATAATAAACATTGAAAGGGAGCTGTGCTTCCTTCCCAGGAGTGACAGACACTTGTCTGTTAACTCTAGTCTTGCAGCAGGTCAGTAACTTCATGTGTAATTCCCTTCTATAAAACTTGATGAAAATGTACTAGCCTTGTCTACTGACTGGCTCAGAGCAACAGGATTTGGAGGTAAGTGGAGCTGTGGATGTTTCTGCTTTATCATCTGCTCTCTAAGCACAGTAATCCTTGCACTGGTTGGCTTGCTGCAGCTCCTGACTTAATATAAGTAAGAAAATGYAGCTGTTTATGACACTGATATATACATATATATTTCTATGTCTGTGCATATGTGTGTGTATATATGTATGTACATATGTATCTGTCTTAATGTTACTGTTGTACACTGGGTCTTGCAGTACTTTAGTTAGTTACATTCTTAATTCTTTGAGTTAAAAGTGCTATTTGGTATAATCCCGTTATAGGTGGCTAGAAATATTGTCACCTGAATAAGTGCCTGCCTGTATCAAATTCAAGACTTTGACTTTTTTTGTCTAACAACAAAGCTGTGATAGGATAAGAAATGTTCCTTAAACCATGATAAGAAAACTCTTGTCCCTATTGCTAAGAATCAAATGCCGTTAAACAGATGAACGACCACAACAGCAACAGTGGTTAAGCACTGTGACTGGAAGAGAAGTGTTAGATAATAATCTTATGAAATGGAACCTTTATAATTCATGTGTTTGTTTTGTTTTGTGCAAACACTTCTAGTTTTGATCTRTATGGAATTTCCTCTCAAAATTTCTTTTTGAGTTTGAACTAAAGAAAAAGATTGTGGAAGTCCTGGCTGGGAAGCTGTGCAGACCGGTGAGTTGGTGAGTTGCTTGGCAACCCCAGCACAGATGATTACATAAAATTGGAGACAGAATCGGAAGACTTGATACAGCTGGCCTGAGGTTTGTAGCAAAATAACCTCAAACCAGCTGACCGTCAAGTGGTTTGATGCTTCATTCCAAGGTTTCCACAGAGTTGATGACTAACTAAATTGGATCTAGACTTGTACAAACACCAGAGAAATAAAGGATGGAGTTTAAATAGCAAATTAAAACAAAAAAGAAAAAAAAACAGATCCCCATTGTTTGAGTGTATGAGAAACTAACATAATAATTCCAATAAATAACTGAAGGGCTGAACACTTTACTTGCTTTTGTAAGTAAGTGGTCAGTTAGGGACTACATAAACTGTAATTATTCTTCTTAATACTCTTGTCTATTTGTCTTATTTCCTTAGCAAAGGAGTGAATGAGGGAATTGAATGGATGGTGAAGTGTGTGGTGAGGAATATTCACCGACCCCCAAGACAGAAGGACATCACGTAAGAAATTCCAAGTTAGTCAAGCAACGGACACCCTCTTTCCATGCAGTTTCCTGTTCTCTTTAAAGAAGAAGGTCCACAGGATTCCTCTTAAACCTGATTCTTTCCTAAGTTTATTTGGAAACAAACATTCTCTTTCTGTGTCGGGGGGAAAAAAAAATTGAGCAAAGGATTCTAACTGTGAGGAAAAAAAAATCCCTTGCATTGTGTATTAAGTCATTGGCCAGAGAGCATAGACTTCCCAAAGGCTGAGTGGCAATCCACACTTTGTTGCCGATGCAAAGGACTTAATTTTCTACTGTATTGCTGTGTGATTCTTAGTCTGTTAATCTAACAGGGGCTAGAGGCCAGTGAAATGGAACTCCCCCTTGAAGGAACTGGGTAGGTGAATCTGAAAGGAGAGGGGGAGCCTGGACGATGGCTGTCCTTTTAACCGAGCTAATACCTCACTGTTCCAGCCCCATGGTTACTCTACACGGTGTTATTGGCCCTCTTATGCTGTTGTTTGTATAATGAGAAGAGACAATGATGATTACAACTCCATTTTCAGTTGGCACGTTGATTCGTGACTTTTACCTGTGGTAAATGCAGACATGGAAGCCAGCAACTGCACAATGGTACACTGCTTATARTGGGTATTCTTAACAGGATGTGACCTTCAGAAGTGCTGCTGATCTCTGTTGTGCAGTCTCTAATGGTAAGAATAATTGGTATTTTCTGTAACCAGAGGGAATTGTGGTCCTCTCTGTATTTTCTGGGCTGAAAGCTAAATGTCTAGGCAGGGAGAAATCAGTATGCAATAAAGGGTCCTACTACTTTAAACTTCTCAYGCTGAAACAACTGATGAGTCGTGTAAGTACAGCAGTGGTTGTACTTGGCCCTCTAGTTTTGCAAATGCAAACAAGAACAAATGGCAGCTCTCAAAGGCAAATAGTTTACTTCCCATGTGGCCTACTCAACTGTGATTGTGTTGACATATCACTAACATACAGATAAAAAAATATTCAGAGAAATAACAATTTGATGTATTTTACAGTGGTTTGGCAGTGGTTGTTGCTCTCTCTCTCTCTCTCTGTTTCAGTCACTCTTTGTACTGATAGCCATTCTATGCTGTTTGCTCATATTATGWAGGAAACATTTTTCTAGCTCAGTTTTATCAAGTTAGAAAGTGGCATTTGTTTAAAGAACTATTATACAATCACCTGTCTAAAAACTTTCTTCATGCAACTTACTGCAGAATTTTTTCATGTGAGAACATAACTCATTTTCTCACATTTGAGTCRAAGTATCAAGGCACTGGAGTATGTCATAAGTTCATGAAGTCAATGGAAATAGTATGTACGTACTGGAGAGCAGACTCCTCTCACTTCTCAAAAAAGCTAGGATAAGAAGGCTAGGCAAATTGTTGGCTGACATTTTTTTTTTGGTGCCTTCTCTGCCCCTTGGAGTGCACACAAGCTGTGTTATCCACCACTTTGTCAGACTGACTTCTCTGATGGAAATTAGTTCTGTCAATTAGTGCACTAGGAGAAGGTGGCTGGATACTACAGAAGAGATCATTGCAGTAATCCATGCAGAGTAATTGGTCTGCTGTGGGTAACCAACTGATCTGTCTGTATGAGGAAAAAACATACGCCACATAACTTCTTTGTGTGGGTGAGGTGGGCTGCCTTTAAAGTCAGTGCTCTTTCTTCTTTCTTAGAATGGAGTTGGTTACATACAACAACTGTATGATCTGCCTATTAGCAATGAGATTTTTTTTAATTGTTAGATTTTATAATAATCCACAGTCCCAAAAGGTGAAGTCAGTGCAAATTCTTAATACTTTGCTCTAGTGGCATGGCAGATTTCTTTACACTTTCCTTTACAGAAAGCTCGAAGTAATTCATTAGAGAAGCAGCCAGTGTATCTTAAAACCTTTTAAGACCTTTTCATCTCTTTGCTGAAGAAAGGGGGGGGAGGGGGAGAGGGATGATCTTAAAGGGCCTTTGCTGATGCATTCAACCATTTCTGTGTATGTTCTGTTAATGGAGCCCAGTTTAGCAGGATATATAACTGCCTCTTTAATCCCAGCGGGAAAGATCATTTCAATGTGGAAGGAAAAAGGGAAAAGCTGCTATTTGTGCTCTGTAGCATGTTGAAAATCAATGGATTCTTGGCAGAAGCTCAGAATTGAGTAGAAATGTTGGAAAYTGAACCTCAGACCAGCCCATTCGTCACTCTGTAGACAGCTTTCCTGGAAAAAAGTGATTGATTCCTAACTAAAGTCATTCCAGTATCTGATATGGATCACTTGCAGTTACTTGCTGTTGTTAGACTGGATGATACAATGTAGCATCTGAGTTTGTATTTGCATGGTGCTGATGTCAACGCCATATCCCAGAAGAATTCAGCTGCAGTAGATCTGATTCAAAAACCAGAGATCTCTTTAGGCACCTTCAGACCTAGTGACCTACCTCATATTTCTTTTTCACTCTGTGAATGTAGAAGATCTCTTGAAGATTATTCACCTACTGTAAGAAGTAGGATTTTCTCCGGCTTCTGCATGTGATGCAAGGCTGACAGTTTCAAGTGTGCAACAGAATTGGATAAGCAATGGCCATTAGTTTTAAGGGAAATCTCTTTCACTTGGCCACTCTGAAAGTTTGAGTATTTTCACGGTGTCCAGGTGGTCCTGGCTCTTGCTTCTCTTGACAGGATTGGTGTCAAAAATGAAACTGAAAAACAAACAAACAAACAAACAAACAGTGCCTGGTGGAGAGAAGTGCTTTGCTGAAAGACAAAAGTGCTTTTTGTCACATCACAAGTGATGTGAAATGTCTAATGGGATGCCAGGGGTTTTCCGGACTTTCCACATACTCTTTTCAGATCTCTTCCTCCGCCTATTCCCTAGGAGACCTGGGAGGTGAAACAGTTTGGAGCTCAAGGCCATAGCTGTTCTCATGAGTGTCTAGACAAAAAGACAGAAATAATTGCATGCTTTGTGGTACGTATCAGCAGGAGCACTTAAATAAAAGCAAACAAACTGGCTTAAAAATTCCAAGTTCTCAAGCGTGGAAAGCACTAAACTTTCTCGTCGCCTTTATTCCTCTGTGAAGTTACCCTAATGCATGTTGCTTTCTGTCCCTTCACCTGGGAGCTCTGAGATGCCTGCTGTCTTTCACTGATGTTAATGACTGCCTGGACCCTGGAGGTGCAAAAGTGCTTCACAAAACAAAATCTCACTTCCAGGAGTCTTAATCAAGGATCTGATCCTGTTGAAGCTAGAGGCCTAAGGGAGCATGGAATTTTCATTGCAATTAACAGCTTCTGCACTGGCGGATTTCCAGGCATTGAATACTGTTGCCAGTTAAGGCTTTAATTGTATTAAAGCAAGGGACTTTTTTGCACAGCCACTAATTTCCCCTGGGTGTTAAAACACACAAATTGACAGTCTCCTGTTTTTCTTAATACATGAGTTGATCTGTAAGCAGCCTTACAAGAAAGAAGAAAGCATTAAGGTCACAGACTGTGGCATTTGCTGTGATCACACAAGTTCTTTTAAACAGAATAAAACCATGCTGAAGTCTCTTCCTAAATCTTAAGGACTGTGAAAGTGTGTATGACAAATAATGGACTTCGAGTTCTTGAGAACACGATGATGCTRAAGAGAGGCTGTTTATCCCCATAACACTGTGATTAGAAACTTATTTTGCTTGCTTACTCGTCAGCTGTGTTCGTGTGCCTTTTCAGCAGTGGCCCACTATTTGTACCTATCCAGACACTTGATACTCAAAAAGATGCATCAGTGGTGATGCATAAGTAGGATCACGCTCTGCTGTCCACAAAAAAATCAGTTTTGCTGCAGCTTCAGTCTGTATAACCAGATCTATACTGCTAATGATGCAGCTGTTCAGACCTGTGGAGTACAACTGAAATGGATATGGAACATGATTCTGAGAAGTGACTGTGGCTGCTGCTTAAGCAGCTCTGAAAAAGAATCCTACTTAGGTAGTCAGAGATGGCATGCTGATAGCTCTTTTATGTCTTGATCAGTAATTAAATGTGAGGATTTCAGTGTCATGGTATTTATCACATTTTAGACTTGTGCTTTATACAATTTATTACAGGAAGCACAGACGTTTTATTCCAAATTATTTTGCATGATGAGTGAGCCCTTTGCAAAACTTTCCAACTAAAGACAGATGTTTCTGAGAATATAAGTCATAATACAGTCTTCAGATTTTTGATGTGTTTGAGATCAGCCTATTTTGCCCATGACAATTTACAAAAATTTATTTCTCTGAAGAGTTGCTGTATCTTTCCAAGCTGAAACGGCTTCATTTCCATACCTAGTAATCACTTTTTCTTTTAACATGCTTTACACTGAGGTGAAGTTAAGAGCTAATCAGCTAATAATCGTGGAAGTCATGCCACTGGCCTTTTTTAGCCCTGGCAGAAGATTAGTTTTCTCTAACCCCTCTGGAATTTCCCTGCTATGCAAACATTTATTAACTGTTAGCAGCAGAAGGCGAGAAGTTTCTATTATAAGAAAAAGCTTTTTAATGACTACTCTGTTAATCACAGTGCTATCCGTAGCATCTGTGGAAGTGATAATCGATACAGGATACAAATGTGTACAGAAGCCCCTTAGCCCGCATATGCCTGTCTGAGTGCAGACATGAAGATCAGTGATGAACTTAAAACTCTGGACGGTATTTACATCCCATGCTCTAACRAACTTCCTACGACAGATCATCTTTTTATGTGACCATGAGATAAAGGCCTCAGGATAACTGCCTGTGATACAGGTGGCTCCAAACAAAAGCAGAACTGGATTTAATTCAGATCATGTGTTTGTGTAGGTGCTTTGATACAAGAAAGAAGGGGGAATTTGCAACCACTGTAGTTATATAGAGATAATTCTGCCTAAAGGCAATTCTTTCAGGACCAGCTGTGCATCATACTATGTAGGAAAAGACAAAACCATCTAAATGGCCCKTGCCCCTGCATTCTGTTCGGGCCTGAAGAACAACCAGGTTTGAAAGGTACTGCATATTTGGTACACAGAATTAGAATTGCAGGTGTGCCAAGAACTGAGGCCAGCATGAAATCAGTGATCATCTGCTGAGGTGAATTATTGATGGACAGCAGAATGGACAAGTCTAGAACACAAGCAGGGCCACCCCAGCAAAAGGGAGGGAGCTACTGAGTTGAAAGATGCTACTTCCCTCATAACAGCATCACCACAAGCCCTGTGATTAGAGGAGGAAGGCAGCTGAGGAGCAGATGCATCTGATTGCTAGCTAAGGACAGATAAAGTTATCTAAAGACTGGAAGTAGCAAATAGGCTAAAAACCTGGGTGTTGGAAATGGTCCTAGATGTAATAAGTTGATTTTGACAATATTGGACTATGACCTGAGGGCACAATGCCATTCTTTTTGATTTAGGATGCTGTTAAAGAAGTTAGCCCTGTTTATGTGGTGACAATTTCATCTCATTTGGAACTACTGAAAGATGCAGGATGACTGAGTTGCATCATTTTACCGATATCACCTAGCGGCATCACATCCTAGCATAAGGCAACAGCGATACAAGTTAACTTCACTGCAGTGGCCTGATGTGTTGTCTGCTTCTCAGTGGTGCTGATCCAAGATCTTATCCCATGCTCTTTGCCATACCATCCTGTCCCACAAAACCAGAGGAAATATCAGGACAAATCAGACACAGCTTCTAGCTAAGTCCAACATCTTTTTTTTCTTTTTTTTTGATAAAAAGCTCAGCAATTTCTCCATCTTTCTGCAGAAACAGTGGCCTCAGAGAGCATCTGCAATCTAATCTCAGCATTTGACTTAGATCATGAGCTGCTTTGTGCCAGAAAGAATGACAAAATCATTCTTTGTGTAAAACACCACTGCAAAAGCACAGAGAGTGCTTCAAGAACCGAGGTGTGACCTCTCTTGGAGAAACAACACTTGAATCTGGTGATTGTACTTTGTAAAASTGCTTTGCAGACTTCACTGGACAGACAAAGAGTTCCCCACGTAAAGAGCAGGAGGAGGATGGACACTTTCTCATGACATCAGGAGTTTCAGCAAGTTGCCTAGTTTTGTGGAAATAGCACCTATGTGCTGCACCTGTGACATGCCTGCAAAATAGGTTAAGTGAAGAACACGCAGCGCAAGGCACAACCACAAAGGGCAGAAAATCCTGAGAAAAGAAAAAAACATATTCTTGACTTTGCAGTAACTTGGCTCGGCCCCGTTGACACTGTCGAGAGAAATCTGCATTTTTCCTAGAAATCTGTCTCTTGCCAAGAACCACACCATGTTAGCAGTGTCTGTCACACAGACACACAGAGGCTTTTCCCAGTGCTTTCCTCTGCCCCAATGTGCGCATTGCCCTGCTGAAGGAATCAGAAGCTGTAATTAGAAATGGGAGGGAGAGGAATCATGAGTATCCCGAGCTCTCATCAGGCCAAAGGATGTCAGAGAATATAGGGCAGGTGCTTTCTCACACTGGAACTTCATACAAATTGGAAATCCCACACAAAAAGCACTCCTAGTGTATAATGCGTATTTTGTTTGCTGACCTCAGGCGTTTCCTGCAGTGTTGGTGCTCAGTTTTGTTTCTAGTGCTTCTGAAATCCCTTACAGAGGTGTTTTTTTTCTACAGTCCTCTGGTAAAACCAACTTCCATGATGACTATCCGGGGCTTTCTGATAATTTCTCGATGTTTGCTTAAGCTATTTTTTTTTTTAATGTCTGAAAACAATTCATAAGGATGCAGTTCCCAGCAATTAGTTTTTCTTCCTCTGGGTAGGGCAGCAATTGCAACTTCATTACACTAATTACTGGATAGGCTGATTAAATTTTCTGTTGAAATGAAGCAGCAACTCAATACTAAAAAGAGTCAGAATCTCGTGTAGAAAAAAAAGCATGACGGAGAACTTTTTGAGCAGAAAACTTGGACAATGCAGTGTTCAACGTCACTGGGGAAAAAATGACCAGAGCTTCTTCAATAAAGTTGGTTCTCTTCAACCGGAAACCAGAAGAGGAGGAAGATTAGCAATGAATTAGTCAGTTGTGGAATTAAGCCCCATGTTCATTTCTAAACACAGAAATCACTTTCTGGAGCTCAAAGAAATCGTCTCATTCCTTCTCTGTTACATTGTCTTTCCTTGAAGCTGAGGGCTGCTGACTCCAAATGAGTTTGCAATATATATATATATATATATATATTTGTTTTAAACAAGCGTGACCTTTTGAATGCCACATTACCCACATCCTCTTTTGAGGGTATCAGGAGATCAGCAGAAAACTGCCTCTGCAGCAGTCTCACCTTGCCCACAATCATGTTGTTATGTGCTACCAAAAGGTAGTTGTGAAGATGAGGCAGTAGATACATTTGCTTAAGAATTCACAGGATAAAACATCCTTCACTTTCCTGAAAGAAAATCCTTGCTGGAAGAACGGGCAGTAATCTTGTTACCATTACTAACTCATGAGTAATGCCTTCTTTTTTTTGTACGTGTCCATAGATGACACTGTCTTTGCTAAGCCATATACACACGCACCACCACGGTTGCACGTTGCCCATGCAGTCCTCCCCTAGCAGCTACTCCCTACCAGGGCGGCCGTGACAGGAGCAAATGCCTGCAGGGGAGACTAATGCGTAAAGCTGCCTGCTGTCCAACCCTCTGTCCTAGATCAGCTGTGCCTGAGATGYGAAGCACAAGCAAGAAACTACGGACAGAAATGTCCTGCTGGTGCAGTGTCACTGCTCTGCCAGGGACCGGTCCAGCAGCTGGGGGAAGCAGCTGCCAGCGTGCAACAAACAACATTATTTAGAAAAATGCTTCATCATTTGAAGCTTACATCCTTCAGCCTAAGAGATGACGTAGGAAATGACTGGAGGCACTGATCCAGTGCAGCTGTAAGAAGCCTGCATTTACGATATACCATAAAGACTACTGTAAGGGTAGATGAAACTCACTGTAAAATCAAACAAGTCCTTGAATGCCTTGCTGAAACAGAAAGCTGCAGAGTTCACGTGTTCAATTCCTATCCAGGAACTCCTCCTCTGCCAGTTCTCAGAAGTCAAATAACCTAATACTGGCTGYCCTGCAAACTTCCTTAAGTATTTTTTTTTTGAGTCATACTCTCCCACAAAAGTTGAGTTGCTCCTTAAAGAAAATAAATGTCCTAATGAGAATGTCACAGAGAAAATAAGGAGTTCTTTGTTTCCAGAACAAAGCGGTACGATTAGACCCTCCTCCGTGGCTGGTTCTTTAAATGTAACATTCAGATGAATGCGCAGGTGGCCCCTGTGTTTTGCTTCTTTGAGATTTTGCCAGTATCTGTATGCTGTCACTGAAGCACTGCTCGCTCACATGTGCTTTTGTATCTAGAGAACAGGGACAGCTGTGCGATACCAAGGGCTGTCACACCCTGCTGTAAGGTTTTTCTCCTCCTACACTAAACAAAGCTTAGTTTTACATCTGAGGCTATGCGTAGTACCCACATGTATTGAATACCATGCTTTTTGCAGTGAGGATGAAACCAGCTGGTTACCTGAGGCAGTGGGAGGACAGCTACTGAATCAAAACCAGCTGCTCCCACGTAGCTGTGTCCTCTGCAAGGATGAAGCTCTCCCAAATCAGCACCCACGTTCTCAGTGTGGTGGAAATTTTGACAATTCATCTCTAGGCAATAAGAAGAGCTGGGATCACGGGACTTTCACCCCACAAACCGTGAAAGACCTAGTAAATGTCACATGAGTGCAGCTGCTGTAACAAAGTGCAGGGGATCTCTGTAAACGAGAGGTGCTGAGTCACAGGCTTGGTTGTTTCTGCATGACGTCATATCGGTACACAACCTACGAAACTGGGCAAAAGGAGAACTTGATTCTGCCTTTGCCGGAGGTAGTCTGCGTCTGAGGTTCAGAGTCGTRAACTGGGGAATGCACGCTCCTTATCTTCCAAGTTTCCCTCTAAATATTCCTTACCTTCTGGGAAGGCCAAGACAAGTCCAATAAATCACCTGCCCAACTTCAGTATCACAGAAAGTACAGAGACAGAAATAGAAACTAGCAGTGAGGATCTTGATGGTCAGATTGAGACTGAACAAGCCCTTCCGAGCATGTCCTCGCAGTTGGGTCTGAACTCTCCAAACCTTTAAACAGCCCCTTGTGCTTCACAGTGGAAAACACCCTTCTCTCTACCCGCCTCACGCTCAGAAGCTGGGCCCAGATCACCCAATGCACATATCCGCCAAGCTTGTTTTTTTCTGTTTAGAAATATCTAGGAAGTCATCCTTTCCCTGCCCTTCTACAGAAAAATGACCAAATCTCCCAGCTCCACTCCCATGGTAAAGCTACGTGCAGCCCAGTTGGAGCTCTTCCACGATCGGAGCAGTGTCCGGGAGGGCCCCAAACCAAGCACTGGCTGCTGTGGGCACAGAAAGGGTGACCTGGGGCTCCAGGCACCTGATGCGCTTCTTGAGGCTGAGCTGTTGTTGTGCTTCCCTCCCCCCCCCCAAATGCAATACTAACTCTCTGATTTCCAACAGTACTTAGTCATTCAGGGACAGTGGGCTGCCGTAGCCCTCTCCCTAAACATTGAGCAAGATGGAAAATGCCAATGTTTTTTAAAGGGTAAGCAAACAATTGCTTTGGGAAGACCCCTGTTCTACATTGACCCAGAATTAATACATGAAGTGCTTGCTGTTCTAAACAGTCAGGGAATTGTGTAAGCGTTATTATATCTGTCATTCCAAGCTTCCTGACCAAGTTTCCCAGAAAACTGATGTAAGCAAAGAGCATCAGAAGATTTAATCAACTTACTCTATTTTTATTCGAGTTAAGAGGATGCAATGCCCAGACTGAGGCTTAACCATGATACAGTTAGCACCTTGTGAGCAACCTGAGGAGACCCAGACAACAGCCGAACAAACAGAAACCTGCTTCAGCCTTGAACCCGTTCTCTGGATTAATTTCCATGAGTGAACATTTCAGCCTCTCTAGGCAGAAGCAAGCTTCTCTGTAAAAGACAACTGTCCTTCTACAATCCACTTGAAAGTGAACTCTGGGAATAAGTGAAAATTACAACACGCTCTGTAATCACCACAAGAAACTGGATCCAATTTTTTGGTAAAAAAAAAAACAAAAAAAACCAAAAGGTTTAAAAAACAAAGAAGGTTTAGCTACCTTCTTTCCTTTATCTGTAGACTACCGAGTCAATCTGCTACACTGTTGTCTGAACAAGTCTGCTAGTTATTCAGTACTCTCAAAGAAGTAACTGAATCTACTGAGGGAGATCGTGGATGAAAGATACTGCCACCATTTCTTACCTGACATCGTAACAAGGCAGCAATCATTTGCAGTTTTGGAACATCCTTATTGCAAAGACCTCTAAACACTTCCTAAATCTGGGATATAGCAAGCTCATTTCATTTTCCAAGAAGGGAAACCAGGGGACTTTGAGGACTAGCTCAGGCAGCTGGGAAGTGGCAGAAGGGATAGGGAGCGAGCAGCCCTCCAACCCACACCACGGCACATGGCCAGACCGTGACTCTGAAGCAGGCACCCTTTGGGAGCTCTAGTACAGTGCTAAGGCTACCAAAGTATTAGAGCTTTCTTTACTGTGAAAAGAATCAACAAATCAAACCATTTCCTTTGCTGTAATGTCTTTCATTGAGTTTTTCACGTTTTCATAAAAAGGATGCTTTTTCAGTAGGTTTTGGGGTGTGGGAGTTGGCCAACATGAGGCAAAAAATTTCATTTCATTAAAAAAAAAAAAGGAAAAATGATTTGATGACAGAGTGTCACCCAGCTCCAGCAGCAGCTGTAGCAGGAGACCAATGGCCATGAGCCACACTGAGCCCAGGAGCATTTAGCTGATCCTTGCTCCTTACCTGGCGGCAAAACCAATCCCGACTCGCCACCGGCTTGATTGTGAGCCCTCTCGTTTCCTATTTATCCAACTGGCCCAGGCTAGGAGAAGGTCCCAGCTCCTGCGAGACCTCTCATTTACTCTGAGCGACATCCCCATTTCAGGAAGCTCCTAGAACAGAAAGGAACAGAAATTACAGACTGAGGGAAAGAAACGAGGCCAGAGGAATTAAAGATGAGACTGGGAGAGGGAAACCATCTCCTTCATCGCACGTGCATGACTAAGGCTTTGTCACGTGCCTGCCTGTAAGGTGGCACCTAAGCCCAGCGGCTCAGCTCCAGGCACCGCAGGACGAGACTTCCCTGGGGCAGAACGGGCCGTGCCCGGGAGTCGCGTTTGGGGCTCTGGCCCTGGTCAGCTCAGCGCGCTTCCCCAGAGGGYCAGAGCCCTTCACTGTCCCTCCGTAACAATTTTCTGTAAAATCAGGATGCAATTTTTTCTGCTTCCATATGTTTTYAGRCTTCACCACTGAAAGCTCAGAAGCACCGTATGTGCCAAGCCCTCCTCCAGCTGGGCTACGCTGGAAGGTAACGGCCAGGCAAGCAAAGACCAGGCTGGCACAGCTGGGTCACGGTCTGGCAGCGCTGCTGGTGTTGCAATCCTGGGCAGGAGTTCAGGGCAATTACTTTGTCCTGAGCATCATGTCACCCAGTTTCCAGTTGTCACCCTGCCCGTTTAGTGAGCCGCTCTCAGGCAGGGCACGTATGTGCTTTGGCACCTCAGCTTAAGAGGTCGCTGCRTGTTTGCCAGGCACATTTGCTCTGYAGCCTGCTCTCATCTTTCTGCTCCTGCTCGCAGACAACACTGACTTCTCACCCTCATCTCTGTCCCCAAGGCCACTGGCCACGTCTGTCTGCAGCACTGTCCCGAAGGAGCTCTGCTCTGTTGCCTTCAGGTCACTGCCAACGTGGAAATAACCTGCTCAGCGAGGAGCGATGTATTTCAGCAAGGAGAGCCTGGGAAAATAACACAAACACAGTCAGGGAGACAAAAAAAACCCCAGCACACACACATAGAAGATAAAAATCAGCACCTTCTCTATGGAACAGTGATGGGCAAATTCAGACAGGTTCAATATAAACTAACATTCCCCAGGTCCCTTTGCGCAGGCTCTCCGGGGCTGAGCCTGCCGTGAAGCGTCCGGCCCAGCTGCCGAGCGCTGCACGAGCGCATGTGGACGCAGAGCAAAGAGCAACCTCTGTCAAAAGGAAAACACGTAGGAATCTGTAGGCAGAAGGAATTTGCCTGGCCTGCGATTTAGGCACGGCTGTGGGGATCATTGGAGTYTGTTTGGATCGGGCTTATGGAACGGAAACACGGCCCTGCTCAGATCCTGCTGCATCCCTCTCTGCGCCTGGAAGAATCCCTCCTCTGGCAGTCACGGGTGCGAGCCAGCTCACTGGGAAAACCTTCCGCTGACTCCTCAGGTCGGTGTTAATCATTTACCTGCCTCCATTTCACACCCTCCAGCACTGGGCCAGCAGATGCACCACTTTTATTGCGGACAGGTTTTTATGCCAGGAACGTGTCTGAACCAATCCCGCTGTGAGCAAGTAGTTTCCTGCCAGGGGAGACTCTGATGGGGTTTGGGGAGTCGCTGCCCTCCGTGAGTCACTGTCTCACCTGGATGCCAGGACCTGGACCGCTGAGCACGAGGCCCTAGACAGAGGCAAACCGAAGCAGCAGCCACGCCTGAGAAGACTGAATGAACTGTTGTGGGTTTTTGCGTGCCTTTCCCTCTTCCCCCTCTTCTATTTTAAGTATTTAACAGCATAAGATGATAGGGAAACCCAGCTTGGAGAACAGCGTGGGCTTGGGCCTTTTATGCAGGGCCCACAGCATTTGGGGAAATTATCTTCTCTATAGTAAATATCTGAGTCATCTCAGGAGATGTTTCAGTGTTACCGTGTACTTGTCCTTAGCCACAGCTTATAAGGAAAACAGTCATTTGAGTTATTAGGAAGGAGTTTGCACTGCTTTATTGTTCCTCTTTTCTCTCTGGGCACGGGAAACTACAGTGAAAACCAAAAGGGGCTTTTATCCTTTAAGTTATTTCACCTTGTCAACTAATCAAATTTACAGTTAGTCATGGTTTGGTCTGTGACTGCCTGATGCAGCATGCATGCGTGAGAAGAGGTGGGATCTGAGCAGGAGGAAGCTTCACGTGTCTTCGCTTGGCGTAGGGTGGTTTGGCTGTGAGACCAAACATTGGGACCAGTCCCCAGCGGATTTAGCAACGTAAAATTCTCGTGTAGAATTTTATCACATTTCCCATTTCCTGGAAACCAAGTGGGATTCATGTGCTTGGGGAATTGGATGCTTATTTATAAAAGTCAATGYTTACCAGGAAGATCCCCCACTGTTACACTGCCTGCAAGTCTACACAAGGAGAAACTTCGCTATGTAGAAATTCTGACTAAATCCGCATGAAGCTTGGCAGAGAAACCTCAGACAAGGTCTAACTGTTCCAATAAACAACCTAGAAATGGCAGCAGTGCCCCAAATATTGTCTGCCCAGAAAGCGCCCCAAAGGGCTCGGCAGGCTGCCTCGGCTGGGCCGTGACACCAGCCAGCTACGGGGCTGAGTGCCAGCACCCCTGCTTGCACAAACAGCCCTCCAGGCTGGAACCTTGCTACCTCTAGGCCAAAAAAAACTCACGAGGGCAAGCTGAACAACACACGWGCATTCACAGCGCTCCTTACCATTGGAAGAGCAAGTGACCGAGGACACCGAATCTTTAGCACTTAGTGCTAACTAGGCAGCGCAGCAGGATGGGAACCCCGTAAGCGTTTGGGTCTTCGCTGACCACAGCCAAGCTGGAGGCTCCAGCTGCAAAAGCCTTCAAACCCTCGGAGTCCTRCCCTTTACTCTGCCTGATGGAACAGCACCACCCAGGAGCAGTATTTCTCCATGTCACGCAGTACTTCAGTGGAAACCAAAACCCTCCTTGGCTTATTCAGCATGCAGGAAAGCCCAGGCCCTAGCAGAGACCAGGCCACCAGCGCCTTCGTTACAACTCTTTGCCTTAGCCGAATGCCTGAGGCCAAGGGGCTGGGGAGARGCCCCCGTTTGGGGATGGAACAGTTATCGGGGCGAAGATTAAACATTAGGAAAGCTCCTGTGGGTGGAAACGGAGCACTGGAAGAGGCAACTTTCATGCTTGTGCAGCCTCCGTTGGAGGATGTGGAGAACAGGTTTGGCAAAGCCGCCAGGGAATCGCCAGGGTCAGTCCTGGCTCAGTGCAGAGGTGGGAGCGAGGGCTCYCTGCTGCTTTCAAACCATTTTGTTTGCATCTGTCCCCAGCTGAGCCAACGCAGGGCAATGTCAGAACCACCAGACTGCTTCATCTCCTAGAGCCCAAAGCTGCGTGAGCAGGAGTGATCACCGTGGAGCCTGCTTGCTCGGGGTCGCTGGCTTGGAGCATGGGTGCAAACAGAGCGCCGGGGAGGCCCCAGCTCCAGAAAACCGAGGAACAGCAAAAGGGCAGGTGCTGCCCACAGGAGAGGCCCTGCTCAGCTAACCCACTGCGCGAAGCAAACGGCCTCTGGGTGGTGTGCAGCAAGGAGGACACAGGAAATGGCTGCCAGCAGCAGAGGTGGGGTTAAAATCCCCTTTTACTTGGTTATTTCGGCCTCCCTCTCATGAGTTAAGTGTGGGGCAGTTCCGCACAGCAGATTTTTGAGAGYGCATTCAATGACTACTGCTTGGGCAAAAATACTTCTCTCTTGAACCACAAATTATTCCTGACAACCATTCAGCTAGAAGGAGCTATAAAAAGCCAAACTCAGTGGAGGCGGAATATGTAGGCACTGTGTCATCATTGCCACAGGCTGGAAAAAGCCCGAGAGAGTCGCCCTTGTTGACTTCCCTAAATGCATTTATGAAGCTTAAAAGAAGAAAAAAAATGCCTGCTGTCAGCAGGAGCAGGGCAGGGTGCTCCTCTCCTGCGGTTATGCAACGGCACGCTCACGCCGGCCGCGCATCCCCGCCCGGCCGAGCGGGGCTCGCCGCGGCGCCGGCCGGCTGCTCCGGCGCGGGGTTTGCCCGGAGGCAGAGCCGCGTGCCCGCAGCCTGCCGCACGCTCGCGTGCATCCTTGCATTCGGCTCACCGAGGCTCTTTTTGCTGCTCTCGGGGTTTGTGCTGAAGGCTGGTGCTTTACGATCACAGGGTGCTGGCGAAAATGGGGCAGAAACAAGTAGGAGCCAGAAGACCTGTGACAGCACCTCCCTCCCCCCCGCCCAAAATGAGACTAGGAAAGGCAGCTGGTAACAGAGACTCTTGTAATAAAATAACTTCTTTGCTTTTTTTCCTTTACAAAACAGATTCCATGTACGGTATAAAAGCAGGTAGCTCAGACATAAATTTAAAGCCAGCCGTACCAGTGACTTTAGGGGCATCCTACCCCCAAGCTGTCTCGGCACGCTCCAATCTCCAAACCAACGTGACAAACGCACGCAAGTGAATCCTCTGCAGAAAATACTATTAAATAATTAAAAAACCAAAACCAAAGACTGTTTAAAACTAAGCTGCACAGTAGCCTAAAAGGGGGGAACAGGGTCCTTCCCCAGAAAAATGACCTTGCTTGTGTGTTTCTCTTCTGATAAAATACTGACCCGTATTAAGAGCTGGAAAATAAACAGCCAGCGCCCCGAGTCGGCCCAGGCCTCTGCGGGCACGTGGTGGCTCCGCGCTCAGACACGCTGCTGCTTGCAGCCAAGCGAGGTTCACCCAAGGCAGGGACAGAGAGGCGACGTACCCCTGCCTGCAGGCCAGGCCCAACGGCGGCTGCCGCGGAGCACGGTGCGACTCTGACCCATCGCTCGTCTTCTCCGCGGTGCATTTCAAGWTAGTTTTTGACAGATTAATAAATTAATGAAGGCCCAGTGGAAAACAAAACAAAAACACACACGCACAACGCCGACCCCCTCCCAAACCCTGGAGGTTCGATTCATGTTCTCAGTACAAGAGGAAGCGCTCCCGGACCTCCTCCTCGATCGAGTGCAGCTTGGTGGCCCGCAGCGCGTCCAGCAGCTCCCTGGTGACTTCGTAGTGACCCTCTTTCAGGCGGATGAGGAAAGCCCTGAACTTCTCCTGGATGACTGCCCTGCTYGCCGGCGCCTGCTTCCGCGGCGAGCGCTCGAGGATCTGCTGCAGGCGCTTCAGCTTTCTCACGGGGATGTTCTGGTACGCCACAAAGTCTATCACGGCCTGCTCGCAGTCCTCGTCTTCTAGGGCTGCTAGGAGAAAACCGCCTGAAGGTTAGAGACGAGGTCCCAGGGTGACACGAGGAGACTGGACCCAAGCGAGGAACAAACCAGCTAACCCTGCTGCTGCCCCACTCCCTCCACGGCATCCTGCCCCGACCTGGGCGCTTCTGTCCAGGAACGGCCAGCTCAGGCCATGGGCTCCAGCTCACTGAGTCCTGCCAGGAAAGCTGCTGCCCTCGTAACCTGATTTCTAGAGTGTACTTTAACTCATACAGCCACTTACAGCCCAGAGTAGCTGCACAAACAGAATTGCACAACACTGCTCACGCGCACAGCTGCGTCCATAGGGCGCAACTGGCAGCCGAGGCTGCTCGGAGGCATCGGACTCACACCGGCCCTGCGCTTTGCTGTGGCTAAGGGGGAAAGGGCGAGTGCTGCCGGCCCGGCGTGCCTGGCAGGCGCACGACGAGATATACATGTCAGAATAAGTCTTTGCAGGGAGAAAACGAGGTTGGAAGGGAGAAGGAAAGCACCAAGCATGGCATAGTTAAAAGAAAAGTCCATTTCTGCCAGGTGACTGCCCTGGAAGCTCAGACCCAGCTCTCATGGCAGGCAAACTTTCCCAGCAGTGGCCCATCCTATATGGGCCCATCCAACTATTAACCAATAAGGAAGAGATTGACCTGATTTTGTGCCAGTGTGAACTGGGAACAGTTTCACTGGTTATACTGGGTTGGGCTTGCCTGGACCTTCTGACCCTCCTCCAGACTTGGAGTTTGTTATTTAAGTGGTCCTGCAATTGTCTGCACAAAAGAGAAGCACAAGGGCCCGTGCACCTTCCCTGCAGAGTGAAATCGTCTGAAGAGCTGGAGTTAAAAATACCGTTCAGCTCCCCATTGCTCACGGAGCCTGTTTCTCTTTAAATAGCTCTATGGCCAGGCTGGATCCAGGTGCATTGCTTAACAAGAGGAAAAGGCACATGCTGCTGCTGATGTTCATCCGATGTCCTCACTATCCACCATGATCACGCTCCTGGCGAGCAGTGAGGAAAGGGCACGTGCTGATGACAGAGGTTTTCAGCTGGTGCCCACTTCCTCCACCAGGTTCACGCTCCTGGCGAGTGGCTCATGGCATGAGTCATGCTTCTTAAGGAGAAGCGCCACATGTTTGCTAGGCCAGTTTGTTGAAATACTTTTGCATAAAGCTCTTAGGAGGSTGATGATTGAAAGATGAACTTGTCTCATACATTGCTGGAGGGAAAATCCTTCTTGCTGCATGGCAGATGAAGGGAAGCTCTTGTTTTTTGAAGTCCAAGACTGTGAAGATTCACTGACATAAGAGGAACAGACCTTGTCTCCTTCATATATCAGCTGTACATTCAGGGTAGAGCAGGTGGTTTCACAGAGCTGCCTGGCTCACCTTAACTGATATCAAGGCCCTTGAATCAGCTTGCATGTGAGAGACCTGGACCTGGCCTCCTYCTCATCCCTTAAATTGTTGAGGACGCAAGTTACAGGACAGCTCTCAGGAGCTGTCCCGTCGCTCTGCCGCCTCTCCTGCCTGATCTGTGCCAAGTGAAAGCTCTTGCCCAACTTTCAGGCTCCAGTGAAACTCAGCGCTCGTTTGGTGGTGTCGCTGTGAAACAGCTGATGCAGCATCATTGTTTTTTCCACGTAACAGGCCAAGATCCAAGTTACGCTGAGGCTCAGATGTATTTTGTACCTTGGAGGCAACAATAAGAATTTCTGGAAAGACAGGCTGAAAGACCGGGAGAGGAAACGAAACCAGGCCAGCCAGGGACTGATCTGAGTGAAGACCAGCAGGTGCTCTGGTGGTATTGCCCTTCACCTCGGGTACGTTTACAAGATTACAAGCAATCAGTTATCATTGCAAGCAATCAGCTCTGGACAACAAAGCAAATAACTGAAAGAACTGTCTGTGTGTGCTGGCAGCTTTCCCTGGTTATCAAAGTCACTGCTAAACACCCATAGGATTTTGTTGCCAACTCCATATTCTCAGTGGGCAAGAAACCTGCATGTGGTTTGCTACCAAAGCCTGGATGAGAAACAGTTGTTGCTCAGACCCTGTACTCATTCTGTGTCCTAATGCAAAAGTACGTGAAGGTGAGGGAGAGAGAGACTATATTTTAATCTTCTGTAGTTATCATTCTGTACTTTTAAAAGTAATTTTATCTCAATTGTCATCCACATAGAAAAAGACACCAGAAAGTTCATGCTCGCCCCAGCAACAACGCAGCTCCAGCATCTCCCTGCTCTGCCCACAGAGACCCCTGTGCCAGACCGGCCGGCGGCGTGCCCACGGGCTCACCTGGTCCCTGCGTGCCGTTGCCTCTCCCCATTCTGCAGGACGTGCAGAGYGTGTCATGGTACTGATTTCCTTGGACGTTGGTTATCTTCCCCTGCTGCGAGCAGTCCTGGTGGGCCTCGCACAGCTTGGTGCTGGAGCTGGAGGACGAGAAGAATCCCTGGGGGCAGGGATGACACTGGGTGTTCTCGAAGGGGGTACCTGGGCACGAGGGCAGCAAAGGGAGTGTCAGCATGTCCCTCCCCAGCCACACACCTGTGTTTGCAGCAATGACCCAGCAAACGAGCAAGCTCAGAAGTTGTGGCCAACGTCAGCTGAGCAAAGAGCATCAGACAGCGTTTGAGCATAAGGGCAATATGTTTCAGATGGTCACCATTTGTAGCCCCCTGCCCTTGAAAAGTGTGTGTCCAACTGCAGGACAAACAGCAGCACTTTTTCTAACCATTTTCCAAGAACTGATGCCTAAACATTTGACACATGCCGAAACAGTCCTTTGATTCGCAGTGTAACGCAGCTGGGAGGCTTCTAGCCAAGCGAAAGTAAAAGTTGCTGAGGGCTTCAGTGCTCTGCTTGCTTTTGCAGTGCTGCGTTTTTCTAGTAAAGGCTCAGGGCCAAACCAGCTGCCTTTTCACCCAAATGACATGCCAGCAAGACTCTGTCCAGGGTGTCTTTTGTATTCTTTGAAATAAGAGGTAATGACCTTGTCACAATCACATTTCACACCCATTTTCATCTCCTCTTCATATGGCTAGAGAAGAGCAAGGTTTTTACCTTGTTGCAGCCTCCTTCAGGCTATTTCTTTGACTTTAACGGTAGATAKCCTAGCCAGCCCTGATGATGACCCCAGCATGTGGTTCAGTATTTGTAAATGGGAAACAAAATAAAGACAACTTCCCTAGAGGAACCGCACACGTATCAGAGAATTCTGCTCCAACGTGAAAGCCAACAAGGTCTGCCCAAGCCATTGGAGCTACTGCCCCAAAGTGACGATTGCACCCGCCGAAGCCCTGCAAAGTGCCGCCGTGGCACTGCCTTCCCCGCGCCCCGGTCCCGCTCGGCCAGGCACTCGCGGCCTCTGCGCTCTTCCCATCCGCAGTGAAGCTCTGCCCTTCCTGGGGGAACTGGGACATCTGGGCTGCAGTGCTGTAACGCCCCCCACAGTGAATTAGTAAATAAATAAAATAAAAATTGCTTCTCCTCACATGTCCCAGCTTGCTCACATGACTGCTCAGTGCTAAAACCAAGCCTYCAGCCAAATGTAATCTTTCAATTTCACGGGATTTTCTCACATTGTTTGGAAAACTAGTTCACCTTTTGCTGAATCACTGCATTTTGTAACTATCATTTCCTACAGAAAAAAAAGACGACTATCAACCTCAACCATAAGAATCATCTAAAGACAAGAGATATTTCTCATCTGGCCTTTAAGCCTCAAGTGCTTGTGTGTCATAAATGGAAGAATTGCCAAAAGTCTCAATGTCTTCAAAACACAAAGCAAAACATGCCGCTTTCACCCATGCTACCCACACTGTCTTATTTTACTCAGCTGTGGTTTCCAAAAAGACCAGTCTTTGGTGACTCAGGGGAGAGTGAGAGGGAAATATGCTTATATGCAAATTGTATTTTTAGAAAGCGTATACAGACGCACCAATGGAGGCAACTAAGGAACCAGATAAACCTATGTTAAGGAAACAACGGGGAAAAAAAAAAAAAAAAAAAAAAGCCCGTTAATCTTTCATGGTATGTGTCTCACAAGTCCCAGACTTGCAAATCTCCCTGAGACACAAATCTTTGCAAGGCTGATTTTACTGTTTTGCAACCTGCCTTACTCATTTATCCATTTTGTGTTTTAAATATAACCTATGTAAATGACACAATTAAAAACATACAAGCCAACCCTGGAGCTACATACATTCACCAGCTCTGCATTATATCATAAGCAGTGCTTTTCAGTCCAGATAACTGGCATTTCATGCCTCAAATTCTTAGCTACCTACCTGCAAGGGAAAAGAGAGTGGACAAACTAGTAGGAACTACCAAAGCATTTCCACCTGCTCAGAGCAGGTATTTCAGAGCATGTTGCTGCTGGACAGGAACAGTGAATCATTTCCCAGAGTTGGCCAGATCTGCCTGGTGAAGTGAGCGCCTAGGAATTACCATGTCTCAAATATGGTGCTGGGGTGTTTCAAGGGTAGCAAGAGAAAGTGTCAAAAAGTAAAATAAATAAATAAATAAAAAGCTCCTAGGAAAATASGCCATGAGCAGAGGGAATAAGTTGAACTACAGCAAATCATTGGCTGTTCTTTTTCTCCTAGATTTTAGCCTCCAGCAGTCACATCAGACTACGGTAAGATGCTCACAAGCATWCATGCCTCTGCCCCAGCAGTTCTGCTAGGATACATACCCAGTTTAAATACGCCAGAGCCCGGAGGACACTCAGAGTGTCTGACGCAGAACTCCATTTCTGAATAATAGCCTTCCTGGCACTGACATACTCTGTTGTGGGTGGAATTGCACTGCTGCACTTCTACCTGCTTCTCCTCGCAGATGACATTACAGTACCGGCACTTCTCCAGGTAGTTCCAGTACTGCGTGTAGTGCAAATCCGGGCAGGGCTCGCACACTGTCGGCCTCTCTCTGGTGCAGTGCTGTGCCACGAAGGTCCCTGGCGGGCACTGCTGGCAAGTAATTTTTTCATTTGTCACAGCATCCTTCCATTGGTAGGTGGGTTGGAAGCTGGAGCTGMGTTCAGCCAGTAAGAGGAAGAGAGGAACAAGCATCCACTATAGCAATTAAAAAAAGAAAAAGAAAAAAAAAAGAAAAAAGAGTACAAAAAGTTATTAGCTTTTGCTTGTTTTTTGTAGAGACAGGAGCAATAACATGGCAGCTGCGTTACAGAACTAGCTCTTGGTTATCATTCTAGATGCAAGAAATTATTCTTTAGCCTCACATTCTCCCTCCAGTAGCAAAGCAATAGTGCTACTGGGGACCAGACTCACCGCATCGCAGGTACCTCTCCTCCCTTGGTCACAGGAACGTCCTTCCCAAAGGCCACAAAGCCTGCATGGACCCACTGCTCTTTTCAGCAACAAATACAATTCCAGCACACTCTCCTTCTCTGACTTTTTACTCCAGTAAAATCCCAACCATTCTGGGTAAGGCTTTCCCATAATAGGAAGCCGAAAGGAAGAAGTTTATTGAAAAAGTAAATATTAGTGTTTTCCATTGAACTCTGAATTTTTTTGGTTTCCAAAAACCAAACCCAGACACTCAGTAAGGCACTGGAGAACCCCAGAACCTCATTTGTGCTCTTCCTTTTCAGAGCCCCTTAGACTAACCTCAACAGCAGATGGTACGTTACCTTGGATGGATGTCTCACAGTCAGCGTGCGGTAGGAGAGCATAGCATCAAGGGTTTCAGGGCAGCGCGCTCGGAAATCTGGGGATTCAGAGAGGTCTCCTCGGTGGTCTGAGCTGGATCTAAGAATTAACTGCTGCGCTTGAGCTCCTCTCCTGTTTAACAGCACCGCCGGACTGGTCCTCCAGCTGCAAAGCAGTGAGATGTCGTTACGGGGGGTTACGGAAGGTTGAGCGGTCTCAGACTCCAGCACGCTTCCCAAGCGGCCCCTCCGGGAAGACGGCTCCCACCGAGCCCAGCAGCGCAAGCCCGGGCCGCCGCCGCCGCCAACCCCACCGCGGCGCC
>NW_028186534.1:13223965-13297696 GCF_003343005.1 Rhea americana
TTTTTTTTTTGCTTTGCTGGGGAAACGTAGGGAAATTCCCCCATGTACACTCTGTTCCCTAGCTGTAAGTGTTAAATGACTTCCCAGTAACTGCGTTTCTTGCTATTTTGGGCGCTGTTTCCCTCCAAAAAGAGCCCAGATGCTCCCCATTTCTCATTGCCCCCCAAATCACTGCCGTGGTCAGCCCCCTTGCTCTCCCAGGGCTCCTGTCATCTCCTGCACTCTATACTTACTAAGAAATTCACATTAACTCTGTAAAAACAGCCAAAATTTACAGTAGCTAGGCAATGCCTCCTCAAAAGCAGGTTCACAGCTTTAGCTTTCTGGTTTCAGGAGCACAGAGGATGGCAGGCTACCTCCAAAGATAACACTAACATGTAAATACTTGCCTTGGCTTTTGTGGGATAACAGCGTCCAGACAAAGTCAGGATTTAAATATGCTACAAATGATATTTTGGCAGAAGTCCTGGACTCTGAGGATTTCTACAAAAGCAGAACGTAGCCATACCAGTACACTGTTCAGCAGATCCCCATAAGAACGCAATTGCCAGCACCTCCTCGCACTGCCCATGCTTAAATGAGTCAAAATTGGACTTTGTCCTTCTGCTCTGTCTCACAAAACTCCCTCTCAAGCCAAGGAAAGCCAGGGGCTCATTGGCAAACTGCTTTATGTGCTACCAAGGACACATATCTTGGAGAGCTCACAGTCTCCTCGCTCCGTTTCTGCTACACCTGATCTGGTCCTTATATTGCCAGTGGAGGGAGAAGGACCAAGAGCATTTACCTTCTCTTCAGCRTAAAAACACGAGCGCTGCTCCCGAGTGAGCCCACGGAAAAGCACCACGCGGTCCACATCTGAAAGCCTGACTTCGTGTTTCCTCTCAGCAACCTCGTCCCCTAGCATGAAGGGTGCCAGAAAGCAATGAGGAAGGGGAACACTGCAACCGATTCCACAAGAGTTAGCTGAGAAACAGCTTGCCCATTTTCCTCCCTCCTTTTCACATTTTCAAACAAAAATAAGAGAGAGAAAAAAAAAAACAAACATATCTGCTCACCAGTTACATCCTAAGACTCAGCACACTCCTCTGGCAAGTTTGCCATTTTGTATTACGGACCTTTTAATTTTGCACTTTGCCATCCCCAGCTGCGAAGATGGCAAACAGGCGTCCTGGGGGACCCACCGCAGCTGCCCGTCACACGAGTCCCACCAGCTCCCCCCTAAGGACACATCCCCCAGCCCACAGGGCCCCAGCCGTCACCCTTCTTCAGGCAGGTCTCTGCCCTCCTAAACCTGCCAGATTAAAGTGCTGGCTTTCTACCAGAATAAAACACCGGGTAGTTTTTATAGTAGTAAAGCACCACCACTGCTGCAATTTCTCAAGAAAACCACGGAGATAATAAGCAACCAGCTGCCAGCAAAGTCTTGCTTGTTCAGAATAAAAGCGTGTGAGAGATCAGCCTTAAAACAATAACCAGTTCCTAAAAACACTTGCTTAATACGTACAGCTTGTGAAGCATCTCTATGTGGAGACACTGCAAAGCCTTAAAATATCCCCCCGCAAGTCACTTTCGTGGAATTACTGCCTAGATTTGTGTTGTGCTGCCACCAGGTCCAGCTTTGCTGCCCGTTATGCAGACATTTGGACAAGGCTGAACCAGGCTACGTGCCTCTTTCTAAAAAGAAAAAAAAAAAAAAACAAAGGCACTTCCGTACATTTGCGTGTTCCTGCTGGGGCTCCGGGTGAATTTCCCGCCGTCATTTCAGAAGCAAGAAAGATCTATTCAAGCATACAGTTGTCAACAAGGCCACGAAGGAATACAAAATATTTATAGAACCAGTTTATAAAGCCAACATGTTCATAATAAAATAGGATTCTCTAGCATCTGTTACAGTTTAAGATTTTTCTCAAAGGTCTCCTATTTTCCTACACACTCTTTTGTATTGGTTAGCTACTACAGCTAGGCACTTCTGAGTACCAAATATCGGACTTTTCATAGAACCACATAAAATTTTAGGTGGGAAAAGACTTCTGGAGGTCTCTAGTCCAACCTGCTACCCCAAACAGAGCCAACTTCAAAGCTAGATCACGTGGCTCAGCTTGTCCAACTGAAGATTTCCAAGGACGGCAGCTCCCCCCTCTCTGGGCCCCTGTTCCAGTGCTTGCTCGCTCTCCCATGTGAACATTTCTTTCCTTATATCCTGTTGGAAATTCCCTTGCTGAACTTATGACTTGTCACTCATCCTTTCACCATGAGCCTCTGAGAAAAGTTTGACTCCATCTCCTCTACAGCCCCCTTTGGCAGTGGAAGATCTCCCTCCGAAGTAGCTTTCTCTTCTCTAGGCCCTGCATGCTCCGTTTTCCTGGCCTCTATTCCTTTCTCCACCACCATGACCACCTCATAGGAGCCCCTCCACTGGACTTGCTCCTGTTTGCAAACATCTTCTGTACTGGGCAGCCCAACACCACAGTCAGTGGCATTCTGCACATTTGCAGAGCTGTGTTACAACTGTGACCAAGACATGGGTCTGAATTGTAGTCACGTATAAGAGCATCCTCTTTGTTTGCAAAGCCCGGGATCCTTATGTGCTCCCCTCTCGAAACTCGGAATTCCCAAATATTTTTGTTGCACCTGAATAGTCAAAACCAAATTGTGTATTTTTTGCTTTTCAAAAAGCAAACATTAAGTGTCTGGAAACCCAACAGAAAGCCGCAGTGAGAAGGTTAGAGAATGTGGAAGTTTTCTCCTCAGGCACCAGCAAGGTTCCTAAGTACCCTGCAAATCATTAGACAGTTAACAAATCAGATTTGAGCACTGGCCTTCTGCAACACCAGATTTAATGTCTGAGATAGAAAGAAAAAGCTGTCACACCTCCAGACCTAAATCATTGTATCTACATCAAGTGGATGGTGAATGCACTTGGATTTTGCTGTTAACACGGTTAAAGATCAAGCCTACAATGGTTAAATATTTACCAAAAAAAAAAAAAAAAAGAAGAAAACCCAAACCAGTTTTCTATGAAACAGAAAGGAAAGTAAATCCCAATGTTCAGAAGGAATCTAAAGCTTTTTCTAGTGAGATCAGCTGCTATCCAAGATGGTTAAAGAAAAACTGTAGCCAAGGTGTTGATCTGACTCTTGCTAGGGTCAAAGTGCGTCCAAATATTTTGTTTGAAAAGAACCATCAGTAAGCGAGCCACATGGCATAGGCTGCTTTCACTTGCAGGGAAGTGTCTCTGTGATCAAAAGCTGCAGAACGATAGAAACATAAAGCAGGGAGGGATTAGACTTGCTACATAACGCACAGCGGAGTGGGACTTCTACAGTGCTTTATTATCAGTATATTGATTCAGCCGGGAGCAAAAACACTTAACCAGCTGCAGTTTTATAATCCTTTGCTCACAACATCTGGTTCTAGGGCTTTTGAGAGGGACTTTGCACTTCCCCCAAAATGTTGCTGGTAACTGGTTTTATCATGTTTGGCAACCTAAACAGAACAAGTGATGAGCTAGCTTTTACAGGCTGTTCTCTAAAATTGATTTTTACTGCTGTTTATCTCACTTGTACACATACTTGTAGCTTCCAAACGTAATCCTGATGAGCTGTAACCCSGTCTGCTGGGGCTTTGCTTCCTCAATTTGATACATTTAAACACTGACATGATGCAACTAGCCTGCACACTGTCCTTTGGGCCCCTTCTGTGATGGGGGCACATTCCTTTGAGAGAGGATTCTGCTCAGCAAAACCACCAGCTTGCATCAAGCACAAAGCTTCAGGTTTCAATTTACGCAGTTGGAGAGTTTGTGTGAGACCTCTTATCTGAGTTTCACCTCATCTGAGGACAGTCTGCCATTCTGCAGTTTAGTGCAAAAAACAGTACATTTCCTTTTCTGGTAGCCAGAAGCTTTTTTTCCCCSACTTTCTTATCACGGACTTCATACGGACTTTTAGTCTGTTATTCACTCTTACTGACCCATCTAGATTTTTCCAAGAAGCTGTGGCAGAAATCATCTCATCTAGACTTTCGCAAACTTGTGAGTAGGTTGAAAACATAAATACTGCACAGATAAATACTGAAATTCTGCAGCAYTGTAAGATGACTACGTAAAGTGTTTATCTGAATGGCTTCATTTCTTTCACCATCTTCCTCGATATTCCACAACAATGCCCCCTCGTCCCCCCAGAAGCACATTAACATCCTTTACCATGCTGTTTGTTAACCAAAACCTGTGATCTGGACACAGCAATCCACAAGATATATTAAGCAAATGTGGATGGCAAATCCTGGAYGGGGAGTCCCTGTACCCCACTTAGGAGCATCGAGCTGCATGCATGCAGCACAGCAGGAAACACCAAGAGGCTTCTCACCATACTGCAGTGCAGTGTTATCAACTCTCAGTTCTGAATTCAATAATAATGAAAAATTGTCAGCTTAACTTTCCTGAAGAGCAAAATGAATTCTCTTCCCCATGCAGTCCGTTCCTTTTAGAGAGACAAGAATCCRGTAAAACAACCACCTTCGCTTATTCTTTTCCTGTCCTTTCTTTTAGACGACCAGCTAACCTCTGAGCCCGAGTTTGTGGGATCGCTGCCCCGTCACTGGAAGCAGCAGCTCTACTCGTTACCCACCGGCTGCCCCGAGCAGCGAGCCTAGAGGAGAGGTGCAGCATCGGATCCTCAAGGCTCAGGTGTCACTTGCCCACACACGGCACCAGACCACCGAGAGCTTCAGGATGGCCTGAAACAGCATTTTCACAACCGTTTTTGCAAAAATCGTGTTTCTCACTGCTATACAGAGAAAAGCCTGAAAAGCAAAGAGATTCCACACACTCCATCAGCAGTTGCTTATCCAAACAAAGRTACCGTTCATCTCTTTCCTGGTAAGACAATGTTTTTTCTGACTCTTCTGCTTTCTGTCAGATTTGATTAAGAAAAGGAGGGGAAAGTCCCGCACCCCCTTTTTCAATGACACCGCTAAAATTGAATGCAATATTCCAGATGTAGTCATACCACTGCAAGGCAGGGGCAATACAGAGGGATTAATATTTGTTTCCTCCATGATGTGTAACTCATGTGTCATTTGCTTCCCAAAATCAGAGGAGTGCCCGTTACAGGTTTTCCTCCCACTGAAGACTTGTGCTTTGGATCAGTTCCTGTAACTCAGTACCACAACGCAGATTTATCTGAAACAGTTCTTATTTTCATTTTCTGGTCTTCATAATGTATTATCCATGTCTTTCCTTGTAAAAGCAACTTGTTTCAAGATGACTAAAGATTACTATCTGCCTCTTGCAGCACATCCTGACATCTGGTTCCTGGTGATCCTCTTCTACAAGGTTTCGCTGGATGTAGGAGAGGGGTGTTYGCGTGCGTGTGCATGTACACATGCACACGTGCAAGCAGCAACAACATTAGTACAGCTTTAGCAAGAAGCAAAGAATGAAAAGATGATTCCCATCCAGGATGAGCTGCATGTTAACTCTGGTCACAAAARTCTCTTCAAACTCAAATAAGAAATGCAACATGCTTTTCTATTGAAATGCTCCTTCCTAAAGTAGTGTGAACACATTTAGAAGGAACATACCTGGGTAACAAAGATTCAGAATGACATAAAAGCCTCTGAACATCTCTTTGGAAGACAGAGAGAGTAGAAATTTGTGCGCAGTGCCTTGTGATAAGAGAATCTTGATCAAYCTGCTACTGGGAGCAGTCAGAAAATATTTTACTCAACTATTTAGCAGAGAAGTTGAAGAAATGGGAAGGAGAAGGCTAGAGGTCTGATCCCAGGTCAGATAACTCTACAGGGAGCCTGCCACAAACCAGAGCGGTRTGCTGTGGCAGCCACTGCATAATTCCTCACTCTAACAGTTAATAGGGTTACTAGGTAGCGATGCCAACTGATCTGCAAGGGTGAGACCTAACCTGAAGTTCAGAAACAGTCTTTATCACAACAGGAGTTCCTCTGGGTTTACATTTTAACCTGGTTAAGAACACTACCACAAAAAACAACTTGCTCCTCTTCTTCCAAACTGAGGGGCATACCCTTCCGAGTAAGCCTCTTCACACCTGGGTCAGGAATGACAGAGTGAAAGACCTCTGAAAACTAGAACTCTGTCATGCCCAGATAAGCTGCAGACAAGGGCAAGCTCTTGAGGGCTGGCTGCACTCACGCCGCGGGTATGCTTGTTGGCATTCACCCACGCTGCTTGAGAGAAGAATCCCAAAGTTGGGGCAGTACAATTCCCACTACCCAAAAAAGCAGCAACAAAACCAGATTGATTCCAAAGGCAATCAGCAGATCCATTGGCAGGAGCAGGGAAATGTTTCAGAATTTGTTAGGGTGGACTCAGCTAGTCTAGGCAGGTAACAATAAACCTCTTCAACTACATAATCTGACTGCTGAAGATTAAAAGAAGCAGCATGTGAATCTCCTGAAGGCACTGAAATATACCAAAAAAAATCACTTTTTGTTCTAGCAGATCACACGTACCTTTTATTTTGGTCTGTCTCTGCTGAGCACTTGCTGGATTCTACAGTGTTTTGGAAGTCCATAGCATGTAATTTCCATTAGGCAAACGTAAGCAAAGCCATCATTTCGCTCGCTCTCTGAAGATGCTCAAGGCTAACGCCATAAATGAAACTTGCATGCTGTCCTGTGTTGTGACTTCCCTCCAGTGGTAAAAGGAGCAACCTGCACTTCTTTCAGAGGAGAGGTAATTATAAAGTAGACAAGGCACTAAGCTATCTTACTGCTAAATAACTTTTTGCTATTTACTGCTCCCTCATTTCTTAGACCTTCTATCTCAGTACTTCCCAGCCTCAAGCAATACTGAGAATTCAAAGCTGCAAAACAGCAGCATCAGCCTGATCTGCTTTTCCCCCAAAGCCTTTTTTTACTTTTATAATTCAATAATAACTGATATACTTGTTAAAAAAGGAAAAAAAGAACTAATGATTAAAAAGGACATTCAGGGCACAACTTGGGAAGGCACAATCTCAACAAAAAAAAATCTTTTATCAACAAAGAAAACTAACAGGTATGGAGGTGCTTTGTTTTTGGAACTTGGCTGTATTCATGTTTCCTGCATGTTTTTAGTCCAGCAACAGCCTTTCCATCATCAAACACATCACAACGATCACACCTTACAAAGCTCTGTGTTCTTTTAGAAGACAAGAATTTAACACTAATGCCTATTTGACATCATCTCCCCAAACATTTTCCATTCATTTTTACAAGATATTTAGGTTTTTACATGTGTGTGCACATGTATACACACACATACACACACACACAGTTTAACTCATAGAACATACATAAATTCTGTGAGTTAAAATTTCTAAAATTTTCCCATGTGTATTTGGAATATCTAGAGCTTTCTCTGCATTATTTGTCCATGTTTCCAGAATCTAAATCAACATTAACAATGCATTTTAATCAGCAATAGAACCTGGAATATTATGTTGAATACAGAAGTTTCATCTCCTAGAAAATAATGGAGAACAAAACAGCAGTACATGTACAAAAAAATTGTAGAAGAGCAATTACTCAACAGGTCAGTTATCAAATTTGTGTTTGAGTACAGACATATGGGCAGATAGAAAATATAATTCATCTACAACTTTAAACATGGCAGAATAYATTCTAGTCACAAATTACCACCACACCTGTCTGAATCTTCATTATTTCTAATTATTATTTAACGAAGTAAGGAAAGCTTCCATTTCAATGTCATTTAAGAACACTACTTTTCCTGTTCTTCATATAGTCTGAATGTATACTGACCAAAGGTTGAATACAYGCATATTAGTCCACATTTTAATGCATGAGAAGCATAGTATCATACTATGTGGTTAAGTAAGTGGATTCTAATTGGAAAATAAGCATTGAGGAAAAAGGGTCCAGCAACTACGAAATTTAAAAACCCACCAGTTTTGAATTTTTTAACCAAGCGGGAAGAAACTTTGAAAAATTGCTAGACTATTGCTCACCTTTCCTTTTTTGAGATACCGAAAAAAATATAAAACTTGCCAGAATTCCAGCAGCTTGAACTCCACTTATACATGGGGGGAAGGAAGCGAACAACCCTCTAAAATCATTAAAATATATCTTCCCCAGAAAATTATGAAAACAAATGATATAAAAAGTGGTTCCTTTATCACAGGAGCCACAAGACTAATTAGCAACACCAATTTATTTATATCTAGTGAAAATAAACAAAATCAAATACAACCTAATTAAGACATAAAAGGTTTTACTTATAGCTTAATTTATAGCAGCCATTGAAAATTTTAAATTGATACAATTTCTTAAGTTAACTAAATATTAATACTCACTACTCACAGAGAGTGGAAATATGAAATGCCCCCCCCCCACTTCCCCAAATTCAATTTGATTTATTTTAAAGATTAAAATTAATTAGTTCCTTTCTCTACTTGGAAAACAAAACAAAACAAAAAAAAAAAAACCTAACCCCAGATAACTCACAAACAATAGGAATATCAGTACTGAGCAGAAAATAAACCCTCCTTAGAAGCATGTTTTCAAAATTCCAGCATTATGGAAGAATCAGGATTAGGTGTGCAAAGTAGGCACAAGAAGATTCTCTGATCACTATCCAACCACTGGAATTTGTTTAAGGAAAAAAAAAAAAATCAGTCTTTCATTATCTGTGCTATTGGAAACCACAGCTGCTGCCAAACACCAATAGAACATGAATCACTTTTTCCAGGAACACCAGTTCGGACAGGCTGGGTAGTCTGGCCACCTTAGCCAGCCAGCTCAGTTCCACTGTAGTACTGTTGTTAGGGTTTTTCCAGGATCTGATATTACCTGAAGGGAACAATTAATGACAGCTGCCTCGGGATATAAAATTTCAGCCTAAAAGAAGTTACTAAAAAATTTACAGGCTAAAATAAATATGAAATTAAGCTGCTTAGTTCTAAATGAAGACTCTACTGCTTTGTTTCCTGCCAGTGATGAAGAGGAAAGAGACAGACTTTTCAGATTTGATAAGCCTTGTAAAAGAAAACGTTATGTGAAGTTATGGTGTGCAGCATGCAATCCTGAGCCTGGGTTCATTTAAATGGACCTTTATCCTGTTTCCTTTCAGTCTGAGATTCAGAGTCCAAAAATATATTTCTGCTGGTAGGAAGTACTTGTCCCTTCTCTCGGTGAGATTATGACCAGAAGAAAACTTGGATTAATTGCTTCTTTTTCACATCACTTTGGCATTCTGGGCATTTCTTCATCATCTATGAAAATAAATGAACAAAATACAAAGAATATATATTAAATTTCTCTATTAAGTTTGTAATCATCCAATATGAAATAGGAGCCGTGATAGCCATTTTACAGTCCCAAAGATGATGTATTTATCTTTTTCTTTCTTTTTTTTTTTTTTTTTTTTAATGCAGTGTTAACTGTGTAGTCACTTTTTTAATGGCTAGTAATAAAACGAGGAAAAAGAAAGCCTCCCAGTGAAGTGGTAACAAACTTTAGAGCTGTTGCCTCAGATGAGTTACAGTTACATTTCTGGAAGGCTAAAAAATACAGGAACAAGGAAACACAACAGCCTACAAGAGCTGTTATGAAGTATAGACATATGTGTTATTAGTAAAATCCCGTACGATCACAGATGAGTTCCCTGAACTCCTATTTCCTCCTGCACAGATCAGAAGGAAGTGATCTGCTGGGGATAAGAGGACATCAGCAATATCTGTGGCCACGACCAAGACTTTTGCAGAAGGAACAAGGTACATGCAGTTCTTCACATCACCACACACCTTTCTACGAGGTGAACAGCACGACTGGGTGCACGAGGCAATCGTTTCCTCCATACAGGTTTCAGTTTCCTTCTTCATTAATCCTAAATTGATAAAGTCTGGTCTTTAGCCATTTTACCCCCAGATGAACCCCAACCATTCTTTTAATACTCTGAAAGGACAACGCTCTTTGAAGGGCTTAGCCTCTAGCCAGGGACAAAGCAGGCTACAAATTAATTCTGACTAATTCTATGTTTATTCATAAGAACAGTTATTGGCCAAGCTAAAATGCTTTGCTTATTTCAAAAGTAAGATAGTAAAAAAATAAATTTAATCTTTGTGAGAGTTTGTATTGCCAGCTCACTAGGCTGAAATGTTGTTTACTGGAAGAGCAGCACCAGCATCACTGGTTATTTGCCCACATTACAGAAAGTACAGATGAGGACAACCAACAGTTTCTCTGGAATATCTGGAAGAAGAGCATGAATAAATGATACATTTCAACCCTAAAAAGGAGCAACAGGCCTCTACACTGAAAGTTAAAAACAAAAAAAGTATATGCTGGCATGCACTGTGCAGTTTCACCAAACATACCGAAAGTCACCCAGAGTTAACCATCACTAAATCCTCTAATAACCCTTCAGCTGCATAGAGTTCTGGTCCTGGAAAAGCTTCTCAAATATTTCAAAATTATTCAATGACTCCCCTCAACAGTAAGCTATTACAATTAACAAATTGGAAAGGACATTGCAATTTGCAGAAATAAGTCATTGCGTTTTGAATAATGGCCTGTTAGTCACTTCCTTAATAAGACAATATGAAACTGAATTTGGGCTGAAGAAACAGTGAGTAACTTGTTGTCAAAGAACGAAGATAAACCCTCAAATCCAGCCTAGTCAGTGGTGACAAACCCCAATACCATCTGATGAGAGTTTGGAGCACAGACACCACAAACATATGGTTGCTCACTTCCTGTTGGTGAGGTTGCCACTGTCACAAAATCCAACTGCTGTTAGCAATGGAGTCAATGAACCAAGACATGAACAGGAATGAGTATGGAATTATTAGGAGATGGTTCCTCTAGGTTTGAGGAACATGAACTAATCTTTTTGGCTCAGGAAGTTCTTTTGCTGCAAATAGGGTTGGGGGCCAAGAGATTACTTGGAAGAGTCATCACCCATGCTTCCCATGCTGTTATACTCTTCCCTAGGCATCCTTTTTTGGCCACTATCAAGAAACAGGGTGCTCGGCTGGATGGCTTTCATCTAACTGAGCATGTCTACTATTATGTTCTTATGATTTGCTTTAAACTGTGTTTGTCTTTTTTGATCTTTATAAGAGCACCTCCCAAAGCTGCAGTATGCTACCACAAAGCATACTTCATCTTGCTAAGGAAAACAGATATTTTCTTCCCCTGCCTTCAGCTGGCAAAACATGGGGTCAAGTTTCATTGTAACTTGCAAGATTATTCAGGTGATGTGACAAACATGGATGTCATTAATAATGAATGGCATCAGTGGGGACCAACCAATATCCCAAAATAAGATTTTACATTAGTCGTATTTCAGAAAGCCAATCTAGCAAATCAAAACTGCTTTAGCAGTCTAAAAGATGAACAACCACACAGAAGAGYGATTTAAAAAAGAGACTGATCAGATTTTGTAATTTGTCTATGAGCTATGAAAAGACAAACTAACTTGAGGATTAAGATGAAATCCAGACCTCAGAATTACTAACTTCAAGATGCAACACACAATACAGGCTACTACAATTGCTCAATATACAACAGTTCTATTTCTGTAAATCCTTAAGCTGGCAAAAATAATAATTACAAGCTGCATCTTACTGGTAAAAAGAGAGAGTTCTTCCTCAGAGATTTACAGCGCAGATTTTTATGGGCTGAGATAACACAAAAATGGGATTATGAAACACACCTAATCATTAAACTCTCCAGAGCTTTAATTCTGTTCCTCAGTCAGCTTTACTCTTCAGTATCAGATATTATAAACATACGCTAATAAAATTCTTGGTATGACTCTTTCCTGAAGTAGAGTCTTCTCTGAAGTGGAGCATGTTGCTCACAAAAGAGATGTTGATTCATCTTTCTTAATCTTGGAACCTCAACATACCTCTTTAGCAAAATCAGGAGAAAGAAAGAGGACCAAAACTAGAAGTACTGGGCTACTTGTAGAAATGTCATTAGTTGTGATAATGGCACTTGCAGATGGGAAAGTGGAGGTAAACTCATTTTAAAAGCGAAACTTAAAAGAACTTACAGTCTAGGAAAGAATCTGCTGAATGCTTCCGAGATGCACAATAGCTTGACAGCCCAATTATACTTTGGCATAGAAGGAACAATTGAGTACTCGGCAGTAAAGCCCATTCAAAGCAACTGGCTTGGATACCCAGTGTACAGCAAACACGAGATGACTTCCTTTGGTGTTCTTGTATTTCCTTGTATTCTTTTTATGCTTCTATTGGACCAAGTCCATTTTGATTATTGTATTTTATTTGGGTTGACAGGAACCATGAATTTCAGCATACTGTTTACTTTCTACACTTAACTGATGTACGTCACTGTCCTCTTCCTGAGAAACAAACCTTTCTCTGGAATTTGGAATGACCGTTTGTTGCATACTTGCTTGTAGGTTCACAAGATAGGAGAAATTTCTCTTCCTTCTCTACTGTTTTTGTAGCTGCCTGAGCTATATTGACTCATAACCTTCTTCATCACCTATGAAACCACTCAACACTCGTGTTATACTTTCACGCCCAGGGTCACAGGTGACTGATAACTGGTCACCGACTGGGCTCTAGTACACAACAAGAATAGAGAATCAAGCGTTGTGTAAGATGCTGCCAAAAATAAGCACTGAGACATCACTTGCATCCTCTCACCTAAAGGACTGCAACTTCAACCAACAACCTATTCAGCCAGGAAGACTAGAGGACAGGATAACAATGGCAAATATTTGAGCATGACTTTGCCTTATCTCAATATYGTGCCTTACAGGAGATTTTTGACAAGGGGAAGAATAATGGAACTAGGCAAGGAAAAAATATTTAAACAAAGATTCAGATGTACAGAAGAATCTTTTTCAAGCTGATGTCTACAGCTTGCTGCCTGAAACACTGTGGAAGGAAAAACATCTGGAAACAGCTCAGAAGGAGCTGCACCTATGTCCAAACCACAGCATATGGCAGGAGTTTGCCTTCAGTCAAACTGAAGAGCATGGAAATGACAGAGGAGATGCTCAGGTGGTAAACCTTTCATCATTTGTGTGGTTTTTGTCTAAACAGAAGAACGCTGTTTCCAAGGCTGTCCACATGGTTCTCTTCAAAAGCACAAAATTCACTAGTAGTTTCAGGCAAAACTGAAATCAATAAACAAGATAACCTTTAAGAGCTGCTCCCAACATGTTTTGCAGCAAGTGAAGACACATAATGGACATTTAAAAGGCACATCATCCTCAGATTTGCAGTTAGAGCAGTGGAATCTTCCTAGAACAGTGAGTGAGAGGGAGAAAGAAAGAGAGAGAGGGAGAGGAGAATGACTAAATTCCGGTAACAATCTGAATTTCTCACACATATATGCTTCTAGTGCACTACAGAAAATGACCAAGAGTGCATGCAGTGAATTTTAAGAAGTCTCAGTTGCACTACTTCTTTCACACAATCTTGCTCAATGTTTAAGATCCTCATTCAGAAATTGAGATTGCATCCTTGCCTTACAAGGAAACTGGCAAGAAAAAAATCTCTCTAAATTCTCAGGAAACCAATGCACCATCATGATAAAGAAAATGCAGTACTTTGATAAAGTAAATGCAATTAGCAGAAGGTAGAAATTCCACTCAGCATACAATGCTAATCATTATAGCAACGTATTTTTCCATTTTCTATAATTTATCCTATTCCTGAGAATTAGAGAGATTTGCCTTTGAAATCTCAGCTATACCTACCATACTCTGGCTCCATCTGTAGGGGAAAGATAGGCACAGCTCCAGAGCTTGTGGGTGATCTCATGTTACCGGTTCCTTTTGATACTTCTGTCTTTGGCAATTCAAGTTTGCTTTCTTGGCTAAAGCAGAAGGAGGAAATCTTTCTTTGAATCTTCTCTGGCATCTCACTCTTGGAAGCAGCTGCACATGATCGTAAAAAACACCATATAATACAGTGCAACAAAGAACATAATTCACAGACGCTTTGAAAAATGCGATTAAAAGTAGGTTCCAGTGAATTTTCACTATATTAAAAAATAAAACCCACCAATAAAACACTCCCATACACACAGTTAGAGTAACTATTTTCTTCAGCCACACTGGTAACAGAAGTTTCTGTTATTAACACATAACATTATCATTGAAACGGAACTTTTACATTGAAATAGTTCTGTGGTAAATTCTTCCTAGACATAGTTGGTCTTGATCCACTCTTGCAGCCCCTTATGTGCAAAATCTGTCATCAGTCATAAGTGATTTCACATTTTAAAGAAAACTGCACTATAACTGATTTGCTTCCTATATACTTGCACTTCCCCATCTCTATCTACCTATTGCCTTYTATCTTACACATTTTTTATGTTATTTGGACAGGACCAATTGTTTTGACCTTCCTTTACACAGTCTAGTGCAGGGAGGTCCAAGCCCACAACTAAGGCTCTCAGACCCTACCCATAGTACTAGTGAAAATTTAAACTCCAGAGAAATGTTCCTTTTTCAACCTTGTACATGGCTGGGAACTTTCATGTGAGCTTTGCTGTCTTCTGCTTTAGTGCACAAGTTCTCCAAATTGGAGCCACTGTTCCCTTCCTCTTGCACCCGGTGTTGCATTTTCTTCTCTCCCTCGCCGCAGACCATCCCAGTCAAATCTTTACACATCTGTCTGAACTGCTCTTTGTGATGAGGACGCACAAACATGTAAAATCCTGTCCAAAAGAAAATACATAGGAAAATAAATGCCTGACAACAGGATACTTGTTGATTTGGAAGCTGAGTAACATCAGCTGTATTCTTTAGAGCATCTTCAGCATGGTAGAACATTTGATGTTTTTGTTGATTTTACACTTAAGGAGCTTTCCTTGCCAGAAGGCAGATGAGTATTTGGTATTGAAAACTGTCAACTTCTCTGGAAGTTCTTCCACTGTCTACAACTAACCATAAATATCTGATCCAGCACTTCAACAGACAATTATCTAGCTAAATCAAGTATACAAAATACCTGAAAAAAATTTCTCAAAAGAAGTTTCTCATTGCTGTCTGGTTGGTTGAGGATTCAATATATACACAGAAATTCTAAGAAATMCCCAGTATGATTTATTGCCAAGCATGGACAATTCCACAGTGAAGTCTGAGGTGAAAATATTTGCTTCCTAAAGATACCAAGTCTCCATTTGAAGAAAGAATGCTTAGGAGAAGATTTTGACTCATAGTGCCACACAGTTCATTTTCCTCTCATTCTTCGCTGTATCAAGACTAACGTGACTAGCATACACACCACAAATTTATTTTCTGAAAATTTGGTGAGACTACAATATCTGTTCTAGATCAATGGAATATTTAACATTATTTCCTACAGACAATAGATGGAATCATGTCAACATTTCCCAGTGTGCGCTACATGCATATTCTCCTTCAGATTAGTTCACACCAAAGACATGGGACAAGGTGGAACTAAAATGTTATCTAGCAAGTGTAACGTTGAGATGCTTCCACATCAAGGCAATCAAGTCCAGGATGAAGTCTTCTCCATTCTTTCTTTCTTAAAACAGTAAAACAAAACCTAGTCTCCAATTTTGACTACTTGTAGCTTTCTAAATCCTTGTGTCAATAAACCCATGAAAGAAGTWTCTTTGAGAAAACAAAAATCATTTAGAAATCTCCAACTGATATGAATAATAAGGATACCAAATCATGACACAGTTCCATAACTATTCCTGTGTAAAGTTCTATAGAAGAGTAGTGAAACAAAAGTATCATTGCTTTTCACCAAAACCTGAAAGGGACCAAAAAGTTTAGCAGCAGTAGAGCAAGCAACGGTCAAGAAAACAGAAAACTGAATCAGTGCAAAAGTCATTACTGGCTTTTCTAAAGAGCAATTGCTTTCAGCAACCGAGGAAAAGTAAAGGTAATGGAATTATTTGACTGAGGTTAGCTTGACTGAAGGTTAGGACTGGAATAACTGAGGTAAGACCTCAGTTTTAAGTTGTTGTTTTTTTATTTTTTTTATTTTTTAAATGAACAATTCCTAAACTGAAGATGCAGAAGTAACATCTTATAACCTTGCAATTTTTTGCTCTCAGACGACATTCATTTACTACAGCTTTCCTCCAGCTAGTTCCATCTATCTGGTTTGTTAAACAAGAAGATGAGAGAGGTACAAAAATTTTGCCAATGCCAAAAGTTTATCCAAAAAGTGAAGAGTTTTAAAACCAACTGCAAATAACCAGTGAGAACTCTCTGCTCACAAAAGATCACAGCACCAGTATCTTCTTTTCAACTAAATGAAAAGCATTTTAAAATGTCCCTTACTTTGTAGGAGATGAAAGTCTTCTGGCCTCTCAGTGGTGAGGGCTGCTATCACCGATACCATCGTATCATAGTTATCTGTCTTCTTGTAAGCTAACAATGCTTCATAGAAACGGTTGTAAGAGCTTTGGTTCAAAGCCTTTTTCACATCCTTGAGATAGGTAGCCCTCAGGATCTGGTGGCAATCTTCTCTCTTAGAGCTTGAAGCTTTTTCAGCATCTTTCCTTGGAGCTTGGCTGCAATTTTTCCCTAAGAAACAAATACACATGAGCAGCCCTCAGAAAGGAACAAACAGGTCAGTTCTTTGTATCCATAATTCTGTTCATTGAGAAGGGGGTTCCTGAACTATTTCAAAGCAGTAATGCCAACATTGCTTGCACAAACAAATACCTCCCCTCCCTCTGACATGATCTTGGGCAGAGCCAAGACCTGCTCCTGCCAATGGCAGCTGAACAAATTAATTCTGTGGAACCCTTCTGGCATCTTTGCGTTTTTTGTTTTTTTTTCTTTTTTTTTTTTTTTTTTAATAAATAGAGAAAGGTGTCAGATGGTCACTGAAGATTGAGAAAAAGATTACACAAAAGCCACTTGTGCTTGGAGATCAGCAATGAATAAAGTTTTATGCTGCACTTCGAAGAAGTAGAAGCATTATAAGCAGATGGCTTAACCAACTATGCCAGCCTGCCACACAGGTAAGTAAACTGTGAGATTGAATTTAAAGAGTAGATAATCATCCCTTATCACTAAAAGGGAAAAGGCACTATGTTTTCCTGTCTGAAAAAAAGAAAGTCAAATGAGAAAGACTAATCTGAAATAGTAGTCAAAATAGTACAAAAACAGTGAAGGTAGGAGCAACTAAGAACATCCTGCTAACCTCCAAGTGGACTTCAGTTCAGAAAGGTAGTCCCTGACTGATCGGATTTCTTTTTTCTTTTTTTTTTCCCTTTTTCTTAAGGGAAAAAGTTCTGGTTTGCATATTAAAGAATGCAAACATAGATGAAGTATATTACAGGAAATTAATTTAAATCAACTAGTCACATCTGTTAGTGTTTAGACCTCTGTTATTCACCACAGATAGTGAACTACTTTGAAAGGATGCACTCAGTTCCATGTTCAGAAAGGGGAGAAATGTGGTGTGAATTTTATACCACATAGCTTTTTGATGCTATCAGAGGAGCACACTCTGCTAAGGGAACGAGCCACATACAACAATGCATACATTTCTTGCTATTATTTTCTTAACTATTTTAATTAGAGACAGATTCCAGTGAAAATCAGCCTCATGGATCTCAGCAAAAATTTCCTAAGATCCTGTTTGATCCAAATGTCCTTAAAATACAGAACAAACAAGGAAAATAAACCTAAAGAAATAGCATGGCTTCATGTATGAAAAGATTTTAAACACTTCCAGGAAACACTGGCAGCTTTTTCAAAAGATTAGCTTTTGACCATTCTTTACTCCCTAAAGAAAGGTAAGTCTATCTAAACTGCTGTAATCCTTGCTCATAGATAAGTCACTCAAGAAAATTAAAGAAATTATTTATGTGAWTTAAAAGTCAAATGAACTTACTTGTTTCTTTGTGAGAAATAAATAGAAAAAAAGTCCTATATGTTCTCAGGAAGATCTGCAGTCAAATCAGAACTGGACCTTTGATTTTTCAAAGGTAAATACTGGGCAGTATGAGATTAGAGAATGCACACAGAAATTATGTACAACTATGAAAAYATACTTGCTAATCCAGGTTTCTGAAAAAAAACAGCTTTTCTGTGTGAGGATCATACGTAGTACTGAAAACAGACTGTTTTCTTCTTCATATCTGGAACTATACTGACTTTACTTAGAATTATCTTCCCTAAATTGCTCTCTTCCATGAAACCTTGGCCATACGCCACCACCTTTGTGCTCAACTCACTCTTGCCCTCACAGAGGAATACCAAGTCAGTCTCTAATGCAAACTTCTAGCTTTAGTCAGTTGTATTTTCATGTCCAGCTTGATTTAAGTAATATTTTACATTTCATTTTGTACTATCATTGCTGAAAATTCTGAATTAGCATCAATCACTCACAGAGAGCGAACCACTTGCGCTATGTGAATGCACAAAACATTGGTTCCTACCAGGAGAATTTACATTAAGTGACACAATAAAACATAATGTATATTAAACTTGGAATTATGCTTTTATTTAACATGAAGTGTACCTGCACTATTCAATCCTGTTAAGTGGAAATGTCCCTTGTTCAAGTGGAGCTCGGGGTTTAGCTGAGTGCATGAGTCCTTTGAGGATGTTGTTTTCTGCTGGCTCTGTTTTCCTGCTGTTAAATCAAATCAAACCATTAACAGTGAACTCAGGGAAGCATGAAGACAGAATGATGCTTTTCAAAGTGTGTCACTCTATACTTTGAGATGCAGATGCATTTCTCTGGTAAGAGAGGATAAGCCAAGACACTGCTTTTTTATAATCTACTGTTACAGTGTTTCAAAAGATTTCACAATCTCTACGATGACATGATTACCCTATTTTCACAATTCTAGTGGCATTATGTGGATAGCAAGGAAGGCAGAGGAATACACACAAATATTTTCAGATCTACAGGCTAGATTSAAGATATAAATAGATCTGTAAAAAATCCCTTTGAAATAAAATGTCATCTTTACTAACTATGCAGTAACAAATGCTCAGGCATCTGTCTATGTATATGAGAAGGCAGGTATATTTAACTAACTGAAAAAGAAAATCTTTTAATTAGAGAGGGGAATCAGGGGTGCTACATAATTATCTGCAATGCATACAGCACTCAAACACCACAGGAACACATTATAATGGAGGCTTTAGCTCACTAAGTTAACAGGAGGATCAGGCAGAGATTTACATACAGTGTTTCTTTGTATTTTGGAGCTACCTAGTTCAATTTTGCTTAATTAAAATTGCTTTCTACCATGCCATTTCTATGCAYTAGATGTGTCTTGCTCTGTGCCTGGATAAAGTCCACCAAAGGATACAACGGCCTGCTTAGTGCTGGAAATAAGCTTCTTACCTATTTTGTTGGCCAGTATCTCTCGCTGTTCTCTCAGGAGGCTGTGCTCCGGTTTGTAGCCACAGCCTACTCCAGTCAGATTACAACATGCTTCATCAAACTGCTTTTTATGTTGAGGTCGAACAAATTGGTAAAATTCTTTCATTAAAGAGAGGAGAAATAAATAAAGAAAATCAGTCCACGACAGGTAAGCTCCACAGAAACTGTGGATGGCAAGGCTTGTAGGTTGGAGGACATGAAAATAAAAAAGTGCAAGTAAATAAATTAGAAATCAAAATTTCATTATCTAGCAGTTTATACAATAATCAGACTTACAAGCTACACACAAGTTAGATACAGTTTAGGCTTCCAGCAATAGCTGTAGGTTATAATTGTAAATTTTTAATGTAATGTAAACATGAAGTAGCTTTACTTCTCAGTGAAACAAGTACTTGCAAAAAAAAAAAAAAAAAAGGAAAAAAAAGGTAAGCTACCTCACAAACTATGGGAATCAAGAGTATTCATCTAGGCAGGTAGCAAAGAACAACAACTGACATGCTGTTTATCTTACAGCTCATCTTACTCCACTGTAAACTGGTGATCTTACTTCACTAGCCTAAATCTCACTGCAAGTCAAATGAACTTTAGGCTTCAGGTGCCTGTCACTTTTGTAAACCAGACTTAAACTATTACCTTAAATTTGGTTATCAAAAGTTTTCTTATTTACATAGTAAGATAGACACATTGGGAAATAAATCATGGCTGCTATTAGTACTAAGTACTTATATAGAGCTTCTCATTCCTTAACTTAAAACAGTTTACAAGAAGAGCAGCTTTGCTTTTTTATATTTTACTTGAAAGAAGTCACAGAAAAATCCATCCTTTCTCCCATATGCACAGTAAAGAGTTTCAAATTCTCTTATCTGCCTTCTCCTGCTCACTTGCTAATTACAAGACAAGAAAATAATTTATATTCAAATCTTACTGTGCTTTTATGAGGAAGTTTCTCTAAAAGAAAACAGCAGATCCAGAATCAGATGTTTTAAGTTTTAAATAATTTGAAAAACAAACAAAAAAACCCTACCAACCAAAATAAACCATAGAAACAAACATGCCAAGAAAATCCAGGAAAGTTTGTCAGACTTGTTAAAGCAAGAAAATTTACAATTTGCATGATTCCCTTAGACTTTCACAAGCAGGCTCCCCTTTTTTCTAGATTTCCACAAACTGAAATTATTTCTAATGTATTAGCAGCTGAGTTCAAATAAATCAGATAATACACTTTTAATTCTTATGAGGATCAAAACGACAGATTTTAAAGAGAAGTGAGCTGTTTTATATGGCTACCCTCACTTTTAAAACATAAGCAACAAGCAAAGGTCATCCTCAAAAGATRCACTAATCTTGCACAAGCTGCCAAGACTATTAAGACTTCACTCTTTCATGTGGTTTGCAGTTGTTCYGTTTTCCTATTGTAATATATGCACTACTATCATGGAGCATCACCTACTGAAAAGAAATATTGATAGGGCTTGACTTTCAGCAATGGCTCCACTCTTCAGACTTCCCATCTCACTTTCTCACTAACCGAACAGCTAAGCTCCAGCTCCCTTCTTTTTAAAGCTGATCATTCTCAATTTGACAAAATTGAGAGGGAAAGAAAAATTCAGAGAGAAAACACACTGCTAAAACAAGGTAGAAATCTAGTTCCTCTCAATGCACTCATTAAAAATGCAGGCAAATAACAACTAAACCAGCAAACTACCTGTTTGTCTTAGTTCACTTGCTTTATACTCATCATTATTTGAATAAAAAAATTGACGTAGCTATTCTGTACACTTACTGTCTTCACACTGAACTCTTCTGAATGCATATCTAAATCCTCAGAACGATACTCTTTATCTTACCTCCTAAATCACGGAGAATAAGCTACACTAATAATATAATATAAAATAACACAAGTTTCCATGGAATGCAGTTACTCTTTATTTTAGGCCCATCATTATGCAAACTAAGGTATGATAACTAAACCAGTAACACATTTACTCTATGATCTGGGATTACAMATTGATGAACGTTAATAATTATCATTCTGATTGATCTGTACTTCAAAGGTAAAACACTTCCTTGTGAAATCCTGAAGTCTATTTAGAAGACAAAGGCCATGTGATTACACAGATACCAGAGAAGTCACCATACCTCGCAACAAGATATGCTTGCTTTGATCCTCTATAAAAAGGGAGCTCATTTGAGATAACATAGCATTGAAGTCATCTGATTTCTTGTAGTGCTGAAGAGCCTTCGAGAAGAGATCATAGTTTTCYTGGCTTAGAGTTTCCTTCACTGTTGCAATGTATGATGTAGCCCTGGCCTTCTTCGGCTCAGTCAGGTCTGCTATCTTATCTGTTTGCTGAGAAGACAGGAAGACTTTTCAGTAAATAGGATGACTGAAGTACTTAAGACTTCAGGATTGCACATAACACAATGCAATGATTTCAGTTAACACATTAGTGTGTTCCATGCAATAACAGTAATCATCCAAAAAAGCATGCATCTATGTGTTATTTTCTGGAAAGAGAAACCAAAACAACTTCAGTGCCGTAGAAGAAACAAATCTAATGGGGCCTATGTCCTGGAAATGTTTAGTTATCTAAACAGAAAAAATCTTCATAGGTATATAAAGCAGGAGATTCAAAGAAAGGAAGGCCTTTAAGTATTTTGTTTCCCCTAGGACATTTCTTGAAGGCATTATACACACAGGCAAGCTAGATTACTTTCTAGTACTCAAACATTTTTTTTTCCTATAATCACAAGCAGCAGGGAGTTGAAAAGATTCAAAACAAGTCYTCTTTTACAAAAGAGCCTGTGCACTGCAATGTGCTTGCACACTGTAGAAGCCAATGGACACCTGTCATACATCTTCACGACAAAAACAGTACCACTGGGSCAATTTCCCAAGTCACAACTTTATTATTAATTTCCCCAGATTATTATTTTATCTGCTTTTAAAATAGTAATCCCTCTAACATCTGTGAGCATTCATTCCCTCAAGGAAGAAGAGCRATGCTATTCACTACCTTCTCTACTGAGCAGTGCTCAGTGCTTCAGAGGACTGTTTCCTATAGAAAGCAGCCAAGTCTCATTTCACAATTCTATTCCTAGGAGAAGGCTTGCTAAGAGAAATGAAACTTAATGTAAACCTTAAGGACTAGGCTGATTCATCATGACATCAGGTAGCAACAAGCCCCAGCAAACACAACTTTCTGCAATACACCAGCTCCCTTCCTCATACCTTAGATACTATTAGTCTCAGGATCTGTRTCTACCTTATCAGTTTAGGATGTCATACGCCTGGGGGTTTCTTTGACAGAGAGAATAGTACTCAGCTAGGACAGTACCTTGGACAACTACTGACATACACCATCACCCAGGGAATTCTCATCAATTTATCATGACTAATTGCACAACTAATTACCTACCTGGGGTTTCTGAATCATCTTTGGAAACAGCACACAACAATAACACGCAAGTATAAACATAATGCATAACAACCACCCACATACAGTGTTATGATGTGATCACCTACCAAATACAACTGGTCAGCTGTGCTAACTGAGACTCTACAGTCAATCAAAAAGAACTCCACCAGCCCCCCCCCTGAGCATACCTGAGCAATAGGAGATAATGCTCAAGATCATTACAGCCAGAGAACATTTATTTTTATCTACTAACCCTGCCTATAATGTCTATATTTAAGAAACAGCAAGACAGAAACAGATTTCAGATGTGCAGAATTGAGTATTTATGGCTGTGGGGGTTGATATGATTATATTGGCATCAGTACCAGTCCACATCAGTCACCTGTCTGCCTGGAAATTTGCAATTCAAATTATTATATTCTGCAGCTTAAATACTCAAAGAGATGGCATATGAGCCTGGAAACACATACCACATTGCTGACTAGTTTTATTTTCTTCCTTCCTCCTTTCTGTTCATCTGTTAACCTCTTCTCATACTGAAGGGACAGTGTTGAGAGACGTTGTGCCTGGAAAGACAGGGGTTAAAACAAAGAAAAAAAAAAATCACACACAAACAAAAAAAAATCCCCCACCAAAAATGATTTTCAGTTATTATCCATTTAATTTAGTCATTTCCTGTAATAAAGTTTGTTAATCCTGTTTGTGATAAAATTCAACAGATTGAAACAAATCAAGTTAAAACTATTGCAACAGAGCCTGGAGCATGTACCTGCTTCTCAAAGGTGATCACTTACTGGACAATTCAAGATGAGACTCCAACACAGAGAAAATAAAAGGCAAAGTTGGTTTTAGAGTGCAGACTCCCAATTAAGCAAAGTTGGACTAATAGTTAACTGCTTGAGGGTGGCCAGGTGTGTGTGAACGCATATGTGCAAGTGATTCCCCACATGCCCCTTCACTTTCCTGCCTTAAAGTACTTCTCTTCTGAAATCCCACATCAGGGCATTYCTTTGTGTACTGAGAAACGAAGCCCAAGGAGTCTTGCAGAAAATATCAGGGCAGATGGGACAGCAGTAGAAATATTTGTGGTTTGACAAGCTCTTCAGCATCCCCTGTTCCTAGTAGGAAAGAATTGCACTTGCACTGCACTGACTGGGAATATGGGTATATAAAAAGCCTCAAAAGAGAAGTGAGTTGGCATAAGCAAAGAAGTGGAATTGCTTAACAGTAGAGTCTCCAGTATTAGCACAAGCCAGTATCAACCCTATTAAAAACAACTCTCTGAGTAACAGATGAAGCTGTGAGATAGCCCCATATTGCCAATTGGTTTCTACACGCCTCTTGAGAAAGAAGGTATGTCAAGTGATTTTCTTGGGCAAGAGCAAAGAAGTAAATAATTTCTTGGCAAATATGTGACCATCAGAGTATTTAGTGAATAGCATTGTTTCTTTGTGAGAGGAACCAGTGAAATATAGTGGTATCCTTCACATTCCACTATGACTATTCAGCACTTCTCTTCAGATCATAAAGCTTCAGATCTATGGTTAAATAAATAAAATAAAAATAAAAAAGGGAGAAACATGGAAACAGGCATCCAAAAAAATCAAACGTCCAAGCCAGTGACTTCAGATTTGCTGGTTTGTAGAGCCAGTTGCTGATACTCAAACATAGCCCTCAGTGAACTCTTAATATGACAAGGACACTGAATTCCAGAAAAGTCTGAGCAGCATATGTACAAATATTTAGGGCATTTAAAAATGTTTTACTTAAACATCATGTAACAGAATGAAGAACCAGAATACAAGCAGCAAATCAAACCGGTACATGCCACAGATTGGGAAATCAATCAGAGGCATCTTCCTAATCCTGGTTAGGTAAAGGTGCCATCTTAAATAGTACAATCCAGAAGACAGAAGGCTTCTGAAAGATGTGCTTCCACAAGGCATATCCTACAAGGAAAACTGATTAAGGAGAATGGTCAAATCATTCTTCGAATGGATTCAGAGACTATTTCTTGCACTTAGGGTTTTTTTTTTTGTTGTTTGTTTGTGGGGTTTTTTTTTTTTTTTTGAGATAGCAACTACCTGTATTCTTAGGACTTTGAGCAAATTGTGTGAGAATGACTGCATCTAAAATTCCATATTTAAGGAACATGGTTTCAGCATATCCTGGATAAAAGAAAAACTGGTAATAGAAATACTGTGATGGATGGTGAGGAGAGATGCAAAAGCATACTAACCATATTATCATTCCAAAATCTATCAGTTATTAACATTATCTCATCACTGCAGAATGAAAGCTAGCTCCCTCAGAGGCACTGGGTGTCTCAAGACTACACTCCCCAGAGCCCTGGCACTAATTTAGGTGCAGYGCAGGATGACCAGACAGTCCTCAGAGTCACAGATGAGTGGCAATGCCACATCAGCAAGCGGACATGAGCTGACTCATTGTCAAGCCATTAGGATCATCTATTTATCTGGCTTGAAAAAAGCTGAACTGCCCCCAAAGCAGCATAGCTGTGTTGACATGACACTGTAGCAGAGTTAGTGAGACCCAGGAAATACACCAGGCCTTTCAGGGAATACATTCTGGTAGCTGTACTATGGCATGGCGAGGCTGCCTGTGAGCAACAAAGTTGATTTCTCGGTCAACTACACAAGTTAAATAGTCTCTGTCCTTGTCTGATACTCCAAGCTTGTGCATTCTCACATCCCTACATCTCTATCTCCTAGGCCCCTTTAAATATTCCCTAGATATTCCTAACATTTCTGTGCTTCCCCTTATGAATCTTTTCCCTAATCAAACTGCTTAGGGATGCTGCGATTGTCTTGTTCTAGGCATTCCTGGAATCCACAAAACAAGTCATTGGCCAAACTTAACCTGCAAGCCAGCAGTTAACCACCTCTGCTGATGACAGTTAGGTAAGGAAGCTACTTCTTCAACAACTAACTGCAAAGAGATTTTGGAAAAGCTAGAGGAACACAGCCCAGTCAGTGATGTATTAGAAAATTCAATTCAAGAGAAAAGAAAACCAGCATGGAAGGAGCGTTATTATTTCTAATGCAATAGCAGACCTCTTGTGGTTCAGATTATAAGATCACTAATTCACAGCCAGTTCTACACCCCACCCCTCCCTCCTTTTTTTAAAAAATGTAGTATTTGTTCACATACCAATAGCTGACACATTCAAATCAGGAAGAATTGCATACTTATAGYTTCTTTACTGAGAGGTCTTTGTGCTCTAGAGAACATGGTTAACTTTCAAGAGTCTACATGATCAGCTGTTAYGAAGCACAATGCAAGTGAGTATATGTTGGTCATACAGTAAAAGGCAGCAAAGAAACCTTGTTTAAGCTCAGTTATGATAACACGCAATTACTAGTGCTGATTATAATGGGTTTTTCTTGAAAGGGGGTTGAACTCTAAGTTAACGCTGAACTCATTTCGGTTTAGAGCCTACAGTTTCTATTTTAAAACAAGTATTATGCTAGATCATTTTCATTACCTTTTCCTCTCCTGGCAAGCCATCTTCTTCCTCTGCATCTTCACGGCTCTTTTCATTATGCTCCAATGCATCCAAGAGTCCAACACATTGCCTTCTAGGGCAGACCAGCTCTTGTTCATATTCTGTGCATAGGCTGGATGCTACATCTCTATTTGCTGATATCCCTGCATAATACAGATCAAAAAACCAACACGCAACTCCTGCATTCTATGTTACTTTTCATTGCCTCAAGACCAAATATAGCAACCCACAAGTAGGTGTTGGCTTATCGCATCTCCCACATCTTAAGGAACAACTGTATTATACGGCTTAGTAAGCTTAATTTGCCCCCCAAATGGCTCAAGAATTTGCTACCACAATCTGGYGGCTAGAGTTAACTTAGGATTTCACTCAAACTTTTCCCAAAGTGAAGTTCTTATTTAACTTCAAAATGACTTGGGATCAAGGGGGAATCTTACTCTAACAGTTGTCTGTGTTTAACTACTGTAGCTTTATGCATTTCCTCTGCTTTTTGATCATATTTCACAGAAAGCTCATTTATTTTTTTGAGACACAATATACAGCTTTTAAAGCCTACAGTCTCACAATACTAGCCCCTATAAGACATTGTCACCTCATATCCCCAGAATATATACATTCCCATTATTTAAGGTCCAGGTACACTTGGTTTTAAACATCAGAACTTGGCAATGTCAGTAGCGTTAAATGAGTATCAGTTTGGTACTTCAAAAAGGCAGTCTCTTCAAAATACATTTCCTCTTTCTTGTGAAATGACTTAAAACAGAGAAAGTTGCTATGGAAAGTCACTGTTTTGAAAAGAATTAATGTGTATTAAGCTATAGGTTAAAAATTCAGTACAAAACATTCTTCAGCCAAAAGTTATGATTGCGCGTGCAGTTTAATATTACAGCTAAAGTAGTGCATCTGGAAACCCATAATAAAAAGGTAATGCAGCTTCTTCCCTCCACCTCCAGTCATACATTCCACACCCCACCTTTGAGATGAATCTAGTAATCATGCATATGATGGGTAAATGGTTCAACAAGCTGGTCTGACTCACCCAGCAGTTTCACAATGGACCGATTCAACTCAAGGGTAGGAGCATAAATGCATGGTTGGGAATTTAGAGAGAACAAGGTCATTGCCAAGGTCACGCTTTTCAACGACAGCCTGCAGTCAGTGGCTTAAATGTAATGTGAAATCATATCCTCGCACTCAACTGCAACTATTCTGGAACCACAGTTTTAAATAAATGTCATTGTTCTGTTCAGAAAGAGTGCGATCCAGAGTAGAACACTCTGCAAGAGATTCTGATGTAAGAAATACTTCACTCTGGCATCAGCTAACCATAAATTCTAAAATACTGTTTGCTTTTGAGGTCAATGCTCTCTTTTCGTTTTTTTTTAGTCAGATCATTGTGTAAGAGTATTTGTACAACAAGATAGACATATGAAAGGTACTGCTGGTCAGAAACAGACTTACAGTTCTTACTTTTTTAAAGTATCTGTGATATTTCACTGAACACCCTCTTTTCTGCAGGGCACCTTTTCAGGCCTCAGTCTCTCTGATCAGCAGTTCCAAGGGGAACCAAGTGGTTCCCCAGTTCCCTAACGCCAAGCTATGTCCCTTCTGATCAGACTTTTACGTCAGTCAYTGAGCCTTCCTTGCTTTCTGCCCCACTTCAGTTTCCAGCTTCTTGCCCCACCTGTTCTAAACCWKGCMWGGTTTAGAACAAATAAAACAACACTAAAAAAAACAAAAGTATGTCTATGAGGACCCAAACCTACCTGCTCTTTTCCTCTTCAAACTTGGAACATGGTCATCCARTTTCTTGGCTTTTCTCACAGATGGGATCTGCTCAGATGAAGTAGATGGCGCCATATCACTTAGGGCAGCAGCAGAGCCAGAAGGGCATAGGGGCASGGGTGGGGGCATCTGCAAACAGTTTAGAAATGTTATAGTAGGCAAAAGCTACTCTTCTATCCATTAACTCCTTCCTTTCCAACCAAAAATCCCAGCAGCAACCTGAAGCTATCCCATTTTTCCCAAATAAGGTTGACAGCAAGATTGTTAAGCATTCTGGATTTATGTGTTTCTGACAACAAGGTAAAATAATCAGAAACTGACATAGACAGATGAAGTGTAGTGCRCTGGCTCAGCACAAAGCAGTTTGTGTAACAGAAAAAGAGTCAAGTCATTGTTAAGGAACAATTGCTTCCTGACATTATCCCTGCAAAATATCAAAATGTGGTTCTTATTTACCATGAAATTACCATTTATAATCAGAAAAGATTATTAGATCATCCAGTCTCATGTATCTGTAACTTATTGTGTTGAATAATCTGGATTTGGCTAAAGTATCTTTCAAGGAAGCCATCCAAGTTGAATTGTTTCCTCTAATTTTAATAACTCATTTTTGATGAGAAGAATCCCCCATTCACCRGGAAATTTGCCCTAATAGTTAGTCACTATCTAGCAAATCTGGAATTATTTCTAATATGAGTCTGGCTTCCAGCCTCTGGTTCTTGTTCTGCCTTTCTCCAGATAATTAGAAAGTCTTTTTTATAATGATTACTTTAACCTAAGAACTGCCAAACTATTAGCTTTATTTCACTACAATATACAAACTACTACTGAGAAAAAAGCGCTTCTTAYGCGAAGAGAGAAATCATTTTAGTAAAGATGACCCAGTGATGATGTGGTAATATTAGCCGATAGTGTATCTCACTCTCTATACCAGTCAGATTAGATGTAAATTGAGGGCTTGACTGATTACTCCATGCATATGCCTTCTCCCTGAAGGTGACAGAGGAAAGTTTTTTGATGCTAACATCAGTTTCACTACTGTTATATCATGCAATGAATGCAGTGTTTCTTCAGGAGAGGCTGGAAAAGGAAGATTTCTTTTTCTAATCTAACTTAAATAGTTGGGCAGCATGACAAAATAGCCTGCCCCATCTCACAACTCATTCTTGGAACAGTAAGAAAGATGAAGCAAACTTCCTTTCACGTAAGGGATCCAATGCAACATGATACTCCAAATAAAATGACAAGACTCCTCCATCTCTCCCTCATGGCTTAGTGTTGTCAGTTGCCAACACTATCARGAAAATTTTTTGAAGACACTTACAACTTCTTGAGCAACACGGAAGAACAGAGAGACACCTCTGACTGCATGCCCGAAGTTATCGTAAATCTTCACGTAAGGGCGGACCCATGAAGGTAGCTTGTCTCTTACATCACCAGTTGTGAACCTGTGTAGGATTGGACAAGTAGAGAATTCTTCCTGCCAAATATCCAGGTATATTAAACAAATGATAAATTAGGATCCAAAAGGACTAGAAAGGAATAGTAAGAAAATAAAAGTTTGAACCTGCACAGTAACTGCAGCTGAGGTGATACCTGCACTTAGAAGAAAAGGGCTTTGTTGATATTATGTACTGTGAAACCATCCAATTCATATCTTTCGCCCATAAAATCTTTAAGTGTCCAAAATTAGTACCGAGCTGTGCTATGTTTACTGTTCCCAGTCAAGCCTCTGCATAGAGGGCTATCAAATTCTCAGTGGTTCTGGCAACATAATCTTTCCTCCTCTTTCTTCTATTCCTCTCAAATTGCAGTTTAGTTGACTGCCTTCTCAAATGAGATAGAGAATCGCAAAATCATAAGTTACAGCAATCACATAATTTGCAACAAGAAAAAAAAAGCATAAATTCAACAAAGCAGGTTATTTTGCATTAAATACCATCAGTATCCTTCTGCAGCTCCAAGAAAATACATTTTGGGATCAGAAGGTAATAATTATACTAATGTATAAAAGTAGTTTTTTGTTATCTGACATGTTATATAAGATCATTTAGCTACTTCTGAACTGTAACTTTCTCCACAGTAGCTCATTTATATACAAAACACAAATACACGTGCTGGGATAAAAAGATGTTGATACACGCTTGTGTTCTAGAGTCAAAGTTTCACCTTTGGTCACATAGGAAGATGGCACCATAGTCTTGGCGATGTCTGATGACCCTGCCGATAGCCTGATTAACAGCCCGGGAAGCTTGCTGACTGTACCACTCACGCCCAGATAAATACTACAATAAGTGGGAGAAAGAACTGTATTATTTAGCAGATAAAGGTATTCTCTGTGTAGCAAATATTTCTTTTCAAATCGCTAAGAAATGTATCTAACAAGATTGACTGTCAAATCTCTAAAAGCCTAGGAAAGCTAAACAGATTCACTTGAATATCTCACCTGACTTACAGAACACAGAAAACTCGAGCACTGAAATCCAGTTTGAGGAGCTATTTAGAGTATACTGACAGGCTTGGTATTATGATTAGCTCAACATATTAAATACCTAATAGCTACCCTGTAGGATAATAAACAATTTAAAATGCCATTCATTCTCTTGCCTGAAGAATACTAAAGAGGAAGAACAAGCAAGCACTATCACAGGCAATTCTTGCTGCCCAATCTCCTTCTGGGTGAACGAAGTCCCTCAGAAAGATATATAAATAACGTGCACATAAAAGACTGCAAAACTTTAATTACACATYTTTTGAGCCTGTATTGTTTGAAATCCTTCACCTTTCAGAGAAATGTGACTATACTTGTGACTACACTCTGGCTGTTCTGATATTCATGGTTCCATAAGGTTGGGAGAGCTAAAACACATTGAGACAAGAGGGAGAAATGATGACAAAACAAATTAGAAAAGAGTCAGTGAAATGTTGCCCAGTATTACCTGTGCACCTGCACCACTTCTTCTCATTTCATCCAGGAACTGCATCTTTAAAACAATTCTTGGCTCCATACGAGGAGGAAATGGAAGCCCAGTAATGATGACTCCTCGTCCATTCATGTCTGCAAAGTCCAAGCCTTCACTGGCCTGAAGAGACAGTGTTTTCCTTTATCAACAGGAACTGAAGTGACATATCTGAGTGAGCTAACAGTTCTTGGCCTTTTTTCTCCATGACATTAAATCCTTAGCCAAGTGTAGTTTGTAAATATAAGTTTAAACTAGATTTTTTGCTTTTATGCAAGGACTTTAAACTTATTTTCCCCCCAGGAGGCCCTGACAAAACATACCTCAGGCAACACCTTTACTGTATTTGTCTTATTGCTGGATGAGCGTAACAGTTGCACTGAAATGGTGTGTTAAATTAACACCTCTCTTTAATCCTTYCACACTCCAAACAAGAAGATGCAGTAAGAACGTGGCAAACCTCCTTTTACTCCAAAAATTAACAGAATCATTTCAAAGCAATAATGGAAAGCTACCAAAAATCTGCTCAGAAACCATCAGACTACAATGTCATATTCACCAGTTGTGCTGCTTACATCAGTTCAAGCAGTTCTCACTCCCTTTGACCGCTTGCTCATGCCTCTGCAGCATGTCCCATGCTGTGCTGGTGAACCAGTTTGTGAAATGAACAAGATCAGAGAATTGAATGGACTGAAAAATAATATGGGAGAAAAAACTGGTTCATTTCCTCATCTGAATCAATTCTCCAAACTCATTTACCACAGCTGTACAAACAGTTGTGATGGAGTGTATGACAGGTATGGATAGGTAAGTGACCAACTCTGGCCTGTTGAAACCAGCACTGTCACTAAGGAAGAGCACAATCACAGGATGTATGTGATGCTATTCCCCATTCAGCTGAAGCTAGCAGTTATATGGTTTTAGTTACGCACATTTTTATCTTGGGCACAGAAAAAGGAGGTCCCTCAGGCTAATAAGAGCATGAGAAGAACCAGCTTAGACAAAAGAAATGAAAGACACACACACACACACACACACACACACAAGAATTCCTGTGAACTTTTAAAGGCAATCCAGAGCTACATACATGTCTAATTTACCAAATCCCCTACGCTTAAGGGTAAGGGCAACTAAAACAAAATCTTCTCTTTATAAAAAGGACTGGCACTCTAGGTTTCTTTCGGGGAACAGAAAAACTTGCTAGAACCTACTGTCAACCTAAAGGCTGAGCGACAACTTGAGACGGAATCTTGAAGGGACAGCTGAGAAGGGAGCTAAGTTTCAGGCAGCTTTCAATAACATGCCTTTGTCAGCTTCTCTTCTGAAATATTTCCAGGTTTGCAGTCATGCACCCTTTGACTCCACTAATCTAAGCAGTTTGTCCTTAAAACTGTGTGATGCTACAAAGCATGGTCTCTCCAGACACTCTGTTCCTTCTAGGCTGATATATTACTATCAGAAGGACAGGTATACTCACTGAGAGTCCCACCCAACAASAGCTACATTATTCCTTAATTGATCCAACAGCTGGTTTGGAGACTAGGACTAGAGCTGCAAAAAAACAGTTGATTCAAGCTTCTGTTGGCAGGCACTAGGTAGAAGYAAGCAGCAAAAAGGCTGTAAGTGATTTATGACTTTACAAATACTTTCACTGGTAACTGATCAATTTATAAAAACTGGAAAATGTAAATGAAAGGCCAACAAATATCACAGAGGATCTGAACTTGATATAAATTCCATCTCTCTTAAATGAAGCAGTATTTTTGGTTTTCAGCAATGTTGTTCTAACATCTTTGATCACAGATGTTTCTTTTAAGTGTCCTCCAAAATTGTTTTCCTCATCCAATGAACTGAATGAGCTGCCAATAAGAAATGTAAAACATCATGAAGCTCAGCCCCTTTAAGGAACACAAAGATATATCCTTGAAAGACCTGTATAATTGCCATGAATGTGAAAAGGCTTCAGGACCGCTCTTCCTCTTGTTTTTTCTATAGATAAAGAGTCACACAACATAAATATACTACTCAAATCCAAAATAAAGCTCTTTTCTTCCATCATCTATATAATTTACCTCAGAAGATATAAATTCTGTTACATTACCTTCCCCCGACATACTGCCAAAAAAGCAGCTCCGTTGGACTTAGGACAGACAATTTTATCATAGTATGCATCCATTACCTAAAAGATAAACTAGTTTAAGTACGAGCAACAGAGGAATTATCCTCTTTACATAGACAAATAGAAACCTATACTAGATAAATCCGACTMACACACTGAGATCCAAAGTGTGACTCATTTGGTTTAGTATCATTTTCCTTACTGGAGCATAATTGTAAATATAACAATTTTGATAAGCAAATGGTTTCTCACATTGCAATGAAATCCAGAATACTCCAGGGTAAGCATAAAAGACTGATGTCAGATACTTCTAAAGAGAAGGCAAAACACAGACAGCRCTGCGTTTCTATGAATTCTCGAGGAAGAAAAGGCAGACCAGGAAAGCAACTCAAAAGTATTATTTACTCTAAGAAGCAAACAAAAGAGGCTCTAAGTAAACAAGAAAAAAAGCTGGAAAAGTGGAGGAGTTTTTAAGACTTCAGAAGTTAGGACAATTTTAATTAATATTCTACACCACATGATTTACTGGCAAGCAGAGAACACAAAAGCAGATAAACATTTGTGCCTATGAAGAAATCTGATTTTAATAAAGTCATCAGCCTATAAAATTAATGTTGACTCTGCAGTTACAGTGAAGGGAAAATCTACAAGGAACAGCAAGAACCTATGATGARAATCTCCTTTAACGGCTCACTGATAGAACAAAATACATAAAGCACCTTGCTACTGTTCAGTGAAAACAAATCCTACCCACTGTCTTCYAGTGTTGCGCACATTTGTGCCCTTATATTACATTTCTACGTCGACTGTCCATCTTCTTTTTAGCAGCAGCAACAATTCGGAATGTTCTGTGCTCTAAATTAAATTGCTTATATTTAACTTGCAGCTGATACCTTTATAAATTATTTAAATGAGTAATGAAAATTATCCCTTCTTTCTTAGAGTTCAAACCCTTCTCTTTCAYTGGTTTCCATTTCAAACAGTAAAGGCATCAAATATTAAGTTTAAGATTCCTAAGGTGAAAGAGGCACCTGAAAGCCCCTAAAGGACTTCCCATTTCAGTGGTAATTTAAGAGTTTACTGCTGCACAACTACAGGGAAATATTGCACACAAACATTTCCACTGACAGACGCAAGCCTTTAACAACCATAGCCATTGCATAGAAATTAGTACCAATCTGCTACTTAAAGGTATCCTTAATCAAACGTTAATCAAAGATGTCAACTACTCAACTGATGGTTTTCTAGCACCTCAATTACTCACTATAAGTGTATGTTATACTAGCAGCTGTTAGATCAGTGGATTTCAGATGAAGACTATATCCTGCACAACTAGCTGAAAGAGTGAAAGAATGATGCTTAGAAGAAATCTTCAAAGAAATCTTCAGAGCTTTTGATTTTTATTCTAGGAATATGCAGTTCACAACAAAGCACATCTTATAAAAGGTATTTAAGCATAATTTGTGAAAACGTTACAGATATGTAAYGCAAGTTACCAACCTCTGCAAAGCTTCCTTTATTCCTTGGTTCCACAAACATTGGCTTCACTTCTTCTATTCTTTTAGCAAAATCATGCTCCTGTTAAACAGGTAATACATCAAAAATGCTCATGTGAAAGCAAATACACACCAGAAATGCCCTCAAGAGCGGTCATCACATCCTTCCCCCAGAGCCAGTTTCTGTCTTGCCAAACAGAGAGAGAGATGGGCCAGAAACATGCAACTCCAACAACACTAGGAAAACAATGGTCCCTTGTAGTTGATATAACTCAAACATTATACAARGGTTGAAATCTTTCTTAGTGTAAATGTCATTAAGTGAGAATAATTTCTTTTCTCTCCAACTTGCAAGTTCCCAACACCAACCTCCTAGGGACTCACCCTGCAATATGAAATTAAATGAACTGAGGTCAAATCAAGTAATGTAATAAGATTCTTCTAGGCTTTAATTTCTACAATACTGCAACTCAGCATACTGTGACTAAAATAAAAAAACCTCTCACCTAGGATTTTACTTTCTCCATGTTATAATTACTAATTAACAAAGAATTTTTAACGAGCATGGCTAGATACCCTTACTATAAACTGCCCRAAGTGCATAGCTAAACCACATATAAAGGCAGAAGAATTATCATACTCTCCAGTATTCCAGGCTTTTATCCATGACAGGATACGATGGAAAGAACACCAACAGCCCATGGGGTACAACTCGCACAAGATTACCTGCAACAAGATAGACAAATACATCTAATCCAGGGTGCTTTTCTCATGAGTGGAGTGCATAGACTGTGGAGGAAAAATAAATTAACAGTATGGTTTCCCTCCAAAATTTTTTCTGCTTTCTCAACATGAAAGTTTTTGTATTAGAAAAAGTTATTTTAAAATCATTTCAATAAACTTGTTGTCAAGGTACACACCTTGTATAGTTGCCTAATTAGTTTTCCAAACTTTTCTCTATCTATTATCTGTCGTTTTTAATACTTCAGACACCTTCCAAAAGGATATTTTATTTTATTTATATATATATATAAATATATATATATAGAAATCTTGTGCAATACGCCTGTTTCTAAAATCCAAACACTTTACTTACCTATTGTTTTCCCCAAAGAAGATAAATATTCCTCTGAAAACCTACAAAGCAGAAAATGAAATAAAATCATTGTATTTCCTTATCTTTCTTTCATATATATTGACTTCCTCTGATAATCTTCATCTAAAATAGCATATCCATGCTTTCATTACTTTCCTTCCTATAGCAGTCACCTGTACCAAGGACAAAACATTTGTGGGCAATACCTTGACTACACAACACTTCTGTTACTAAATATTTTGATTATTAGCACCAAAGACAATCTAAGCTTAAACATTAACAGTATTTAGCAAATGAAATATGAATTGTAAAATTAATGACTTAAGGCTGCACATTAATAAATTAAGGACAAAATTTCTGCCAGAAGTCTGTAGATGCTGTGAATCCTGACTAATATTACAAGTATCTAAAGGAGTTATTGATGAAYTAGGTGTGGTGAGACTGCACAAGGGGGTGGGTAGGGAGGAGGAGGAATTTGGTTGCTTTAGTTACTAATTACTGGTGGTATAAGCCAAGTGAATCATTTATCTTTCATTGACAGATTACTGTTCTATAATGACTATACAGTATTTATCCATTTCTTCCATCCTGACTAAATTTTCACTTGTTTTTTCAGGCCCTTWGGTTTCATTCTTTACAGTTCCATACAGTTTTGCAACCTCTATTTTCTCAGGAAAGTTACACATGCAGGGAAAAAAATGCTACTTTTGAAAGACCTACAAATACCACTAGCATCTTAAGGATGTTCTCAAAATATGGCAAATACTGTTCACCCCCTTTCTTCAAAAAAGGTGTTCTAGAAGTGGGAGAGGAAGAAAATATCCTATTTCCTACCGATAGAAGACATAAAATAGACTGAAATGGTGCTCACAGCTTCTGAGAATAAAAAATACTGGCTAAGGGTAGTCTAGTTTTCCTCCCTCTGTAAAAGCCAATAACTATTGCTGAGTCCCTTGCAAGCCCCTTGGAACATCTGGCACTTTCCCCTTTTTCCACCATATGAGCTCTTTGAAATCTCTTTTTGAGTTTTTCTATATTCCTGAAAACAARTAAGACAGACCAGAAGCAAACCAAAACAAATAAAAGAATTTTCAGTCAGGTGTTCRACTGTAATGTTGAATTTGAAATAGATTTAAGAATGTGCAGGTGTTAAAAAAGATAATAATAATTATGGATGCTCCAGGAAGAAAATTAAAACAGAAGAATGTATATATCACATGAGGAACTGGTCCCTCATTCCATAATACTACAGAAGGATTACATCCTTAAACAGAGCAGTGCCACCAATGCAACACCACTCTCTAGTACCTTCAAAGAACTGTTAAGCACAGAATCAGCTGCCAGGTAAAACAAAATATGAAGCTACATATGAAGTTTATATGTAGAGATCCAAATTAGAATATCATATTACAAAATGGAAGTCAATATACAATGAAACCTTTTGTTTTGGCCTTCACTTTCCTTGTCAGCAGCTTTTCTATTTCTGATACAGAAAGAACAAAAGCCGCAGGAGGAACACTGTGACTACTTTGAGAAAGAGAAGGACATAGACAAAATGACAAAAGACCAGAGAAAAGGAGGAAAAAAATAAATWAAAAAAAATAAGGATGATGAAAAATTTGACAAATATTCAGGCATGTTTTCCCCCCAAAAGAAAACAGAGATGTGAAGGGGAAGCAGATCATGACAACCACCTTCAAATATAAAAAAGCTTGCTACTTAGTTCAACTATGTCTCAAGCTCACTACCAGTATGTTGAGTTACCTAAGCCTTCAGCAAGAAACTTAGGATGGGGGGGGGGGTCCATCTCAGGGAGCAGCAAGGGCTAGCTGTTCCCTAAGGGACAGGGAGCTGCTCATGACAAGGCAGAGAGGGCAGGGGCCTCACTAGCCAGGGCCCAGATCCTACGTTACCCAAGCAGAACAAGCAGAGCAGACCTGGAGATGATAGTCAGGTTTAAGCAAGAACCTAGATCGTCAGGCAAGTTAGTGGCRATGAAGCAGGCCCAAGACCAAGACAGAAATACGTGAGCAAATCAGGATCAAGCCCAGTGACAAAAACGAGGATCAGACAGGCAGGTCCACAGTGATAAGGCAGGTCCAAGGAAGTCAATCAGTAGGTCAGTATTCAGACAAATGGGGTCCAAGGCCAGTCATGGTTGTGATGAAGCTAGACACACACATTTCTACCACATAGCTTGGGCAGGGACTGATGGCCCAGGCTTGAGCTTAAATGGAGCTCCTGGACACACTAGCAGAGGATGTGGATGGACGCCTCCAGAGAGGCTGATCACGGCCATTAAGGCCTACTTGTGTGTTCYGGACCCTGACACTTCATACCTTTCAGCTTTACATTTTTGAACTTTCTACTTTAATTGTTAAAGGGTGTTGCATTTAGCACACCGTTTATCCAAGAAAAGAACTACAAAGACCACTTATTTCACTAGCTCCCTCTTTTAAACAGAATCCCTAATGCTGGAACCCACAATTTCAAAACAGAATTCCAAGTGGAAGTTCATTACCTTTTTTCATAGGTAGAAGTGAGCACAGTTCCATCAGGTCCCTTGGGAATGATCCCAACCCAGAGCTGGTGCTTATCAATAACATGTGGATTCTCCAAACAAACAGGAAAAGGGCTGAAGAACAGGGAAGTGAGCTCCAAGTCATACTCATTTTATAATTCCGTACTGTACTTCCAATCCAGAACACAAAAATTCTGAGCTAAAACTTAAATCACGAGAGCAGATTGTACATTTGCATTAACGTTACTGTTCATGTATCTAGGTACTTACATCTGCATTTCCATCGTAAAAGATGAGAGGGGTGAGAGTGTACCACTGGTAAGGATAATTGTCCGGACCCCTTGTCGAACAAGCTCATGCATGCTGTATCCAGGGCTGAAACACCAATAGCTCAAGGTCTTTCCTGGATCAAATAAAGAGAAAACASTAAGAAATAAGCCTGTACAGCAGAGAATTGGTCTCTGTCTCACTCAGACTCTAGAATAATTACATTCCAAAAATTAAATAAATTCTGGATTTCTTCAATTCACACTATAAATCAGTGCAAGTTACATATAGGCAGTAATGTCTGTCTGGATCTATATCTGGACAGGTCAATAAGTATTCACAAACAAGAATAAAGTCACTTATGTCAGGAGCAGAAGAAACTCCAGCATAAAAGCAAATTGTACTGGYGTGGGATGGTCTAGAAAAAAAAACACTAACCACTTGTATTTGCCTCACTAATTCTCAGTTTGAAATATCCTCCTCTGTAACCCCGTAGAATGTTTGTCAGGCACTAATCCACTGTTCTTGAAGCTAGAATTGCAATATATTTGCAGTCTGGAGTTCTGCAATTATGACTTTAAGATAAACAACATTAATCTAGGGTCCCATTCACAAGCAGAAACTGTACAGAGTGGATGATATGCAAGGTGGCAGCTTGTTTCATCCCTAGTACCCTAGCATAGCTGAGCCACAGGAAAAAGGGTTGCTGGTAGTCAACCACATGGTGATTTAGAGCATACCACAAGCAACAGCATTTTACCTTAATGTAAAACTGCAATAGTTTAATGTCATATTCACACGCAGCATCTGTGCACAGAAAACAGGTAGCTAAGGCAATAAGATTATCAGCTATCACAAGCTAGGCCACCTCCTGTCACAAACTGCAGCTCTTAGAAAATTATGGTCCAATGAATCATTTCCACAAAATCCTTTGAAAACAGCTATTCTTAAGAGTTTTGCAGTTTCCCTATAAAATATGTYGTATTTCCAAACTACAAGGGATCAAAAATTTGATCAGTCTAGTCTGGCCTCTGCTAGCTTTGCACATAGTGCAAGTCTCAGACTTCTAGACAGCGTATGCCTGCTAAATCACAGAATTCTGCRACTGCTTCGCATGTCTTACGTATAAATCCTCTGAACTATGCAATAAAAGTGTTTTTGTTAGCTTTTTCCTGCATACACAAATAGGAAAAACTACTTAAATGTATTCCTGCAACTTGAAACATTGATTGAGCAATATCCCAGGAAAACAATATCTGCAGATTACCAAACAGCCTGCTTCTATTCAGAAGTGCTCTAGTGAAGTGAATACTTACTATTAAGGACATTATGTACAAAAACACTGAATTTGTGGAAACTCATTCTTTGAAAAAATTGTTTGCGTCACTGAAAAATACAGCTTCTGTGAAACAAATACCTACATTTTCATGAGTATTTAACTAAGTAATCAAGTAAATAGTTATGAGGCATGGCATTTACACAGATCTTTGGAGAGTATCCTATGAAGGCAGCTTAGGTAAAGGGAGCCTACCATTAACTTCTGCATCTTTCTTCTGTAATCAGAGAATGTCCGTTTTGTTTTCCATCTGACTGTATTTATTAAAAAACAGAAAGAATGGATGTTGAAGTCTAACAAAACCTACCGCGATGCTGCCTACAGTGGCCTTCAAATAAACCTTTAAGTCAAAGGAAAAAAAAAAACCTTGGCTTCTAGGTATGTTGCTCTGAAGCACAGTTATACTGAGGTAGTTCCAGATATAAAGCATTGCAGAGAAGTAACAAAGTAGGTGGGGGGAGAGAGAACAGGGAGAAGTCTCAGTTGAGCATAAAGGACTGAAAACAATAGTTGAGACAAACTATCAAGGAGTGAGACAGTGCCCTTAAGAACTGAGGAAATTGCACAAAAAAGGTGTTATTTCAGAGAGCACAATGACGCTTGAAGCTGTTACCAGGCATGACGTTTTCTGGCTAAGAGTTCACATTCTCAAGTGTTATTTCTCTGACACATTATATGAACCTTCATTATAGAGCTTCAGAATAAGCCAGCCAATTACAACTCTTCTACTATCAACAGGATAATTTAAACAGAGATATTGCAACTGAAAACTTTCATGTAATTTACTTTTCATAACACACATTTCAGCACACATTTTCAGAATCATATCTATACAGAAATCTCCTTGTAAAAGATAAAGTTATAGCCTTAGCAACACAAATTTTGCTTAGCACAACACAAATACAGAGAAATACAGTATGTATGAGGATCCCAGAACACTTTACGGACTTCAATCTCCTCCTAAAAGAGAGTTTTCCATTCTTGGGCTGGTCTGAAGATTTTCTTTATACCAATACAAGCAAGTGTTCTGTAACAGAGATGATTTCCTTTCACTGGTATAATTGTTTCTAGAAGAACTCCAACAGTACACATAGCTGTGCTGCCACAAGAATGTTTTATACTGAGATTGCTTATGTCATCTCTCATTTAGAAGAAACGATACAAGTGAAAATCTTCTCCTATACTCTGATTTACATCCATAGCAAGGCTGTACTTAGAAACATAAAGACTGGACAGGACCATCTTGAAACAATTCTTGAACTCTTGAAACAGCGTTAAAGTTCCATAGCCTTAAAATCCTGCTCTTTGCCAGAGGAAGATGGCTCCCGGACAATGCTAACACCTTTAAGTCTCTTCATCTTACAGAAGATGATCACACACACACACACACACACAAACAAACAAACAAACAAACAAACAAAAAAAACAAAAAAAAAAAAACCACCACCACTTATTCGCAAATCACCCAAGAATTCTCTGCTAAACTGAATGGGGAAAAATCCTTCCCAATTCCACATCTAGTGGCTGTTTTAAGTTGGAGTACTTTTACAAAGCATGCTAACCAGGCACTTAAGACCTTTCAGCTCTATGAGGAATGCCAGCTGATGTTGTTATGCCAACAGGGTTAAAAAGGAGAGCATTTTCTGTGTATAGGCAAATCTAGTGCATGGCCTTATTGAGTTACTCTGTTCTACCTTTCCATTCCTTAGAGAGCTTAAAAGTCCTGCAACAGCATTGCATGATTTGCCAGAGGAATCCTTGTTCAAAAATGTGAAGTAATGAAGATTAAAATATCTTCAATTGTTTTCTTATATATTAATCAAAGGAGAAAAAAAAAAAGGTTGAATGTTTTCAATCCAGTTTTTACACGAGTCTACCTCAGCTTACTCTTCTACCTTGTTTTTTCACAGCTGATGAATTCCACAGATCCGTCCTTTGTTTCTTCTTCTGATTACTGTTATCGAGATGAATGTGTACCTGAAGGAGAAAATATCAACACTTCCAGAGACTGCTGCAGAAATGAACTTGCACTTCATCCCTCAACAAGGCTCGCTCATGTCATGGGTAGTTACGGTAACTAATGTCACTTTTATAGTGCTAGTAATGCTGTATTATTTCCTCTCTCTCTTTCCTAATTTGTTTCCAATCACTCATGACATATCTAGCAAGGATCAGAGAAGCATATCACCATTTAACCAGTCATTTTGCATCAGTTTAAGAGCAGCATTTCATGGGCTGCCCTGAGCAAAGACAAAATAGAATTATTTGGGCATTGTGCACCAGAAAAAGACATGCAGACTAGAATATTACTGTGTTAGGAATRTTTGCTGCATTTGGCAACAAAACTGGTCTCACATTAATAATTAAAGTCAATATATGGAAAAATTTAATTACATAGAAAAACTATTTTATTACAAATATTTTAAAAAGTAATGAAAAAGGCCATAAAAATCCTCCTGCTATTGAAAGATTCAAAATCTACAAGGTAACCTCAAAACAGCAGCTAAGAGTTAAGGAGAGACTCACAGCATAAGATCTTGCACATGGAACTTAAATGTATGAGGTAAACAATTCAGAAAAAACTACTTATACAAGGAGTAGAAACATTGCAGTCTGAGTTCTATTTTTCTGCTAAATACAAGATAGTTATACAATCTAAAAGAAAGCAGGTTTATTAGACTAGAATTTCTTCCTTTAACTTTTCTAGAGTAATGCATCTCATTTTTTAATGCATCTCTAGTATTTTGGCAGACAGCACTGATTAGATAGCATCTTCAGTTTTCCTTACTAGGACAACAGGATACTGTCAAAATTGAGCCAGCCAAGAGACTAATTTATTGAAAGAACATATACATTCTTGCATAGCATACAGTATCAAAGTTTTCAATAACTCCCATCTGCTGCACTTTCCTTAGTTCATATAAAATAACAAGATTATTTAAAAATTATTATATAGATTCCCTTTTTGCTTGGGACCTGATTTTACCACAGTTCTTTTGGCTTTTTCTGGAACAACTTAAATATTCTCCTTCTAATCAAAACCATAATTTGCTATAGCATCCACAGTCTTCTGACTCTTGAATACTTTAAGCACAGACACAAAATGCCACTTAAGAGAACTATAGAATATATACAGCATCTCATACCTTATAGTATTTGGATATGGACTGGGCTGGCATGAAACCTGTCATGCCTTCTGGAGGATCGATGTTGAATACTGTCTGGTAAATGAATGAAAACAAATACAGAGATTAACAAATGTTTTGAGCAAAATCCCTGAAACATCTTTGCACTAAGAAGTATCTACAGAAAAATTATTGTTGCGATAACCTTAAATATATCTTCTTGCTCCTTCGATATTTAATAAAAGCAGAGAATTCCAAATAAACACATTTTCACTGGCAGTTTCTGTTAGTCACTTGGCCTCCTCATTGAGCCAAACAATGAAGGCCACTACTTAAATACAAAAGTCTTTTTCATAATTGTGTATTAAACTCAGTGTACTCAGTTACAGCACCTGATACATACAAAAGGACAATAAAATAACTGGCTAGACTTCTGTGTAAGCACATATTCAAACCACACAAATGACAGTATTATTATACAGACCACACATGACTTTTGGCTATTGATGACAACAGTCACAACTGCTTTTAAAAGAATCATTTGAATTCTCTGATTTTGTTTAAAATCTCAGTCATGATACTCTACACTAATAATACTCTGCTTCAATAAAAATGAAGCTGTAACTACATACAGTTGCCCATATATTAAACGGAAAGCCTCTATCAACTCCTTTGTACAGACTTACATTTCTTCCCCTTTCCTGTATGTGATGTCTTAYGACTAGGAGAGAGACTCATTTAAACATATGGCATTGCACTGCAATTTCAGTGAAAACAGCTGTGGTTCTCAAATATTTATAACTTACGTGAATTTTTCTAAACAAAATTCCTTCAGACATTTAAAAGGAATTATCCAAGCTCATCAGAATATCAGTTAATTGCAAAAAGATAGACGTTCTGCACTAGTACAAAAAAAAACTGAAGTACAATTCCTGGAAAGATTAATTTATGAAAAACAGCCAAAAATGGAGTGCATAAAAAAAGTCTTCTAAAATGAAGGGAACTTTTTAAAAAAGTGATCATTAATAAAAACAAGCTTAAATAAATTAGCTCTTGAAGACAAAGTTCTGTAACAAGAAAGCACCATCAAGCAATACACTGTGACCTTTTCCTACTAAAAATATTGGGATAARAAGTTATCACATGGAGGATTTACAGTTCATGTACATATTTTCAGCAGCAGCAGATGAGATCTTAGCTTTCAGTGAAAGATGGCTCAGCTAAGTCAAATTACCTTTCATGTGTCTAGGCTAAAAGACCACACATGGACAACTGGCTTTGGTCACGTAGTACCCTGCAGCCTGTGTTCTACAGTGACTGGGATTCTGACACCACAGTTCTGTTTCTTAATCTCCTCATCTATCAGCTTTGAACACCCAGACAAATTATTTAAATTCCCCAGACCTCACCTTCCCCACAAAGAATAGGGGCATTCAACTTCCAAAACAAACAAACTTGATACAAGTGCACACAAATTGCTACTAGTGCACAAGAACATACATCTAGGCTTTATTATATTTCTATAAAAATAAAATACTGTKTATGCCACTGGGAATAAATTTTATTGTCAAATATCCATGCACTTGATGAGTATTGCAAATCTACCAGCACAGGACCAAGTTCTGATTCACTAGTTTCAGATTGTCAAGTTATAAAGAGTGAGAAATTTGGACTGAAATCTAGGAATAACCACATACCAAAACAGCACAATACACACAGAAGTAGAACGAACTCTACTCTMCTTCTAGAAGCTGGTAAAAGTATAGTGCCAAGAATTTGCACGAAGACATTTCAGATGACACGCAACAAATCTGATTAACCCAAATCACAAGGGTTGTGGTGAACTCAAGAAATGCAATGGCTTCGACTTCACAGGCTCTTTTGTGCTGAATTTTTGGAGAGGCAGTTCCTAAACTCACTGAGACAAGATCCATCCTGGTTGCGGAGAAACCACTGGATGTATATATAGGCTGACGTAGCATTGAACTTGACAGGGCTGACCATATATATTCATGACACATTCCCAGTTAAACATGATTTCAAGACTCAAAACATTTGACTTCAGCTGAGCCAGAACACAAAGGCATTTGTTGCTCCTTAAGGTTAAACTAACAGGGATTACTTAAGGCAGCATGGTTTGGGGAAGATGAGAGTGTTCAAAGTATAGCTAGGTATCTTCTCTTTATCAGGTAAGAGGTAAATTTTCAGTGCAGTCGTATAGACTTCACTCACCTCTTCCCTGTTTACATTAGTTTATTAACATTTTTGGCACTTTCCTGCTTCCTGTAAGTATAAATTACATTCCTAAGCAGCATGTTTTCCAGGGAAAAGTTCTATGAGGTCAATGGTTTCTGAAAAAAGTGTGTTAGCTAATCCATTACGCAGGCTACCAGTGAGCAGAACAAACCAGAGAACAACAAATAAAAGAATGCTACCAACCATAACAGTCTAACTCTGTGGGATTTCATGCATCAGCAGCTGAATTGTAATTTTTAATATAAGAAATTTATTAAACCAAGACAGAAAAGCAACGAGGAACACTCATTATGTCGTCACCATTATTGTCACCTACCTATGAAAGACAGTGGAAGAGAGATCTTTCTGATCCAAAAGAAATACAAGCATCTGGGAAACAAAGATCTTTTTGCACTGTCAGTAAAAGGCTTGGTTCAACCTGATCCCCAGTGACTGGGGCAGAGAGGATGCTCTGAAATCACTAAATTCTGGGAATATAGTGAACTTACACATGTAAGCAGATTTTCAAATATGTAACATTACAACTAAGACGCTATTTTGTCTGAACGTAATTACCCAATTTTTGAGCATCACCCAAGAGCATTTGGTGAAATTCAGTGAGGAGCTAGAAATTGAACTTTGGGCCACTGTACTTTCTCAGTTTACTGGGTCCAGGTTTTTCAGATTCATTTTCTGTAACTGCACAACAGGGAGAAGACTGACAGTACCATACAGATACCCATGTACTTTGACTGTCACATTCAGCTCCTGTAGCACTAAAGGGGTTTTCAATTCTACAGATCACTTAACAAGTAAATGAAAAATACAATTAAAATTATTTTGATTTGACTTCTTCCTAAGTCTGTATTGCTCTTTCATGAAAGGTTTCATCCCCAAACACTGCTGGCTTGAATATGCACTGTTCAATTACCCAGCTCCACCTGSTGGAGGTTAAAATGAGTCAAATTTAAATTTAGCATCTCCAGAAAGGGAAAAATCAAAACTATCAAATAACAACCAGGGTAAAAATCAAAATAGACCATCCTATTAGCAGCAGCTTTCCTTTCAACCACCTCTGGACTTCCACTCATACTGAAATGTTAAGCATATGTAATCAAGAATACAGTGGATCCCTCCAATGTCTTTCCATTTTTTAAACCAACTTTTCAATCTTTTAGACATGTAGAAGTAGCATTTATTATTTACCTGAATAATATCTGAAAGTTTATGCAATCCAGATGTATTGATAAATATCCCAGTACCTACAGAGAAGAATGGATGTTTTTGCACACACAAATGCGTATGTACTTGCATATACAACCACATCTAACMAGCACATCCTGCAAATACAATAGCTTGAAAATATCACCCGCAACAGATAAGTCATTCCAAGTTTTTCATTATTATCCGAAATTCAACGAGAAATGTAAAACTAACATGCCAAAGTTAARGTTTACCATCAGTGAAGTACTGTTAAGCTATAACCTGAGCAAGTTACAAGAACATCTTGAAGCTTCTCTAAATTACAAATTGGAAATGAGATAATACAAAAAATAGGCATGTTTAAACTGATTAGTTACTTTTGCAAAAGCTCACATACCAACTAATAATGGTCTCAAGAAAAAAAAAAAAAGAATAGGAAGCTGACCACCACATTATACAGACACAAAACCTACTTTTGCTACAGCTATAAATAACCCCTTGCAATCATCCCAGAGCCTCTAGTATGCTTATAACAGTGACTACAGAGGAACAGTTAAARGAACAAAGAACATACAAAATATGCTGATAATGAGAACATGACTGTGGAAATGGTAAACTGATACATCTGTTAAGGCAGAGYGCTAACAGTCTAAAAGAAGAAACATGTTAGGTAAAAAAGGATGAACAGACATGCTCACAAAGGATACATTCACACAACTGACAGTCTACGGTCTAGTCTCCACAGATCGAGCTTGCGCCCTCTTTAACGCTTTACTGAAGAGCCTGCTAGTGAGAATTGGCTAAATTACTTTCTTAGCACATGTAAAAGCTTGAGTCTTTTCTTTGCAGAAAATGCAAGTTAAAGAATGAGTTCCAGATAGACATTAAAACAGAAGCTTGTTAATTGAAGGAAAGAGAAAGGCATTATCTGATTCGCAGTCATCCTGTTTTATAACTTCAAGATCATTGAAGAGCTTGTGACTGAGAAGAGCTATCAGCCAAATGTTGACAAGCTCCACCCACACAATCTTGTTGGGTTTGGAAAAGAACAGCTTTATTTGCAAAACTTCTGTGTGCGTACATACAGGTACATGAGCAGGTTAGACACAAAGTAGTACTTAAAATTAGTTCTGTTACATGAATGTTACATGAAYGAAAACATATTTCTCAATAGAAGTACTATGGCCTCCCAGCAAGTTTTATTAAAAAGATATGAGTATCTGGGAACAGATTTTAAAACTTTTAAAATTTAAATCCCCTTCTCCTTCTCTCCCCAAACCATGCAAGCTCCCAGTTGTTGACATTAGAGGAAAAGGAAGTGCAGTGACTGATTGAAACAACCAGCAAGTTCACACTTACGTCCTGAAAGAAACTGTAAAATCTGCTCAAGTGATTCCAGGAGGGAGGATTTGGTCTGGAATGTTATTTGGGCCTCTGCAAACAGATCAAAGATGTAGCTGCAATTTACAAAGAAGAAATACAAATAAGTAAACACTGTAAATACTCACATGGACACCATTACTATTATTCCTTTATAACAAAAATTTCACTTTCTAGTAGCAAAMCATGTTCTTGTCTTCACGAGGAAGATACACAAGAATATAAGTAAGTATTTGGTTATAAAGATAGCAGACAATATTGACATGGCTGAAAGCACACTGATCACATCTTTCACAAACACTTTCCATGGTTTCTCTACAGCATACAATACACATTAAAGAAATCATGGAAATTATTTGTTAATCAGTTTCTACATTACAATGTACAATATGCATTAGTTTACAAACAAACTTACAGAGCTCTGAGGTATCTCAAACCAAATCACAGTAGCACTAGTACCTCTGTTTAAATCATAATATCAAAATTAGACAGCAGTAAAGGGAGGAGCTACTTCTAGTTCAGTATACCTGACAGGCACACACTTAGCATAGAGAGTCTCCACTCTTTAAAATTCTGKTTTTAAAGGGCTGCGTTCTTCAATTTCTAACATAGTAACATAGTACCATAAGTAAACAGTGAAACCATAAAGCCAGTTCTTAATCGCTACAGAATAATACTATTTTTGAAGCATCGTACCATTAAACCAAGTAAAGAGGAAACATTTCAGAAGGGAGTTCAATCAGAAGTAATGTTTGCTACAGAAAGAATAAACACTTTTCCCAGAAGCTAGAATAGTACTACCAAACCTAACAGATGCTGCTAGACCCTTAAAACACTTGCTTGATATTTGTCTCACTGCAGGTTTGCTATGTAAAATACACAAAACTACTTCCATTGGCAAGAAGTTCACAATAGAGCTATTTGCACAGGGTCCAGAGTTTGTTGTTTTTTTACCATGCAAACATCTTAACACAAAGAGAATACACTTACCTTCCCTCTTTGGTGACTCCACTGTTGTTTAATGGCAATTCCACAGCATCAATAGCACTTTCCAGCTGAAGAAGAATTTCTTTAAGAAAACCAAGAGGGAGAAACATTAGGGCTCACAGAAATTAGTTTCTGGGACTCATCCAAACCACTTTTTTCAAATGCACTTTATTACAAAGGCTGTGACCAAAACCAGGAACCTGGCTGTTTTCTTGATCCCGGAAACAAGCCAAAAAGAATGGAAATAATTTTTCTAAATATCTATATTAAACTTTAATAAATTCTATCATCTTAATTCTTCTTGCAATACTTCTATGAAATACCGCAATCAGATAAATGTTAAACTCCCCTCTCTCTACAGATGGAAAGTTGTTCTTGGAAATGCTTTGTAAACACGAAACATCTCAAGCCCTCAACACGAACTTCATGATGCATCGAGTTCTTACAGTAGAATGATGGTACTAATATATTGCCAGCACACTAGTAAGATTTGAAAACAAGAGGAAACTTCTGGCAAAGAAGAAAAACATGCATTCACCTGTCAACTGTCTCACCTTTGGGGGAAAAAAACTTCTATAACTAAACATTTCATAAATTCCTCTGAAAAAAGAGGTAGCTTGAACTTCCATGCATTTCTCCATTATGTGCAGATGTCAAGGAAAGGTAACACGAACCTGTTTTATAATCATTGTCCAATCACCTTTAACAATAGTTTTGTTGAACACAAACAAACAAACAAAATACTTACTCTTTATCTTTGCTATATCTTCAAGTTCCATGTTCAGTCCTGTTGAAGAAAGGAATGATTTCAAAGAGGATGTTTCATCTGTTTCATTCTCTGGTTTCTTTATGCTTTTTCAGAGATTATAGCTATGAAGGCTGAATCCATGCATACAGGGAAAGACATCTGCATTCCACTCAYTGCTCTTTTATGATCCGCAATATCATCCTGGTTTGACCATATTTTGTCATGCTTCTCTGCTAGTGTTACTAAATAACAATAATTTATCTATTAATCAGAATCAATTTTCTGTGAAACTAAGTTATTTTCCTATCTTTGATAATAGCACCCTATAATCCCAGTGAAACAGTGGTTCATGGCTATTAACACACCTGAATTAGCCATCTCCATATTGAATTCAGCATTTATTTCATTCTGTTGAACTATTTTTGCTTGTTCTTCCAGTACTACATTTATAGCATCCATTGCCGAAGCCAAATCGTAGGGTGTCAAGTCAAAAGATGACGACTCCTCGCATAACTTCTCCTAGAATATCAAGGAATGGGAGTATTACGTGGACTGCACAGTATGCTATTTGGTCAGGCAGCTTCATAGACAATCAGACTGGACCACCTCCAGCTCAGACCAGAGAACGTTTTCAAAAGGCTTGAAGACCGTCACTGCTACTAGGCATCTCTCTTTTTCTAAGACATAGTGTAGACATTAAGCAAATACTTTTGCCTTTTCCACATGATCAGCAATTCGATCATTTCCATCCAGTAGTAAGCCAGTGTCATTAAGATCCCTTTTGTTTTTAATAGGCCTCTGTGTTCTTAAAGTTACTCGGATTTTTCTTGACATCCTCATTTCTCTTAKGTACTTGCCAAGTAGTTTGCTGGTGGCAAAGTATGCAGCAAATACTAATTACAAAACCATTTTGTCCTTTAAAAGGGCAATTCCTAGCCCCTCTCACACTTAGGAAATATTGATATTCCTGTATTAACTCATATGAAGACATGGTCCTTGCCCCTTATTATCTTACACCTAAAGATTGGGGCAAAGAATAAGAGTGAGGGGGAAAAAGAAAAAAAGCTGCAGATACATATTATCCATATGTAAAGTTTAGGACAACATATATATGAGAACAAATATTATTATAAGAAACAAAGGAAATTATTAACTTTTTATTAAAAAAGCAGTGCTGTAACGGTCTGAACAGTTTGATAAAATTCTGACCTTGAAAAAATAAGTCACAGTTTGCTTTCTCATAAACGTTATCCATTAAAAAAAAAAAAAAAAAAAAGGTAAAAAAGGTATTCCCTGAGTAATGGAGAGAAATAGTAAAGGCTTAACTACACAAAAAATTGACTGCAATGGCTCTTAAGAAACAACTTATAAAGAAAAAAAAATCATGTTGAATTGTGCCAATTCCCATTCAGGACAAAGTCAATTTTATTTCAGAGTAATTACTAAGTTGAAACAGGGACAATCACATGGGAGAAATATTGCAAAATGAGTGGTTGCAGAATAGCAACTCTGATCAATTTCCACATTCAGGCAACAGTTAATATTTTTTAAAATGCTACAAAGGAAAAAAAACCAAAAAAAAAAAAAAGCTATTATGCATTTTCCACTCATTTTTCAATAGAAAAAGTTGTTTCGCATCCACATACTGGATGCAGTTCTGCAWTTACCTCTAGCCAGAAAGAGCATGTCCTCCAATAGCTTTCTTACTGATGAACAATGATTCAAAAACATGCAATCAGAAAAACTTCGCAGTTGCTAAGCAGAAATCCCACCRGGAGGTTGTTCGTTTGATAAAGGGGACATATTTCAAAGGTTCCTTTGCATTTCATTAGCTAAGCAGAGAACTGCAGTTTTGAGCCAACTAAGACGAAGGTCTCCTGATGCAGTWTGTTATTTTTGTCATTTTTCCAAGTATTTTCCCATCAAGACAAGAAAGTCACATTTGCCATGTAGTGCACCTGAACAGCTGATGTRTTTGAGCTTCAGAGGAGGGTCTTGTCACATTTTCTTACACCATAGAAGAGAACTCCAAAGAAAGAAAACCAGTACCCTCATAAATTCGGAGGGCCATCTTTTAGGAAACTACCACCTTGCAGAAAGCCATAGCTGTGTCAAAGGACTATTACTTAAACTTACAACTTCAACTGTCATGGAAACTAGAAACACTGATGATACAACTGAAGCAGCTGAGTACAGCTTTTTGTAATATGACACTGGTCTGTTTTTCCTTTTTGATGAAGTCTGGAAAATGCAATAGACCAGGAACAAGCAACTTACCACATTGTGAGCTTCATCAAGTATTACCACAGTCCCCTTCAGGTCCAAACTGTGCGCCCTCCGGCTCTGAAGATGAGAGAGGGAGTGTAATGGGCATAAAGGTCAAAGAGAAGAAGAGATTTGATTGACTGAAAAACTGGCTAATTAGATTTGGATTTTGTTATGTTTTGATACATATTTTTTCTGGGAAACAGCAAATAAGCTGTGGCTAATATGTAAATCACAAAATAATAGTTTTCTCTGGAAATGAAAGCAACAAAATGCATGACATAAGTTTACAGAATTTACAGCTGAAATTGTAATAAAGAAAAAAATATGTTGTTGATGCCCTTATTGGGCATCATATTTTGCTAAGGTAATTCTCTAACATCACAAGAGCTCAGTTTCAAAAACACACAACGCTATGGAAAAGAACTTTGCAGGAAAAAAAACACAAAAGGGCCTATGCTTCAGAGTTTGAACCGGATTTTTATTAGTTTTTAAGTATATCACACAATACGATTGCTTGCTGTGCATCATTTCTTTAGAGTTTATCCACTAGAAGCCAATACAAGACCAATAGAAGAAAAACTGCACTTAAAGATATAGATATATGTTACCTTTGAGTCTAGTAAATAGTTGTAAGGCATAAAAATAATATCTGCTTGCTGCTTCAGACTCCGAGAGAGATAATAAGGACAAGCTCTGTTTAAAAAAAAAAAAAAAAAAAAAGTAACACAACTATAAATTAATAATTGCAAAAATACTGAAGTATGCTCCACATTCATGTATTATATTTCAGACTCTCGAGGATTTCTAATCACTTGCTTAATGATTTGAAACTAGCACATTAGATTTTAGGGCAGATGGTTAGCTCTATTCATATGGGCCCAGTTCAGTAAACTTAGTAGAAAGTATCAAAAATGCCAAGCTGTGCAGCTCAAAAATAAAGAATGAAAGAAAGTGACATTCATCAGTGCATTATCTTTTCTCCCCTCCAGGCTAGGAGGGGATGCCAGACTACACTATTAAGTCTCAACAAGTCAGTCATCTTGTCCTCTTAGATCTGAAAGAAAACTGCAACAGTATTTGGCACAGCAAATGATATTGGCAGTCTCTACTCAAGAATCAGGTGAACCTCATTCTGATTAGATTTAGTCTTTACACAAGTAAAGCCTGAAATATATATCCACTATTACATAATGAAAACTACAGTAACAGAAATTAAAGCCTTAGTACACACATAAATTTGCTGAAAGCTGTCTCTGTGCAATGTATTTTGCCACTGCACTTTGCTCTCGTCATTGCTCTATTACTTTTGCGTATGTCAAGTTCATACCAAAGTATTAATAATAATTAAAAAAAAGTTTTCACAAAAGAGGAGGAGGGTCAGAGAGGACCATTTACCTGTGCTTGTTCCCATTTTTAACCAAGTCTTCAATATCCATGATAGAGTCAATCAGTTCTTTCTCCGTACTCTTCTCTGAAGAACATTACAACATTACAACCACATGGTTAAGTAAGAGTATCATACAAAGATACTGTAATCATTTCTAGGTGCACTGACTTTATTTCTTCTATTACTAAGGTTACTTGCTGCACTGTACACCCACAAAGCACCTTCTGTCCCTAATGATTCAGAATCTTCTCATCGTTCTGAACCTAATTGTTTCATGGCTAAGTTATCCACAGCTGTTCTTGTGTCAACAGCAAGCCTTGTCCTAAATAACATCTCTCGCTGCTTGAGGTTTATCTTTTAATTTGTTTGACATTTGAATCATAGTTTTCTTGGATTCCAAGTTTTCTTAGATTCCAATTTATCAGATTGATCAAAGAAAGTTAATTTACTCTTCTCTTGCATACAGGCTCTGTATTCCTATATGGAGCCTTGTAGCACTTCTCTGTCCTTTTTCCAGCTCCAGTTTATCTCAGCTAAATATGGATGACAAGAATTACAGTATCTGAACCAGGGTTCTCCAGTGACCAATACTAGGACACTATGTCTGCCCCTAATGCAGACATCTCCATACACTCCAGAACTGATTTTTTTTCCCCCATATGTATCATATTGACAGCACTATAGTCTACAATCACTTACAGCCTTGAAGTTCTTCTCGGTTCTTTCCGCCTATGAACACTGAGCTAATAGCAAAGGCTTCTGGTTTTCATTCCAGTCTCATTCTGTATTACGAATGATAGAATTTGGCCCTAGTTGTTACCCTAGATTCATCTGCTTCTTAACATTTTATTCTTGAAAGACATCAACTCGGTCCTTTGTTTGAACAGCAATAGGCTAAAAAAAAATACATCTAGAGCAAAATATCATACATCTATATAGATATATATAGATAGGTACAGATGTAAAATACACACACAAAWGCAGATTCTGCCAACTCTTTAAAAYTTATCTGCCTGTCTCACAAAAAGTCTCTCTCTCCACAAAACAGGGCTTTACTTACCTTCCACATTGTTATAGAAATGACAAGTACGAGCCATCACTTTCATTCGGCACATGTAGATCTGTAAAATATAGTATATTTTAGTAGAGTAGCATAACTTCTCAAGCACTAAAGGTGAGTTGAGAGGTGAAGAGTTACCAATTTTCYGTAACACCAGAGAATAAATAAATGGTAGTCACATTTTTTTAGCTTTAGAATCACATGTCCCCATATCCACCTAAAACCACTCTTATGTAACACAGACCATTCATGTGGCAAGAGAAAATTTGGTTATATTTTGCCACTAATACTTTTCAAAAAAAGTAATATTTACCATTACTAGTAAAAATAGCAGATATAGCAAACACAGAAACATGATTTTAAAATGATTTTTGCCTTTGAAAAGTACTTAAGTGACAGACCAGAAAGTAAATTGTAAACTATCAAACTTAACTCTCATGCTCTACATAATCCCATGCTTCTCTGGMTGGTAAGTGCTACCAGAGATTTAGAACTAAATTTTGCATTACCAATACTGTAACAACACCGAGAAACRGTACCAGTTCCTCAAATACATGGAAAATTAGTATCTTTCACACAAATCACTGGTAGTGAAACCTAATGTCATGGTTAAAAATTACACACTATACAGCAGAACAAAAAAATGTATATTCATGCTATTCATACTTGCAAGGCTGTGTTCTCACCTGCACATGGTTGCTCTCCTGCCGCTTCACTTCAGGATTGATGCAAAGCTGCTCTCTGGAACCCAAAACACAAATCTTTGGCCTGTACAAACAGAATACATAAAACTGATATTAAAAATAAGGCAAAAAGGGAAAAAAAACTGTTGTACGTGTCTAGCTCAGGCATAGTATGTCAAAGGCAAAGGGCTCGTGAGACAGAGGAGCAACAAAACAAGAGTTGAAATCAGAAATAGTAAGTAAACTACTCTGTAACAGCTATAAGTTCTTGGACTTTATTGTATTCTTTCTCCTAGTAACAATGGGAAGTACTAAGCAGCAGTTTACTGTGGAAGGTCATGAGTAGCAGCTTACATCATCCACAAGAAAATCTGGATTCTGTAATGATAGCTGATCCCAAAAATCTGGGCCCTCTCACACATTAAGCTATTCTGCAGGTGTCAGTAATTTTTAAACTAAGATTATGACAAGCATCAATGCACCAGTCATTCGCAATACTTTTTTGCTTATTACAAGGTCGTACCTGCAAAAGAGGCATATAAGCAAATGATTACTACCTGCCCCAAAATTTCAGTTAGCACACTGATCTGTCAACAGCTGAAAATTACAGCATACACTGGCATAGCAAAAACACAAAGCTCTTCATAGGTTAACTTTSATCTAAGGAATTTAACCTTATAACCTTGTAATGACTTCCTAGTGCCTTACAAAAAATAGATTAAAAAAAATACAACCATGGAGTTTCACAAAACAGTACTACTCAGAGGAACAACAGTGCACTCTATTCACGTATATAAACTAGAAAAATCTACTCTTCCTGAGCCAAAAAACTCCAGAGAGTTAATGAATTCTTTTCACTCAAGTTMAGAGAAAGCTTATAGGATTTAAGCAGGTAGAAAAGAAATCCTCTGCCCTTCCCTTGCCCCAGGAATTTTAGAAGTAAATGCAAGTGGAGAACCAGAACCAGACTGAATTCAGGAAATTCTAGGATAAAAAGAGGTGATAAGAAAAGAGAAGCTGTGAACGATGGGAGGGAGAAAAAAAAAAGAAAAAWAAATAAATTAAGGTTCTATACATGCACAATAAGAGAACTACATTTCAACAGATATCTTTTTTWAATACTTTCATCCTCACAAATTCAAATAATTATTAAAATAGCTGGGTTTCTCCCCTTTTGCTTAGAACAGAAGCATTATCATATTTACCTGTAGACTGTATTCTTTAATTCATTAATGACCTGCGTAAGTTGTGAGTGAGTTCTGGAGGCATAAATTATTTTAGGAATGTCAGTGTAATAAGCTGCCACATAGAGGGAAAAAAAAAATTATTAGCACAGAAAGAAGAACTAAAGATATTATCAGCCTCCCTTCTCTGCGGTGCTACAGTAACAACTTGCTCCGTAGAGACAGCAAGAATTTTTTTCATCTAACTGTTCACACACCAGAAATGAGCTAAATACATTTCTAATATTCTAATAMAATTTAAAATATATAAAACATCTTTAAAATAGTATGAAACTATTCCAGCTGCTAAACAATGCCTCTGCTTTTATGATTACATACTCATTGTAAGAGATGATAACAAACACTTTTGATTTAACTATTTCTGATTTTTATGTTCAGTGGGAGTAATACACTGTACTTACTTGGGATATCAGCATCCACGGCAGCATTGCCCCAGGATGACAGAGGTCTGTCAGGAAAGAGTTCCACTCCGTTCATCCGTTGTGCAATTTTGCGGGCTGAGATAGTATCTTTAAAGTGTTCCCGCCAAGCCAGAGTGGAACATAGAAGGCACAGTGTCTTTCCTGTGCCTGTAGGGCTTTCCAGAATGCCATTTACCTTCTTTGTTGAAGGGAAATAAAATCGAAGAGGGAAAAAAAAAGTTATCTGGATATTCAACTAGACTAGCATTTTCTCAGTAAAGAGTATTCACTAGTAGTAAACTATACCATATAGAAGAAACAGATACATACCCCACAGTTTTTACATACAGGACCTGTGACCTCTAAGCAGCTTAGTGAAGCTTAAGCTAAAATCCAGACACAACTGTGTCTAACAAAGCGATTTTCCTTTCTCAGAGTAAATAGAATGCATCACATTTTAACATAAAAGACACACAAATATTAGAAACTGCTGCAAAAAAATAGAAATTGATTTTTATGGAATGCTTATTTTCTTTAGAATGATGAYTATATCCCACATCACAAAATCCAGACATGGCTTAGGCAGAAGATCTTGAACAAGGTCCATTTTTAAACATCTAGTCCTGCTGGTCATTCTAATTTCCAAGTGCTTTTACAAACTGAATTCTAAATAAAAGGTAAGGTTGCACAGCTGTGGTAAGTCATGTGGTAAGTACATTAGAAGAATTTATCTATATTATATAGGCTTATAGAAATATTATTACAATATGAGAAGGTACCAAGCAAGGATCAAGCCACTGCCTACAATCCTGATGAATGCTGAGCTACTACGGAAAACCTAAGCTTCTGTTTCCTCTCTCAGAAGAAAGAGGGGCCTTGGTGATCCTATTTACCAATCCCAGAACAAAAATAACTATTGTAAGAAACATTTCCTTATTTGCTATTAGTTTATTAAGATTACCTTATCATAGATAAAATGGCAACTTGTACTATTAGTACAATTCACTAACAATACAAAATCAAAACAGACATTGTATGAACATATGAACTACTTCCTTAATTTTTCTTCCTTTTCCCAAGATAGGCAAAAATATCCTATCCACATTTCTACTGAGAGATACAACATTTGAACATTTATAGATTTTTAATAACTATAAAAGTATAAATAAGACAAAATTGAAAACAGACAACAAAAAATAAACTTGAATAATAACTCCTTTTTAAATAAATCCCTTTACAGYCAGAAATGAGATACATGTAGTGAATGACCTAAAATACGCCTAGGAACTAAGCTGCTATAGATCTGATTTGTAACACAGTCAACAATTTAAGTTTATCAGAGGAAAAACTGCTTAGCCAAAGCCTCTGGCCTGCAAGGCGCAGCACGGCAGAACCTTCCAGCACTTACCTTCTGCAGGCACTCGAGCACTTTGGCCATGTACGCTTCCTGGCACTTGTACGGTTGGAAAGGAAAATCCACTGTGATGCCATTTAGAGTAATCTTAGGCATATTTTCTGCAAAGCACCTGAAACTAAGAGCACGCTCGTGATTTGCGGCAACGTGACGCTAGGAGGAGCGCGTCGGGCAACTAAGCAGGAGCGGTGGAAGCTCATCTGCATAACAAACGCCCGAAATGGCCCGTTTCCCCCTCGCCATCGGGGCCTGTAACGCGTTAACAGCAAATCTGCGCCGCGGCCCGGGCAGGGCGCGCAGGGGCCCGGCGGAGCGGGCTCCCCGGGGGAGGACACGGAGCTGCCGGGCCCTCACAGGCCGTTCCCCGGGCGAGGCCGCTTCTCTTCCAGCGCCCCCCGCATTGGGGCTCCCCAGCGGAGCCTCCCCCGACCGGGCCGGACCGGGCCGGGCCGGTCTGGGCTGGTCTGGGCCTGTCCCGCGCCGCCGGGGCCGTCCCGCCCCCCCCGTTGCCATGGAGACGCGGGCGGCGCCGCCGCAGCCCCCCCCTCACCTCCCGCACCGCCGTTCAGAATCCCCGCGCGGCGTCACGTGCCCTCCCTCCTTCCCGCGCGTCACTTCCGCCGGAGCWGCTCTCGCGAGACTTGCGGCGTTGCCCCGGGAACGGGGCGGCGGGCGCTGGCGCCCGGTAGGCCCGGCTGTGGCGGCGGGGCCCGCTGGGGCCGCCCTGGGGGCCGCCGGCGCGGCGGGGCTGGCGGGGGGCTGGGACACCGCTTCCCCGTGCGCGGCGGGAGCTGGTGCGGCGGCGGGGTGGGAGGGGCAGAGTTGGGCCCTGCCCGGGGCCCTGCCCGGGGCCCTGCCCGGCCCGCAGTGAAGCGCAGGCCCCTGGCGGGAGCCCGGGCCGCTCCGCGGCCAGAGCTACGTGATTTACCTGCAAAGGCAGGAGGCGCTTGGGCCTCTCCTTTCCATCCTCGTGCGGGAGGCCTGGCCCCCAAGAGGCGGTGGATGGGCCGTTTGCTTGCAAAAAGCAGCAAAGCGTTGACATTTCTAATGCTTATTTAAAACCTGCTGGGTTTCCCTGAAGCGCTTGAGTGCTCCTCAACGATAGTTGCCTGAGGCCAGAATTTCTCTCCCTTTCTGTCATTAAAGGCTATGGGGCACTAGGTTGGAGGTCGTCTCCTTGACCAGATTTTCTCTCCAAGGCACTGTTAGGTTTTACTCCGCCTGTCTGCCACCCTTCAGTGGTAGGGCCTGCAGGGACAATGCAGAATGCTACAGGATTCTGTGTGGAAACTTTATGCATACAGTTTAAAGGTTTTTATTTCATTGTATTGAACCTACTCCATCAACAGTAGTGAATTCTGATGGGTATCTTTCATGAGGGATCAATGTGCTGCTGCTTTGTTCTCTGCTTTCCTTCTATAGGATTCTTTCAACCTTTGGTTTCCTGTCATTATGTCAGTGCACATAGTCTGGAATGGCAGTRCTGGAATTTCAATTGCTCGAATTAAGGGTTGTTTCCACCCATACATGACTGTAATGGATTCTGAACTGTTCTGCATTGATGGATTAGGCAGTGCTTGTAAGATTCTAGCAAGCCATGCAAGTATTTGAATAAATGGACATGATTTACCTGGACCACAAAATATTGCAAAATCGTATTTTATGCAGTTACACGAGGAAGAAAGTAGAAGAAAATATTTTATCACACACAACATCTCCATGTAAGTCRTTTCAAGTTCCTCTATTTTTAGATGGTTACTGTGTAAGTTTAAAACAGGATGTGGCCTCCTATTACTGAAACTACAAATGCCCTTATTCTTATCCCCAAAGTTGCAAGGGTTAATGTCTGTATGTAGACATATTCTAACATTTCAAGAGAAGGGGGGAAAAAAGATAAAAAAAAATGAACAGACCTTAAATGTAAGTGTATTATACAACCTGATCTCTTCTCAAACTTCTGGTATGTCTTCCAGTTACTCAGTGAAGCTTGCACATCTTGCTCTGTTGGTTGCCAACCTTTAATCTCCTTGAGCTGAAATTGTTTTGTAAACTGTTTTGAATTTTAGCTGATACAYTAGAGAAATACAACATAGAACACTGGAGTTGGGTGCTAGCAGTTAATCTGTGGTTTATAAGCCTCATTTTCCAGCTCTTGCAGTACCAAGCTCAATTTGGTAGTAGTGTATCACTCTTAATATGGGTCACTATACTTCAGACCTTAATAAATTATCTATATTCTTGTACGTCTATGAGAAAAGATAGTTGTTTTTGGTRTGGGACATCTTTATTGAAGAATTCCTAGGGCAATTGTTGCTGAGGACAGAAAATCTGTGGTTGCTTGATATGTCAGACTTGATTTGGAATAATTGCAGAAAAGTCATTCAAATATTCCTTGTTTTTTTACAGCTTGAAAGCCTTAAAGCACAAATTTCTGATGTCATCTGATTTTGAGTTACTYCTTTGTTCTTCACTGTGCTCAACACAAAATGTAACAACTGATTTTGTTCATGTTTCTGAATATATTAACTCTTGATACTGATTAAACTGCAGAAGATATGAGTTTGTAAGAACTGATGGGATGCTGTAAGGATGTGGGATAAGGTGTTCATAATAGAGAATAAAGGTTTAAAATTGGCCATAAACCTAACAAATACTCCCTGCCTTTTCTGTCATTACATACATTGAAAAAGAATATCAGTGTTACATAAAATCAACATTACTTAAATAGCAGTTAGTGTTGCTTAAATCAAATTATTTTACCTTAGAGGAAGAAGAGCTGGAAAGTTACCAAACCCAAAAAAGAATGTGATTCAGCAGATGCGCTGTTGTCCAGGGGCAGATATGACTCAGCACTGACTGACTGCTCTTTATCGTTCTAGAGGGTTATTTGCACCATTTACCTTACTTGACCAAGTCTGCAGTGCCAGCATTGTCAAGTCTGTCTTTGTCTGTCTTTATCAAGTCTGTCTATGCCAGTTTCTTCTAAAAACTGGGAACAGAGTGAACAAAATCTTGTAAGTTTAAAGAGAAAGATTTGTTCCTCATTCAATTTGGAAAATAATTTTGGAGGTTTACTGCAGCCAAAACATTTGTGTATGTTGTGATGTGTATATATGGACATCATTCTCTTTCCTGGGTTCTCATTCTGGAATTTGGCTCCCTAGGGTAAAACCTGAGCTCTTACAAGGCATGGGTTTGGGGAGGGAAAAGAGGAGAATTTTTAGAGAGGCATAGGGGATAGTGACAGGCCAGTCTCTACACTATTAATGGTTTCTATGTGCTAACCCATCCAATAGGAAATGCAGCCTGCCGGGAGTTCCACACTGCTTTCTCGTATCAGTGGAGGGTGAAGATCTTAGAGGAACTGTTTTTCGTTTGAAGTGGGCAGTACAAAGTAAGACATGCCTATAAGGAAAAAACATACAAAAGAAAAATCTTTAAAAAGATAATCCTCAATCTCTGTAGGGAAGTGGATGTATGAGTGACTGRACCTAACTATGCAGAGAATCCTGCAAGTAGAAAGCTTGTAGAATGTAGAAGTACCAGGAGGGTAATTTTCACTTTTATTCGGGGGCCACCAGTGCAGGATTTCTCCACCTGGACCGTCAAGAATCTTGAGGAATGGGACAGAGAGATTGAAAAGCAGCAATGACCAACCACGAGACCACTGCTGTTCATGYGAAGGATATTTTTCTCCTTTTAGGTATGAGAAGATTTAAGTTGCCAATYGTTGTCCTGGGCATATGTAATGGCTCCTAGAATCCAGATTATCCAGAGCCATGCTGTCTTTTTACTGTTGGGGAATACATGAATTAAAGCTACTTTATCTTTGGCACTCAAATTTTGATCACAATCATCCTGTTACTGGGAGATAAGGAAATACCCATTGTACAATGAGGAARCTGAAGCAGATGGGATTAGTGATTGGTGGAGGCCTTGTGACAAATCATTGTTGAAGTCAGAAGCAGACACAGCTTCATGTGCTCAAAATTTTCTGTTCTTTACCACTTGTTGTTCAGTCAGTTGTCTAGCTTTGCCCTGCTAACTTTTTTTGTACACCCTTGACCAATTTTAATTGAGCAGCCCCTGTGCTGACCTGAATTCATAGCTTCCTTTACACTTTTAAGTGACTGAATTAATATGTCTTCTCTCCTTCCTCGTGATCCAGATCCTTTGTACAGTTTGGCCTCATTTCTCAAGTGCACATGATAGATACCAAAGAGGAAACATTCAGAGTAACCCTGTTGTTTCCCTTGCCTTAGAGAAACATTTTCCTGATTTAGTGCTGATGTTGTTACCAGTGGTTACYCTTTCTCAGTTGCTAAATTCTGTGGAGTTACCTTAGACTGGGCTCAGATAGTTTTCTTGCTTGAGAGCTAGGGATTTTACTGCTGCCCTATGTGGGATTTTTATTATTTTGTGACCAAAAAAGTCAGCTTTTCCTAGCTTCTTGAGACTGCAARGGGTACTGGAAGGTCTCATGGCTACGCTATTGCTGTAACTATGCTGTTGTGTTAACATATCACAATCCATGCTCATCCTTTTAGACTAGGTGTTTTTCATCATTCAATCTTATTTCATTAGTCACTGGATTAATTTTTTCACAAATATTCCTTCTTGCAAGCCTCACTCATGCCAAACTTAGAGCTACAAATAATATAAAGAAGTGTGGTTCTGCCAGGTTTGTGGCCATTCTTATAACAGCCACAGTCTGCAAGTCTTCCTTTGTGAACTGCTGCCCTAGATGACTGTCTCCCACAACGAAATACGAAGAGGATTACTGTGGGTCTCTGGTTTTAGGATGTATTGTGTTTTGAGGAGATAGTTTTCCCTATTTTCTCTATCAGCTTGGGAATTTTCTTTCTGTTCTTCAGAATTAATAGATAAGCCTCCATTAGCAGTTTGCATGTATATACTTTTGTAAACTGGTATGTTTGTTTTTCTTTCTGAAAAATTATTTTCTGTTGAAAGTATGAGTTATTGGAAGAAGCCCTTCTATGGCATAAGACCTCTACGGATCTTTAATTGTCAAAATTATCAAAAATATTTATAAGGAAGTAGTGGAAGAAGTGCATACTACAAAGCCAACTTCTTTGCTGGTTCTCTTTGAAAATCTATAGTTYTGTTATGGTCTGCCAGGTTTGATGTCACATGTGATGAAGGCAGAGGACAGATTAGGAAAATCTATTTTCTCTAATCTCTGTCACAAAAAAAAAATACCCAGTGCCTTCAAACACTCCCTAGTGAAAATCAGGGGCAAATTGAAATGATAATTAYGTTTAAAATTTGGCAGGATTTTTCAAATTAACCTACAAAAATCTTTTTCTTTGAGTTTCAACCCAAGAAGAAAGCAGAGGAAACTGCAGCTATGAAACCGGCCTTGGATAGAAAAGAAAGCAGTTAATTGCCCAGTTGGACTAAAAGGGTTGCTGTTCCAAAGATATATTGAAATGTTATGCATAATGTTAGTATTTTTCTGAATTAGATCTGATTTTCTAGAGTAATTTTTTTCAATAGTAAAGAGACTTTTCATTTTTTTGGGTGTGAGAGACTAGGACATTTAGAAATGGGAGGTAAAATTTAGAAAAAAAAAGGAAAATCTCTGAGTTTTTTCTGTCTGACAAATCTCTGCTGTTGTGGCTGCTTCTTCTGGTTAAGCCAGACTGCCCGCAGCTACTTGAACAACCTGTAGTTCCCTGCAGCTACTGGAATTGTCTGGGAGTGTCTGCATTGCAGCGCGTTGGATGATTTGAGGGTGTTTTCAGTGAAAGGGTATGTGCAGCCAGCAGAATAACATGTAGCATGAAAGGGCCAATGGCTGGAAGGTTTGCATGGGAGTCTCGTGTGAGCAGCCACAGCCACCAAGGTGAAGTGTGACTGATGAAAAATGAGGTGGGGTTTGTACAGATGTGGTTGGAGGAATAATATAGGGGTACCTGCAGCTGTTAATAGGAACTGAGGAGGTTTGCTTAGTATTAAATGTGCATGTGATACATACCTATAAAGCACAGAGGTATTAGCACCTTGCAACAGCCACAAAAGATAGAAAAGATAGAAAATATAAAAGGAAAAAAAATGGAGAAAAGGGAGGTCCTGATAACTGGGGGGGGGGGGACACAGAAAAGTCCCACTGAATTCAGAGGACTCCGTTCTGTTCTTCCTCAGCTACTTTTACATCATTTTCACCTCCCAGCTGCAGTAGATTTAGCCCTTTTGTGTGCCGGTGAATGTGCAAAAGAAGCATACCTAAAGATGCTGCGCCTGTCTAGGCTCACTCCTTCCTTTGCTGTTTGTCTAAAGCTGCTGCAACGTTTGGGGTTTCAGCTTACTTCTCTGCTAAGCCAGACCCCAGACATGGCCTGTGGGTTGCTGTGCCTTGGAATGACTTGTTAAAAAAAAAAAAAAACCACAGTGATTCTACTCATTTTTGCTTTCAACAGACAAGGAGAAAAATAATTTAGCCTATCTAGAGCAGACAAGAAAGGAAAGAAAAGGAGGAAAAATCATCTTTTGCCAGAGCCCTGTCTGGGTGTGTCTCCTCCCCCTCCCCCTTGGTGGGTCTGTATTTCCAGCAGGCAGTCTAACTGGGAGGGATCTGGCGTCAAAGCCACCCAGGAAAGGAGGCCTGATATGCTCATTAATATTCTGAACTAGTGACCCTTCTTTTTCTTTCCACCCCTTCCCTTTCTCTCCGCTCTCCAGCCTCTCCCTGCCTCCGATGGCTGCAGCCCCCTCCAGCTGAGTCAGTTCTTCCCTCCCCGCAGCATTGCAGCACCTCCGCAGCCTCCCTGCACTCCTGTTTCTGCAGCGCCCACACTGTCTTCTCGGCTCCCACCTCAGCAGCATGGCCAGCACTGTCTCAGGTAGGACAGAAATCTTTTGAGTTTTGTAGTCAACACTTTTATAGAATGATCATTTTTATTTTCTATCATTATTGTAGGGCTTTTTCCCTTGCATTTTSGGGGAGTTCTTTGATGAAAAGACAGCTGGTATGGCAGCATTGTTCCCCTTCCTCCCCTATACATACASCCCTTTGATGCAAGATAGCAGGTGGGCTTTTTATTTTAATATGAAATCACATGCAATAAACATGCTAATTTAAAATATTCCTGACCATACATTGTACCCTAAGAAGATGCTGCTGCATGTCAATTAACGGTTATTTTTGTAACATAATACAGCTTTTTTTTTTCTTTTTCCTAAGAAAAACCTGCTTACTGTGTGACTGGATGCAGAGAAACTAAAAATTACATTCTGTTTTGTGAAGATCATGTATTTCCCAAACGGGTCATGGAAGGAAATATACTGGCAAGAAATTGTCAGCAATGCCCCCAAAAATTGCTCAAACCCCTAGCAGAAAAGAAACTCGATGGGGTTTCTGTGTATTCTCAGAGCTTTCCATCCTTGCATTTTTTCCACAGCTTGCATTTCTTCATTAGAAGATGCTACAGGGGAGCGGTCCTCTGATGGCGTTGAGTGAAATCAAATGCTGCAAGGGAAGCCCTTCCTCCCTCCTGCAGTAATAATGGGAATAATAGCATTGGTGCATGCTGTCCTCGCAGCCCAGGGAGCCTGGCTCTGAGGCCAGGTTTGGCTGCAGTTTGGCAATCTGTTGTAAGGATGCTGTACTTCTTCGGTGAAATTGTTCCCTAAAGATAGGTCTTGCCACTTTTTCCTGGGGAGAAGGGATTCAAATGGCTGGAACTGGAAACTTGGCAGAGGAAAAAAGGCTGAAATGATACTATGAACAGTGGGTGGGTGTGGGGGATTTTTCTTTTTTTCTTTTTCTTTTTCATAAAAATTAAAAAAGAAAAAGTTCTCTCCTAAAACTGCTCTTAATTCTTTAGTGCTTTAGAGAGGGGCTTGGGGGGTTAAATCCCAAATGACTGGGATATAAGTCTGAATAGGAGCAGAAGACAAAAAGGAAAAGTGAATACTGCTTTGTGCCCCTCCCCGCCAGAGAACCAGCCAGAAGAACCAGACAGTGTTTCTTGCTTCTTTCACTGGCTTTTCTCTGTGTTTCCTGCTGTGTGTTTTCTATTCCTTTCTCATTTTAAAAGATCATTAAAAGCAACAAGAAAGGGACAGAAAGATGGAAGGTGGCGGAGGGGGGTGGTAAGGGTGCAGCTTATCCAAAGTAGCTTTGCATGCAATTAGGAAATGGAAAAGGAGCATTGTAAAAATGTGTCTATATGATAGAAAATTTTCAGCTGTTGTATATATTTGTGTGAGTATCCCTCTGTCAATGAGTGTGTGTGCCAGCCTGTGCTCTGAGGGTCCCACCCATCTATCTTCCTTTCCTACAGAATGGGATTGGATCTAATTTGCAAAGTGGGGGTGGGAGGGAGAGATCAGACCTACCAGCCACCTAACCAAGGTTGCATCGAACTTGACGTGACTGAGTAGTGGATGAAACATGCATAGACACAAGACACATTTTTCATTTGCTGCATTCTTGCCCTCRCGACCTACCATAGATCTATGACATATTTCACCTTCTTGAAAATGCAGTTTTACTGTCAAAGGAGACATAGAATCATGATGAAGAGTGTGCTTCAGAGAAAGTACATTTCCTTTTGGCTCAGATCAAGCAGAAAAACAGCTTCAAAGAATAGAGAAATCCTGGGAAACCAGTGTTGTGGCAGGAGGAAAAAATAATAGGGAAAGCGTTTGCTGAGGAAGGGAGCCAGGCTGAGCCTCGCCCAGCTGGCTTTGCAAGGAGCGGCTTCCCATTAGCTATTGCTTTTATAGCAGGAATAGAAAGTAGACTGCAAAGGCAAGAGAAAAAGGCGAGCAAATCATGTAAATGAAGGAAAAAGTCTTGTTTTCTTTCTTCTTTATTTTCTTCTTTCTCCCCAGCAAAAGCAAATCTCTACTGGAAGGAGCAAGCTGTAATTGTCTGCAGATGATGCCCATGGGCTTATCCCCCCTGGGAAGATTTTCTTGGGTTTGTTTAAACAAACAAATCAATTCAAGATGAAAAGAAATGGCTCTTGATTCCCCTACCCCACCAGTCATCTCTATTTTCCACCTCAGGCATTTTCTCCTGGCCAGGATTGTTGTTTTCAGTGATAAAGCAGAGGAAGAGGCAGCACATGCTCAGTGCAGGCTCAACTGCAGTGATGGCCATGCTGTGCKGGCAGACTTTGCAGGGGCAAAAGATGATCTCTCTTCCTGAGATCATCTGGACAAATTGTTACCCTTTTGCATACTGAAAAGGGGAGTCTGTGTGAACTCTGCCASACTATACAACTTTTACCATCATCCATAGATGTCTGGGTTGGATAAACAGACAGATGAGTACCAGTGGCCTTTCTTAGGGATTACGAAATGATGCAGTAACATGAAAGCCTCATGGGCTTTTCTCRGATGTAAGTATGTCTGAGAAGGTGGAACCAAGATGAAACTCCATGGTTTGTCATTCCAGGCCTCACAGCTGGACATCATGCAATAAAAGTGCCTTGATAGCTCTCAAGACTTTCCCCTCCCTTGGTGGAAATGTGAGAATTGTATGACTATGTGGTGTGGGTTATCCCCTTAATCCCTTTTCTGGACTATATTGGTGGACACCATACAGTATTGCCGAATTGTCACTGGTGCAGGACGSAAGCCCAGTCAGAGTCCTTTCTGCCTCGTCTCTCCATCTCAAATTTGATTTTTTTTTTCTCTTCAGATATTGATGGAATATATATGGCCTGTGCTAGAAATTCATGGTACTTTTATTGGGACTTCAGTTTCACAAGCCAAGAGGATACACTATAGGCATTTCTCTCTCTCTCTCTTTTTCTCTCTTTTTTTTTCTTTTTTTTCTTTTTTTTAACCACTGTATCCAACCAAGGGTTCTAAATCCTTGGAAAATGTTTGTTCTTTCTAAAATATAAATCGTATCTTTATTGATGGCACCTTATAAATTCTGTGAGGAAGGATCCCTCAGATACTTCAGAAGTGCCCTTTCTTGGAGTATTTCAATGTTGGTTCAGATCTGATGAATGCATTGCTCTATCAAATGAATGCATTCTCCTTCTGCAAAGGAAAAGCTGAGATTTAGTGGTGTGATATAGCAATTGGAAGGTCTGCAGACAAGAGCTTCTGAAGAGTAAATGTAAGACTTGTGTGATAGCCATGTGGGTAGCAGCATGGTTTCATCTTCACATCTTCTTAGGGTGAACTGGGCTAATGATTCTTGATTGTGACACTCAGACGGAATCTCAGATTCACCAAATGTTCTATGCAACATTCCCTTAAAATTAATTGAGAACACTGTCACCTTCTGAGCCGTTCCCTTAAAACTTTTCCCTCCCCATTCCCCTTACGTGCTTTATTCTTTTAGGTATAAACCTAGATTGGAAATTCCAATCCAGAGGGAAGTTTAACTGATTGTYGAATCCTTGGCCATGATTTTGATATACAAAAGAGCCAGGCAGTGCTCAAAGGCCATGGGCAAGTGCTGTAGTACTTTGGCAAATGCTAACTGGTGAAGAGCTACTCAGCATATTTCAGAACAGTCCTTTTATTCATTCATTCCATGCTTTGTGTCATGCTTGAGAACCTTACATTCTCTTACTTTGTTTATACAAATAATATCTCTGTATAATGGGCAAGTACAATAATCCCCATTTAATGGAAAGGGCAGATCCAAAGAGACCAAATGACCAGTCTGTGGTCACATAACAATCTGTATCTATGACAGATCCTGGCATTGGACCTATCCTTGACTGTCTCATTAACTTCTGGCTTATCTGATCCCTAACTCCTCTGTAGCTCTTTTTCTCAGCTGAGCCTGACAATCTGGATCTGTGTTGCCGAACGTCGAGGAATAGTTGCCTCCATTTTGGCTTCTTTGTCTGCTTTATTAAACAACCCAGTCCATGCTTCTTTCCTTCCGTGAATTATTCCCACCGTGAATCACCCACCCATCCCAGACTGTTAGGTTTCTGCTTTACAGCTTGACCCTTTTTCTGTCACTGAGMCAGCAAAAGAGATATCCTTAGTTATTTTCCTGGGGGCAGCCCACATGTTCAATTGTAACAGCATAAGTGATTTGCCAGTCTATTGACTGTGCATAATACAACTTGATGTGGTGTACAGGAGCTGCAAAGGAAACCTAGGAGGGAAGGATCCAGGTGATTGGAAACCTTTTCTGGGTGATAATTTAGCAGATGTCCCACAGAAGGCAAAGTAATCCTTGCATCTGCCTGTTCTCATGAATGAGTCCGCATGAGTCCACAGTAACTTCTGGGCTTCGGATCCCATGGYGAGCAGCTGAAATGGTGTGTGGCATCAGCATGGTGTACAGCAGGTGATCTGAAACAAAGCCACTAGAGAACTGCTACAGTTTGTCTTCCCCTTTCCCCTTCCAATACAAATGGAGCTGCATCACCTCTGTCCCTCAGGAATCCCATTGCTTTTTACTGGTTCCTGTTCCTGCACATCCTGCAGATTTCTCAGTGTTGTGAGCTGCAGACCTACATTTGTTGTACTAGAATGGGAAGGTGGTGGGGGGAAAGAAAAGAGCTGAAGTTTAATCATTGTGCTAATATACCTGGACATTGTTAGGAGTTTTTCTAGGCATGGGAGATCTCTTCCTGACCTATTAAATCAACTAGTTTTGAGGGAAAAAAAAAAAAAAGAAGTGCGTTAGACTGAGATGAAGAATTGGCCATTAGTATTATGCTAATATTGTTACCAGGTGAGAATATCTACGGTCTATTTTACTCTCAAGACTTACTGAGGATTATGCTTGCTTTCACTGTATATGTGGCATTACATTTTTTGTACTGAAAGACACTCAATTCTCTGTCTTTTCTGTTTCTTTATCTTCTATTGTGCTTTGGCTACATTTGCAATTGCACTATTCTCATTTTTATCATGGTATAACATTTATAGAAGCAATTTTTACTTCTCCAAAATTATCTTTGCAGTACAGATAGTTTTCTTGTAATAACCTTTCTTTGACCTTGCTATCAGATATAGCACATTCAGTCTCATCCATTTTAATTGTCTGAATTCATATAAATTAATTAGTCTTGCTATGCCTCTATGCCTCTGGTTTGTTATGAATTACTCTGTCTTGGTGTTGTGCCTAATGGCCTAGCTCCRTTCTGCTGGACTTTGTTAAATGCCTAACAAAAAGGTAGGCTGTTCAAATAGTTTACAGTTTAATTTTACCTAGTTAGGAAGCAAAGAACAAAGCTTATTTCTCGGTTACTGCTGGTGAATCCAAGCACATCACCAAGTGAGATCATTCCCGTTGCTTGTGCGCCGCATCCTTCTGCAGCCACTAGCTCCATTTCCTGTACCACAGTTGTTCAGGGAGCAGCTGAATAGTGTCTCTGGGGGTTAATGTAGAGATAAACACTTTACTTGGATAAATGCTGTACAGTATTCATGTCAAGCAGCAGGAAAAAGAAAACGCAGTATGTACTAAGTAGCACTAGAGGGAGCTCGGGAAGTGAGTTACTTGAGAGAGAGCAAACTGATAGGGCTCTGGCCTTTTTAGTACCTTACTTTGAATAAAGATCCAGACAAACTACCTTGCTCTTTCCTTGCAACAGGGCAAAATTGATCTTTGCCTGTGCAATATATACAGTACAGAGAAAAGTTAGATAAAAAAATTTAGTTGTTGATATTAGTTATTGGAATGTGAACAGGGCAGCATCGGAGTGTGCTGGTTACTGTGCATAAATATTCACAAATGTTGAGGGATTGACTGCTCCTTCTTAGACAGCATTGTAGCTATTAAACCCAAGGTCCTGTGAAGACAGTAAAACACAAGGCTACTATACTTCACAGGATGAGATTCTGGCATACTTTCTGTATCTCTTACTACTTCTCTTCTTAATTTGCAAAACTCAGCTCTTTGCAATGTTTCACCCCAGTCCTAATGTTAAAGCAGTAAAGTTTGATGACTTAAGGGTGAAGACCATACTGGAGTGAATGAACTTGCTACCTCCTATTGCTGTATTTGTCTGAAAAGTAAAATATCAGTAATTTATACTTGAGATAACATGTCATAGATCAGTCTGGGCAGTGAGCTGGCAGCCTGCTTCTCTACCTGTAGGCAAGGCAGAGYTCTTGTGTGCACCTCTGAAACCAAAGTGATGCTTTGGTGTAATGTCCCTTAGGAACTGCTGCTCATAAGTGTGCATATTCTTTATCCTCTATGACTTTTTGAGTTTCTGATCTTTAAGCCTGTAACAGCTTTTTAAYAGAGTCAGACAACCTGGTTAATTTATACAAATATACAATATTTGTTTAGTCTAAACTGAACAGGTTTATTTTTACAAATTTAGATGCTTAAATAAAGATCTTCTATACAAATAGGTGCCTAAATAAGAGTTTTGCTATTCTGTTTAACTGTTCTCAAAATGTGTAAATCTGTGCCCTCAAAATTAAACAGTCTTTTCTGGCAGGSACTGGTCTACCATATCATACTATGTTCATCCAACTGTCATATCTTGGTACAAGGATTTTGTCCACTGGAATACATATGTGTCCTCAAAGCCCATATCTATTGCAAATGTGAGCGCAGAACCTCCTGAATGCTCAGATTTGCAATACTGTTTTTTTTTTTTTTTTGTCCCCTGGGAATTTTAAGAATGCTTTTTCACCAACTGTGAACASGAAGTAGTCTTGCTTCAGGAGACCTTGGGTTTGATCTTCATTGACATAGTATCTTAAATAGTGACTCAAAGTGCATGTTCCTTACTTTTATTTGCTGTATATTAAATCCTTCACTGCTGAGCAAAATAGAGCTTTATCAAGGGATCATACAGAATATATGAAAAAAGTCTGACACTGAATCGAAGACCAGTTCTAGAAGGAGGTGTACTTTAGCAATTTGATGACATTGTGGAGCCCATTTGAGTGTCCTGTGTGACAGCTGTGACTGCTCCCCTTGTCCACATGGTTGTAGTATCTCTGCAAAGGTTGAAGTGCTCAGTGTATTTCTGGTTAGTTGCAATTTTGTTTTAAGTGTGAGCAATGGAGAGAGAAATGTAGTCTTCCTGGCCATGAAGTCACAATCTGTTTTCAGTCAGAAATTAAATCCCAACACGTAAAAATGAGCAAGAATTATTTTTATTAATTTGCTTGTTTTTCTCTAGCCGCCAAAAAGTAGCAGTCCTTTCCCAAATGTAGCATAAAACCTTATTTTTAATCCAAAGAGCTTGCCTTCCTCATTATAAAGAGGTGAACAAACAAGACAAATTGAAGAGATTTCTAGCCAAGTCCTCATAGTGTGGTACTTGAATCATAACATATTGTATTTATATAGGACATGTAGATTTTCACATCTTCCAGTCTTCTGGAAGTGTAAATGTCCACACTACCCATTCACTAAAAATTTCTGCCTCTCTGGTATCTGACAGATGTGTAGTTACACACAGTCTCTATCAGATAGACCCTGCTGGCCMTTTGCTGATCCCTGTGCTATACTGAAGGGTTGTGTGCCCTGCCTCGGGATGCATGTAAGCTCTGATACCTTGGGAAGGGGCTCGGTGTCTGGAATACAGCACATCACTTTAGAGAAAGGACCTTGCAGGCCGGGCAGGTGCATCAGATATTTGGCTTTTGCTTATTTCCCYTTCTTGTCTATGAATACTACCAAGGAGATCCATCTGAAATTGAGGGAATGAATTAGATAAAGGGTTTCAGGGTAAAAGAAATCACATTTTTTTTTTGAAACTGATGAAAGAATCTCCCTAGAGTGTTAGGAAACCCCATTTTCCCAAAGAGCTTTATTTCTGATGGAATAAGTACAGAAAATGTCTCGTCGTGAAAGTCCTGCAGTAAATGACTCCTCCCTACTTCCAGATATAGGTGATATGTGGAGACACGATGCATATGGCTTGCTAAACTTCCTCCTACTCTCTGCCCTCCCATTTAATGCAAATGACAGCATAGAGCCTTGGAAAGTAACATAAAGCCAGGGATAACATCTACCAGGCAGTTACATTTCCACTGTCTCTCAAACTCTGCCGATGAGTAGGAAGAAGAGTTTAGAAGATATGAATAAGCATACAACATGAAACCATAAGAAAGACATGAACAGAAGTCAGGCTTGTCTGCACTCTGCCTTAATAATGTTGCTCCGCTAACTATACTGGGATTGTCTTAGCAGTTTTGCTCTGTAGATATCTCTGACCCTTGCAGCAGTATCAAATATGTGCTAAAACTTAGACATGACTCTGGCAAAACCAGCATGTATTCATAAAAAGGCTCAGACATTTTCTTTTGAAAATACTGGAGCTGGAACTCTGGTTCGTATAAGTTATGCCTGTTTGAGAATGCAAGGGATAGTGAGAAACCCACCTTTCCACTCTCGTGATCCCGAAGGTAACTGAGGTCAGAACTTGCCCCAGGACAGCTTAGAAGAGTTCCTGTTCTGTTTGGGTCACCTACCCTCACATCAGTAGGTAAAAAGCAGTGAGGAGGGTGAARCTGCAGCCCTGCGTCAGAGGAATCCCCAGGTGATTCAGCTTCCCATCTCCGTTACAGTGTCAGATCAGGATCTGCCAATCCTTTCACGCTGCCTTTTCTTATTTTAGCCTAATTAGTGCGTTACAGGCGCTGTACAGCAGACGCAAATGCCATCTACTGCTTGTCACTGAAAGCTTCAGAAAGCACAAGAGGAGGAGGGCAGCACATGAGCTTCTGGGTCTCATGTGCGTGACAGCTGGGGCAGAGCCGGGGGGTCCTGGGATGTAGGT
>NW_028186534.1:13297938-13312616 GCF_003343005.1 Rhea americana
CCCGCCACGGGCAGACTGGAACGGGCTGTGCCTGGCAGCGAGGGCTGCCCGACAGGCAGGTCCGGGCTCTTCGGGCTTTTCCCCCGCGGAGGCCTCTGGGGGTTGCAAAACCCAACCCTGCTCCCCTGACCCGTGTGCTTACATGCTGCTAATTGCCTCTGATGGCTGGTGCAAGGGTGCAGCTGCAGGCTCCAGGGCYGGGAGAAGGATGCACACCACTTTCATAGCTCATTAAAGCGCTGGCCACAGCCCAGCAAAGCGATGTCCCTTTGTCCTCTCTCTCCTTTTCATTTTAGTTGACAGAGAGGGACAGTCAGTTTGCTCTGCAGAAGGGAAAGTGGGACAGGAACGATCCTGATGGAATGGAGGCARCTATTAAAAAGAAAAGTCACTACAACAGACCTGGAAGGTAGTGGCTGCAGCATTCTCTGTCGTCTAGACAGAGGATCATGAAACCAATACCAGGAAGACCTACTGAAGTTCAAATAATGAAAAACAAAGCATTGAAGTGCTAGGAGGCACTTAAACCAGTAGGTCAGGGATGTGACACATCTGCTTAATGCCTTGGTTTCACCTAGGACCAGGCATAATGGTACAGCAAGGACCTCAGTGCTTGGTTTGTTTCTTTTAAATGGTGCAGGCTCTCTTCTAGTCCAGTGGATGAGACGTTATTAACTCAGTGCTAGATGCCACTACCTCTAGCACCAAACAGCACTCTCAGAGGTTTTCCGAAGGCCTTCTGATTAAGAACGAAATTAAAGATGTTCTGCTCTATAGCTTGTACTGCTGATGTAAACTGTTCTTGTTTAGTATGTGCTCAATAGTGAGCAGAACTGGGCAGGGTATTAAAATCAGAATGGGAAACAAATTGAAAAATGTTTAATAAAGATTTGTGYTCTAGGGATTGTGGGTTAGCAAAAGGAGGATGCTAATTACAATGAAGTTCTTTACTGAGGAGGGAAAATAAATGCAAGTACAGAGTAAGCACATAGAACAAACTGAATATGCATTCCTCTGCWGTCTTTTGTATCATCTACAATGTACTAGTTCTTTTATAAAACAGAGTACTTACAGGAAGGCAGAGGAGACAATCTGAAAGGTGTTCYGTAGGGGATGTAGGACACAGCATGATGTTTGAAAATTATTTCACARTTCTCATCTACCTCTAATGCCTCTTCATATCACAAAGTTTGGGAGATAACTGGAAAGTTATGCCTTCTGCTAAACAAGATTGACTCTTTGGAAAGCTGCAGGCTTTCCTGCTGATTTTCTKGTCTGCAAGTGCCTCTCCAAACTGTCTCCTAAGGGAAGGGGTCTTCCCTTTCCCTGCCTGRCAGAAGGTCTTGCTAAAAAATGAATATGTTGTTTGCTGCTGAGCTGCAGACTCATTTCTGGCTGAAGTTCTAAGTTAGAGCAGGAGCTCAATAACCAAGGGACAGACCAAGGTCAGGAGCACATGCAGGAAATCCAGAAGCAGGGATTCTGGAAAAGTCTGGAAACCAGAACATTTGTGCCATGAGGTAGAGGCAGGAAGAGGAGCAGCACAAAGGGGCTCAGAGCAGGTCTGCAGAAGCACACAGCTGTGCAGACTGTGTCCCTGTGTGCCTGGGCATCCCCTGAGGAGCCAGCCCAGGGCAGAGCCTCACAGTCTCCAGCGTCCGTGAGATGGCAGAACCTGCTGGTGAGCCATCAGCTGCTGACCCACAGCATCCTGCTGGCTCTGGTGCCAGGGGCTGTGGTAACAGCTGCTCCTGGAGTTAGTCTTCAGCTAGGATTCAAAGCTTGTTAGTAAAGTTGCTCAGTCTTCTGAGATAGCCTACTAAAGAAAGTAAGCTCAYGTTTGAAACTTAAAGGAGTGTCACCATTCTTTAGGCCTCTCATGCTGTGGCCTTGACAAGCTGCGAAAAGTGTCATAGTCAGAGCAAGGATCTGAAGTCATGATGCCCGGATTCTCCTCCTCCCCAMAGCCCTGACCCTCAGCAGGGACGTTGTGAGGGTTACAGTAATGTTGGAAAGAACTTGAAAGCCTGACAGAACACCTTTCAGTTTTTAAGTCTTTCTTCTATTGTGAGGTTCTTCAAGTATGTGCTGGCAGTTCATTGTCTTAAATGTGCTAAACTCCAAGAATGGAGGTGAAGATTGTGCTGGAAGGAACACTCCCTGCAAGCTGTGTTGTTCTCACTAGAGTAGCAGCTTGGTGCACTTGTGATCACTGAGGATGCTGCAGTGCATCCTCTGGTCAAAGGAATGATGAGCAAAGTTAAGTGCTCCCAGCAGCAGAGCATAAAAGAATTGTGTATTTCACTGTCCTTCACAGCAGGTTGTGGGGACAGCATTTACCATAATTCTAGACAAGTAGCAACCTCTGCCTGGATGGGCCAAGATGGTGACAGAATCCTCTTATGCCCTCTCTTACCTGCTTCTGTAGCGAAGGATGTACACTGATGAAGCTGGACCCTCCTTTTCTCAGATCTCCATCTGTTCTCCACATACCTGACTGCATCTTTCCTCTTGATCCTGGGTCAGAARTGCTGAATTGTGAAATAATGTGATTGCGCCATGGGTTGAGAAATGTTTGCAGGCTCTGGTGGGCATCATTTTTACCTCTGAGTTTGGAAGTGCAATGGAGGAAGGATTTAGGTAGCGTTACTATATGGTTATATATAGTTGTATATACACTGAAGCTTATCAGCTCCTTTGGCTGGAAAATCCTCCATAGGAATTTTTATCTCTGGAAATGGTAAAATCCTAATGTGTGTCTCCCCATGGCATTTGCTACATCAGCAGCTAGTTTAGTCTGTTCTAGAACAGGCAATCTCTGGGGACATTTTGGCAACCTATGGCAACCTGGAAAAGCCTCCTTAGAGTCAGGTAGTTAAAAATGAGCTTTCATGTGTCTACTTGCTTCTTTTTTTCCTTGAAAAAGACCTAGCATTGCTATTTGACTCTTCTCATTGGTACTTCTTATTTTTTCAGCCTACAAGGAGAAAATGAAGGAGCTGTCTCTGCTCTCTCTCATCTGCTCCTGTTTCCATACCCAGCCGCATCCTAATACCATCTACCAGTATGGAGGTATGTATTCACATATGTGTTCACATAAAAGCTATAGACTTGTTTGCATATCCTCCCGCCTAGCAGCTTCAGTGAACATGGAAGCTTTTCAGCACACTGAGCTGTCCCATCCTAGAGAAGCAATCCATGTTTTAACCCATGGTCTCTGTTTAGTCTTCTTTCATAGTTCAKTTTTTTAAAACGTGACCCACATTTACTCAGAAAGAAACTGCTTTCAGAGGCCCTGTAGTTCACACTGGCATGACATACACTATGTTAACAACAGTGTGGCTTTTCTGCAACTATTCTGTGGCTTTAAAATAATTACATTGACTAGGGAGGATTTGAAGTTGATCACTACTTGCTGATAAAGAGAACAGTGTCAATGTAGAAGTAAAAATAAGATTGTTATTGTCAGATGTTTCAGTGAAGAGCAGTATTATGGGATAGTTTTGTCAAAGGGTATGGAAATTCCAGCTGAAACCTGGAGAAAATGTTGGAGATAGGACAAAATCACCCAAGTGGGAGTTTGATCAGGACATGGGAGTTAACACTTTTATTCTTACATGAAGAACTTGGTGGCCCTCAGGTGAATGCTATCCTGAGTGTCGCAGGTACACAGAGCTCCTTTTATTTTTTTCCTTTTTTTTCCCCTCCTCAAAGATATGGAGGTGAAACAGCTGGATAAGAGGGCATCAGGCCAAAGCTTTGAAGTGATCCTGAAGTCCCCTTCAGATTTATCTCCCGAGAGCCCAATCCTTTCCTCTCCTCCCAAGAAGAAGGATCTGTCCCTGGAGGAACTGCAGAGGAGGCTGGAGGCTGCAGAGGAGAGGAGGAAGGTAAGGAGATAATCTGTAAAAACAGTGACTTTTGTGTGACTGGTACTAATTGTACCAAGCCCTAAAATTGTATTATCAAGAGCAATCTAAAATGACTGGAAATAGCGTTCTTACGTGTATTCTTGTTCATCTATAAATTGTTCAGTGAGACATGGGAGTCAGTGAAATTCTGCAGCCTGTTTTAGGCAGGATATTGAACTTGATCATAGTCTTCTTTCTGTTCTTAAAATTGCATAGGTAYATGGAGTCCCTCTGATCTAGCACATGTGAGCTTTCTATAGGCTGAAATTCTTACCAGCTAATGCTGTAGGAGATGTAACTTGCTCATGCACTCAAGTCCTTAAGCATTTTCCATGACGTTGCTTTCCCCCAGACCCAGGAAGCGCAGGTGCTGAAGCAGCTGGCAGAGAAACGGGAACACGAGCGGGAGGTGCTCCACAAGGCTCTGGAGGAGAACAACAACTTCAGCCGGCTGGCTGAGGAGAAACTCAACTACAAGATGGAGCTGAGCAGGGAGATCCGTGAAGCACACCTCGCTGCCTTGAGGGAGCGGCTCCGCGAGAAGGCGAGTGYGCAGCCCGCGAACCGGCACCTTGGGAGCTAGGAGGGTCAGAGGCTCCACAGCAGTGGAGGGGCYGTTTGTGCCCTGGTCCTTGCAGCACCACCCTGACAGGCTTGCCTCGGCTGTGACTGGGGTGTATATGTCCTGGGTATGCACATATCTAGTGTGGTGTCTCCTGTCTTTGCAGGAACTCCATGCAGCTGAAGTTCGCAGGAACAAGGAACAGCGGGAGGAGATCTCTGGATAAAGGGCTTTTCTACACATCTAGCACCTGATTCCTGTTAACAAATCAACCAACCAACACATTTTATTTTGTTTGTCTAGATGCAACATTTGGGTCTCCATTCTTTCCCTCCCCCTGGTGTTAGTGCCCCAGCTACACGCTTCTATCTCCGCATCCTTAATCGTTCAGTACTTGTGGGGATTCACAGATCATAGGGACCTCTAAGCAGAATAGCAACTAGTTCACATGAAATATAGAATCAATGAATCAGTCAATCAAACAGCTTCTTTGGGGGGGTTGTCCTTTTTTAAGAGATATTTCTTAAACTGATGTAAAGAATTAAGTTATTAATAAATTCAACCAGCAGTGTCATGGAGATACGGATTTCTTATCCGGGGCTTTTACTACTCTTGGTGTTTGCTCTGAGCCAAATATCAGTTTGAGAATAATAGGAAGTAAGAATTTCTTTATGTGAAGTGATATAACTAATAGATCCTTTATTTCCCAGTGGTAGGAGATAGGAATAAGAGAGGGATGGGATGGCTCAGGGAGTTGTGGCATGCAGACCTTTTCATCTCTTGGTTATTATCYGAAGCCAGCCCAAGTAGGCAGTGACCAAAAGTCATTATCTTGGGATGATTCTTTGATAGCCCAAATGAAAATAGCTAGGGGTCTCAAACCAGAACTTGGTGAGAGGTGCCCGTATCACAGAAAGTCCCTATCACAGCAAGCACTAGTTGATATCCTAATTGGCCACAAACTGAACAAGTCTGTAGACTGAACTGTCTTCTCCCCTGCGAAAGGGAAGACCAAGATAGCTTAGTCACGCAGCATGGGAGAATCTTGTGCTGCTGTTGCCTCTATTGAGCCTGGTCCTTGGATGTCCTGGGGAGACAGGCTGGGTCTCCAGGCCTGTCCAGTGCTTTCACAAACACAAGATTTCACTCCAGTAAGAAAACAATTCAAATAAAAATGATGCATGATTGTGAAATAGTCCACAGGCCTTTAGCGAACAGGATAATCATCCTTCCCTCTTTGTGACTCTTCAATGCYGTTGTAGGACAGACATTGAGACCAGAGATCACGAGATAAGCCATAGAGCTCTGGTTCTTAYGCAGCACGTTGTAAGAAAGGGCATGCCAGTTGCTTGCAGGGTACTGCCAGACCTGCAGCTTTGGAAAAGATAGAGCTAAGAGAGGAGGCCATCAGTAAGACTACAGTAAGGGTGAAGAGATGTTCACATGCTCATTTGTTGTCTACCTTTAGCTTTTCAGGCCCTGTTTTTAAGAAAAGTTTGTCTCTTCATGGAGGTAGAGATGAGCAGAAAATATGCAAGCATGGCAGTAATAGCTGTAATGTCTGTAGCAGTAATGTCTGATCTAAATAGATAACTGTCAAAGCCTATGGACTTCCCAGTCTTCTAATGTCATAGTTTGTGAAGCTAGCTGAAGTCCAGGCAGCCACTGTGCCAAAGGCTAAGGGGTCCGCCGTTGTCTCGCTAAGATCCACAGAGCTGCTGACCTTCAGTGTCAGCTCTGCGTCTGGCTTGAAAAACTAATTGGAAATGTTGCATCTGAAATGCAGGGAATTGCCATCTTATCGCAAGTGGGGCCTCGTAAGATGTGGTGCTGAGGAGTCAGCCCTTGCAAGAACACAGTCTTGAGGCAAGATTTTGCAGAGGAGAAGATGGACGTTGCTTTCATTTGAGGCAGAAGGTAATAAGAATTCCCCTTTRTCTGGTTCTTAGAGATTTCTGTAATATTTTTTTAATAGATCAGTACAATGTCTCTCAGACAAGGCAGCAGGGTGCTTAGAGCAGGTACAGACACAGCAGGATTCCTGGGCTGGTATTTATCCCCAGGGTGTCTCTCCCTTCGGCCCTCACWACGGCCATTCCTCCCTGGATGCTATCTCAGATTTCAGAATAAACCAAAGGGATGCTCAGGGGACCGAGACATTTAATTACTAGTAATTGGTATCCTCTGCACATCATGCCTCCAAAGAGCCAGTTGGTAGGTGAGACGAGACTCCAACAGTGGGCTTTGCAGACTCCATGGGAAAATGATTGAAGCAAGGGGCTGCAGACTGGTGCGGGAGTGCAGCCGTGCACGTGGGCCAGCGGGCACCTCTGCAGCCGGCACAGGCCAGCCAGGGGGGTTGCAAGGGTGGTATTCTGCCTTGCACGAAGGTGCGAGGCAGTGGTCAGAAAGCRGAGCAGATGAGTATTTTACATTAAAAAAAGATCCGCTTGCCTCTCCACCCTTCTTAAAAAAACTTTGCTGAGTCTTTTCAGAAGCTGAAGTTTTCTGTCTGCCGTGTGCTTTGCTTACATAAAGAATTGATTATGCCCTGAGATAAGCATCAGCCGGTCACAGAAAACCAACAGAATGCCAAAGAGCAGCAGCTGCTGGAAATAAAATCCCTAGCCTCTTTGCGAATCTCCCCAGAATTCCCATTTGGATTAGGGAGAGATCCCTCTATGGCCATAACATGTTTTGATGTTAGGGAAACACTCTACTCCTAAAAGGAAGGGCTACCTTACTCACAACCCCCTCTGCCTGGGCCGGAGGGGGATAGGGCTGTTAGAAAGCCACAGTGCTGTCCAGGGACAAAAAATGTTTGGGACAAAGAGGGAAAAGGAAAGGAAACTGAGGGTTGAATTTTTTAACAGTAGCTAATGATCAGTTTATAGTAGCAGCTGTCTTAGATAAGCATCTGTGTAGAACGCGGAATCACCGCCAGCATCACCTCATTCATATAGCGACAATACATTTTAAAAAGTTTAAAAAAATTAAAAAGTAATTTAAACAAAATGTTTGTGTGTAAGAAATGGTTGAAACTGTCAAATGTCTGTGTCCCGCGTTGGTGGGATCTGAGAAGGTATCTGCAAGATATTAACCCTGTCCTACTCTCTGTGGTGCTGAGTGTTTGCTTGGTGTGTAATTCTGACCTGAAGCTTGTTGTAAATACTGTTTTTAGTACTATGATGATGATTATTATTATCAGAAATGTTGTGCTCATGAGCAGGAGCTTAAAACAAGAGAAATGACCATTTTTCACTCTATCATTGGGGCTCGGAAGAACTCGGAGGCTGGGCCGTGCGCAGGCAGGGTGCCAGGGCCCGTGGGATGCAGCCTCGGGGAGAGGAGCCCTCGGGGAGCCCCGTGGCCGGGCCCGGCCCGAGGGGGCTGCCAGCTTCGCGTGCCGGGGAAACCGCAGGCTGGGGAGCTGCGGGGATTTGAGTCCTGCGGACRGGGGGGGTGAGAGCAGGGAGAAGCCAGGCCTAGGGTTGGGGAGAGGAAGGAAGGACTGAGAGATGTAATAAAGATGGTGCTTCAAATCAGCGCTCAACTCTGGTATACATCATTTGGCATGAACCCACCCTGCGTGAGGGTGCTCCAGTCTGCTTCCCGCAGCCAAGGAGCGAGACGGAGCACCGGTGAGGTTTGGCGTGTAGCACAGGGAGAAACGGTGGTGGGAGACTGCGATCCTTCCCCGAACAACTCCCGAGTCTCAGGACTTGGTTCCTGCCTGGATCTTCCACCTCAGCCCTTTGTGCTACCAACTAAGGCCCAATTAGCAGTATCCTCTGTGTAGTTAAAGGCCAGCCTTGATCTCAGGTGGAGACTTATTCTTACAATAGCTTTGCCTGGCAAACAATCACACTGGAAATGCGCAGAAGAATGACCTGGCAAGCCAGGAGCCCAGCACGCAGTGCTCATGCCGGTGTGAGCACTGGGAAATGCATTTTTCTCACCTTCACTGGGTTGGTTCTGTGAGGTACAGTGGACATAGCTGAAAAATTTGCTACTGCAGGGTAAACTCATGTCTCAGAGAAGCAGGGATGTGTCAGGTGGAGTTTTGTATCAGTAATATCAGGGGTCCAGGTGTGTTACTGCTGCTGAAATGTCTCATGCAAAGGAAACAGGATTGTCCAGTGTAGCCAGAGGTATCAGTGTAACAGAGATGGTGCAGATGAATGTATTGGGGATGTTCAGGAACTTAAAAGTTTGTCCAGCGCTGCTGGACATTATCAGGGAAACGYGTGATTGCTTTGGTTGCACGCGCCAGCTACCCCAACAGCAGTTATCTGGAGGGGCCGCCCCGCTGCAGAGCCGAGGAGGAGCTGGGCGCAGCGCGCTGCGGGCGAGGGGAGGCAGCTGGTGCCAGGCACCTGCCTGGACTAACGTGACACTGTGCCTGACAGGCGACACACATCGCTCTTTCAGTTCTCATAGCAGCAGCAGATCAGTTCATTCCTTTCCATGTCCCAGCATTGCTAATGGCTGTGTGCAACAGCATAGTTCATGCCTCAGTTGAGACTAATTAAGTATCCTCATTACTAACCTTACAGTCCCAGCCTACTCCATTGCTATTGTGACTTTTCGACCATTCCCATAKTCCGCAGCCTTCAGACGTACTGCATGGCATGCAGTTTATAAATCCCTGGGGCAACGTTTCTTATGACAGGGCTTGAGATTCTTCATTGATTCTTGTAGGTGTTTATTAACCAAACTTTGCAATTACAGTTAGCACCCCAATTTTTGCAGAAGCATATTAAYGTTAGGCCTTGTGCCTGGTAGGTGCAGCTCCCTGGAGGCTTCTGGCAGTGGAGCTGCCCAGACTAGGAACTGRTGGTGTGTTTGCAGTTGTACGAGGGAAGAGAGATGAGATGGTGACAATYTATTAGTGTGCATACATGTTTCAAAGAGTTCTCCTGGAGAAGGGGCTCTGATTCAGGCAAGACAAAGAAGCTGAAGCTAAATTCATTCCCAGCTGGCAGAGACCGCCGGATGAGCAGCGCTTCTGTGCAAGAGCTACAACAACTGGCCCCMGAGTCCAAACTCTAGCTCAGCGCTTACATTAACATTTGAAGCAAAATGCTCAGCTCCATCTGCAAATAGGCGCATTCGAGGATGTTAGGACCTCGGACTGCTTGTGGACTGAGCCAATTCCTTTTCTTATTATTCTTGTGTGATAAAATAAACCTTGCTGTAATCCACRTGGAGGTTACTTTTAGAGCTAACCTTGCAGAGAAAGTGGCAGCTCACAATTGCATGATCCTGTGCTGGGGGCAAGTCTGAATCGCTGCTCCTGATAAAAYGTAAGCTTCAGCTTGCTTGCTTTGCTTAGCCCAGTGTGCGTCTCTGGCCCTGGCTCTGCACAGCTTGTCTCATGGGGTTCATTAATTCCATTAAGCTGCAKTGCTCTGCTCTCTTGGAGGGGTTGTGCATTCAGTTGTGCGCACAGAAATGCATACATGGAAATGATATATGCACATATGTTCTTCTACCACTAGAAATGAGTTGAGGAATGGCTGTTTATGGTGCTAGAGATTTCTTACTACCCATGCTAGGGATGAGATGACATATTAAGACCAATAACTCCACTGTCGTAGTCAGCTGTCTTCTAAGTAAAGCAGAAGAGGGGCACTGGCCACCACCTACGTGTCGGTAATCCTTGGCCTCTGGGGGCGCAGGGAGGCGACAGCCCTCCCCGGTGCCGGGGGGACCTGAGGRGCCTCGGCACCGCCTGCCCCGCGCCCTGGCACCGCTGGTGCCTCGGTTCTCCCTCCTGTGACGCAGGGGCAATGAATCCCTCCCGACCTCCCAGGGGTCTTGCGAGAATCAATGAATTCATGTCTTCAAAGTGCTCTGAAAACRGAAGGCACCAAAGTGCTGAGCAGTGTTACAGAATTGTCCACCTCCCAGCGAGGAATAAGCTGGCACATTGCTGTGGAAAGAGCTTTTGAAGATGACGGTCTTGCCRGAAGGGTGGGTCGTAACCTAAGCGATGTCTGAGCTCCCCCGGGCTGCCCTCTCCCGCGGTGCCGCTCCGAGCGTYGCTGCCTTGCGCGGCATTCGCTCCCCGGGACGCAGCACGTGCTCGCTTGTTCCTTCCCGCCGTCAGCCTGACGAGGTGTCGGGAAGGGACTTTCCACCACTAACAGAGCCTTGTCTGGTTCCTTTAGGTCTACCGCGTGCATTTCATTGTCAACTTGGGGTTGTTGTTGTGCAAAAGAAGTGATTATGAAAAAAAAAAAGAAATAAACTTGGTATGAAACCACATGTGTCCATCTCTCTCCATTAATTGACTGTTTTCATTCTAAGGCTTCTGTTTGCATTGTGAAAATAATAATAAAATGCATTAAACTGAAAATTGACCTAAAAATCTGAGAAAATARAATTTAAGCATTGGTATCCTGAATGGGTAGTTTATCTAATGTAAAAGATGCAAGGATCCATAGTTTATTCTCCAAGAAAAAAAAAATACTTGAATGGAGGTAAACCAAACATCCCCTATGGTTAGAAGGGTGAGGGCATAAAAGGTCCTTCCAGAGGAAGATCAAAAGACTTACATGAGACAATTACAAATGTAATAAATTCAATTCTAGAAAACATATGACCTTCTTTTTAGAAGAAACTCACTGTTTGCATAATGAGCTTTTCCTGAGAAACGTCCCAGCCYGCAGCAGCCGGTCCGGGCAGCAGCGAGGCCCGCGGCGCCTGGCTCCCACGGGACCCCCAGCCCCAGCACCTCGAGGGTGGGGGGACGYGGGACGGTGACCGGGGACACCCAGTGCCTCACCCGCGGCCAAAATCACTTCCCAAAAGCTGCAGCTGGAAACGTTCAGATTTGCAACGCAGGGCAACCCCGAGGGGGACGGTGTCGGGCCGATTCCCCGGCTGCTTCATCCCCCGTTGGCCTTTGCCAGCACGAGCAGCGGCCGGTTTCGCTTCCYAGCCGTCTCCTCCGTCCTGGACTACGGAGCCAGGAGCGCCGCTACGGGCTGGCGCCCGCTTTGCGATCCTATTGCAATAACCACCGCGGGAGACTTCACGCGGAGCTCGTTCGGCGGCGTGCGAGAAGCGGACGTGAGCAGAGGCATCGGGACGTCGGCTTTGCCGAACGGACCGCTGACTCCTCGGCGGGCCCTTCCGTCAGCGCAGGGAAGGTAACCCGGCCGGTCCCCACGCCAGCCGCGGCGCACAGGATGCCTCTGCCGGCACAAACAGGATTTCTATTTTTGCAACACGACCTTCAGGCTTTTTAAGATAACAGCCTAACTGGGAACACAGCATTGCCTCCCTTTTCCTAAGTGGTTCACCATATGCCACTAATCCAGGTGTAGGAATACTCAAAAAAATTTTTAAAGGACACAGTAAACTGAACTTGGGAATTTTTTTTAGGAAAAGGCACAGTACCTTGGAGCTGCAAAGCCACTCTGTGTTACAGAGAGACCACGCACGGTCCTCATGCACCCAGCCCGCGGCGGTGCCCGAGCTGAGCCGTGGGTATCCCGCTCGCAGGCAGCACTGGGATCGTTCAAAGGCAGCACGCCAAAGCCCTGGGCCAGGTTATATCATGTAGCAACACACCTTTAAAAGATCAGCAAGGGGCAACAAAGCAAAATATTATAAGCAACCCTTGGAAGGATCCTTGCAAAATGCTGGAGTTGTGTCTGAGCAAGGAGAACAGAACAGGGCATCAGCTGTGGCACGGCCAGCGTAACAGCCCCGCTGGGCAGGCCAGAGAGGGTTTTGCAGAATGATTYGCTAAAATTTGAAAAATAATCCTAAATCCTTCCTCAGCAGCCTCGCAGGCAGCAAGGCGGAGAGTGAGCCTGCTGACGGGTAACAGGGGTACGAAGGAGCGCCGGAGACGGTACGGCGCCGGGGGGGAAAGCAAAGCGAACCGCCTGCACCGGCCTGGCTCGGGAGAGCCGAGGAGGCTCCCGGCACCCCCGATCCGGCAGCGAGAAGATCTTGCTCTCTGCAAGGCCACAGACTAGGGAAAATTCGATAAGGGCAGGATTGCTCCATGTTCACCCTGTTCTTATAGTCCCCAGCGCGCCGCATCCGCCGMCCGCTGTGCGCCGGGGCTCCGGCTCCGCTCGGCTCTGGCATTTCTAGCGAGCAAATTAACATTGCTAGTTACCTTGGAGGAGAGGCAAAAGAAAGGAATCCAGCTGTTAGTGAAACACACTTTAACGACCGTCGGGTTTCAGTAAACAGGAACGCTGGAASGAACAGGAGGGAAATAGTATTTTGGCAGTGTCAGTCTGGAAATATGGATGAGGAGGATGGAAAARGGAAAGGAAGCGCCTTGGAATAAAGAAGCACTGCGTGAGCCACCACGAGCCTCTCGGACAGATCCGTTAGAAAGTCACGTAGCGAATACTGCCAACCACGAAGGAGCGCGTGGGGGCACCGCGCCGCTCGCCCGGGAAGGGGCTGCAAGGCGGCCGCGCAGCCCAGCAAAATGCACAAAACTAGCACATAACAGGAGCGTTGCAAAAAGTGGTAACGACTCCTACTGCCTCTGGCCTGGCTCTTTTTTGCAAAGCATTAGCCACTTGCTAGCAGAAAAAAGCRATGCATTAGCAAAAAGCAACACCAGGCCTGGAAAGGGCAGGAACCGAGGAGCGGGAGCCCAGGGCTGGCGCAGAGATGCAGCAGGACCCTCCGTGTCGCCCTCAGGCCCTGGGCAGCACATGCCCTTGCAGGATACCCATCCAAAAAAGAAAAAGGCTGAGGGATGGTTTGCAAATCTACACCACAGGTACACACAAGGGGAAGGAGCCGAGCTGAGCYGTGCAGCACAGCTTCCTGGAGCTGTAGGAAAAAGTCCCATGGAATCTAAAGCCCTCCCAGATAGGACCACTTCCAGGTTCAAAAACAAGTTCCAGGCGTAAAATAGTTTTCTCTTTCACTTTCTGCAATTCACTGCTGATAAGGACAGTAAACAAGTCTTCAGAGAACTTCTTTATCTCTCCTATTTTTATTAGGCCTTTCAAGCTGGTGGCAAAGCAGCAGGGCAGAGCTCCTGCAGGGCTGCTTTATGCACTGTAAGCATCAGCAAAGAGAGACAGGGATACGGGTGCCACCGCGCGCCCACGGGACAGCCCTGGCATGGGCAGGGGGACAGCCCTGGCACGGGCAGGGGCGGCTGGGGGGCCACTAACGACACTTCGATGCCCCTGCTGAAAGCTGGCAGCCTCCAGCCTTCGTGCACCCCTCAGTGCCCGCTGCCCTGCACGGCACGCTGGGCCACGCACGGCTGCCCCGAGGTGAGATGCCATGGGGACCAAACCTCCAGTGCTGCAGCCAAATGGCAAAGGCAGGTTCGGGAAGGGCCCAAGCCCTGTACCGAACACGTGCGCCAGCTGCTCTCTGCGTTCCCGTAGGGCATGCACGGGCTTCCCGCCCATGCCCTGCACCTGCAGGGACAGAGGAAGATACACAGATGCCCAGTGCCCTCCCTGTGCCCAGCCTTGGGGGCCTGCCGGGCCCTCCGCCAAGGTGCCTGCACAGCTGTGGGTGCACGCAGGGGCCCGAGGGGCCATGTACAGCTCTGGGGACACACACACAGCCCCAGGGAGCATGCAGGGACCCAGGGGGCCTGCGTGGCCCTGGAGGGCATGTGCCTACATGCCCCGACAATATGCACAGACAATCTCTGGGGCATGCACAGCTGTGGGGGGGACACACACAGCCCGAGGCGCATGTCCCCGCCCCCGCCCCTAGCGCATGCAAGGCCACAGGACATGCACAGCCCAAGGTGCACAGGCTGCACTCGGTGCAAGCAGAGCCATGGGGACACACACACAACCTAGGGCGCATGGACCCCCCTAACGCGTGCAGGGCCACGGGGACACACGCACAGCCGGGGGTGCACGGACCCCCCCAATGCATGCAGGGCTGCAGGGACACATGCACAGCAGGGGGGTGCACGGACCCCCCTAATGCGTGCAGGGCGGCGGGATCACCCGCACAGCCGGGGGTGCACGGACACCCTAACGCGTGCAGGGCCGCGGGGACACATGCACAGCCCGGGGGGGGAATGCACGGACCCCGCTAACGCGTGCAGGGCCGCGGGGACCCCCGCACAGCCGGGGGTGCACGGACCCCCCCCCCCGGGCGCATACAAGACCGCAGCGACCCGCGCGGCAGCAGCGACCCGGCGCGCGGGAACCCGCGGCGAGGCGCGCACCGCCCCACCC
>NW_028186534.1:13314721-13337963 GCF_003343005.1 Rhea americana
CCCCCCCCCCCTTGCAGCCGGGAGGGCCTCCGCGTGCCCTGCCTCCCGCGCCGAGGTCTCGCCCGCTCCYGCTGCTTGCTTTTGCTCTTCTGCCCCGTTCGGCCCCGAACCGCGCGGATGGCTGAAGTCTGCCCTAAGGTTTCTGCGCCGCGCCGGCCCGCAGAGCCTCGGCCTATGCGATTTTCCGGAGCCGTCCCCAAAGCCCAGCGGGAGCGAGCGGCTGCGGGAGCGCTTTTGGAAGCACCTTGGCTAAGAGCGTTCCCAACCTGCGATCTGCTCTCTTGCAGGAAGAAAAACGCGGAGGCTTTTCCAGCCGCCGTCGGAAGCGGTGCCCTGGGCCGTGGCTCTGCCGCGGCACGAGGTCTGGAAAAGCGAGCAGCAAACAAAAAAGCGAGCGGCCCTTTGCTCCTCCTGCTCCGGCTGGCCGCGCCGGCTTCTTAACTTGCTGCTGCTGAAACTAAAGTGCTTTCGCTGTTGGCCTCTGGTTAGGTTTTCCGCCTCGGAGAGGCCCGTCTGCCGTTGCCCCGGTCCCGTTGCAAAGTCTCTCCCGCGCTCCGGGTCGGCGTGGTTGAGGCTTCGGCTGGGGAGGAGCCGGCGAGAGCCGCGCCGTGGCTCTGCTGCGGTCCGGGCCGCGTCCCGGCGGTGTTTCTGGCCCCGGGCCGCGTCCCGGCGGTGTTTCTGGTCCTGGGCCGCGTCCCGGCGGTGTTTCTGGCCCCGCTCAAGCCGCGCTGAACACAAAGCTCAGAGTGAAGAGCGAGCGCTTGCGCCGCAGCCTTCGTCTTGCGTTTGGGGTTCGAACGGCGGCGCGGGCGGCGTAACCGTGAGAGGCGTGTGCGGGACTTCTGCGTCACTTAGCAGTGCAATTTCTGTTGCACGAGGCGCAGCATCCAGGGGGATGCGGTAAGAGGTYGGTCACTAAAATTAGCTTGCAGATAGGCTGAGAATTAACGTGTTTTTGTTTCTCGGTTGCTTTCAGAGTAGAACCGAACTCTGGAAACCAGCTGCTGCGGGTAGTTGGAGGTTCACTTCTGCAGCGTCCAGCCAGGGCCGGGCTGCGCGGGACGTGGGGCTTCCCAGGGGGGCTCATGCATTTAGCGAGGCAGCGATGTCCTGCGGGTCCCTTCCCTGCAGCCAGTGCTGAGCCAGGAACGGCRAAGGAGAACTACAGGAGGCGGATGGTGTTATCCCGAAAAGACAGCGGGTCCTCAGAGACAAACCAATGCTGAAGTCGGTTTTAAGCCATGGCTTAAAGCTATTGCTGATTTATTAGAAACACTGACTTCAAAATGTTTTTCAGATGTCACTTYGTTTCCGCCAGGCGTGACGTGGTGGTGGTGGTGTCGGTTGGTTGCAAGTTTGGGGGGTGGGAGGAATTCTCTGCTGCTTCTCAAGACYGCCTGCCTTGCAGGAGCTGCAGTGTGGAAAGGACAGCGAGCTCTTCCAGCAGCATAAAATCTTTCTTAAACAGATAATTTGAAATGCATTTAGGAACACACCTTCAGTCTGTGTGTCTTCATATAATTTTAAAACCTTAGGTGAATGCGTTTGTTTTTTGTGAAGCACACGCAAATACGAAGCAGTTCTATCTCGTGTGCTGCGCTCCGGGCTGCTTGTGCCCCAGTCCATGCCCCAGGCTCCTTCCCCCTTCCCGTGTTGGTTATCCTTGTTCAGACYGCAAAGTGCGTTTTGGTTTATGGACCTTCCTTCCCCAGCTGGAGGTGGAGCGGGTCGGGGATTTACTGATCTCTTCTTTAGGATCGTGGATTTGCCTGCAGCCCCTGCACCCCTTGCTCCTGTTCCCCTCGTTCTTCTCTTCGTAGCCCTTGTTAACCGGGAGGTCTTCTTCTCACAGCCTGCTTCCCTGTCTCTTCCCGCTCCGCAGGAGGGCCGTTCCCAGCGGGGTCGTCGCTGTCCCCCCGTCCTTCCCGATGGCAGCGCCTGATGTGAGCGTTCACATGGAGGAGGTGGTCGTAGTGACGACGCCCGACAACGCGGTTGATGGAAGTGGCGTGGAAGAGGTGAAAACTGTGCTTGTGACCACAAACCTCTCTCAGCATGGGTAAGACATGGTTTCCCCTCACGTGTTAGAAGTAACTAGCAGTAACATAGTGGTTACGTGCTGGAAAGCCTTGTATTGCAGGACAGGAACCCGGGGTGGGAGCGAGTGTCTCTGACTTCACCTGTGCAGCTTGTGCACGGCGGAGCCACGTAAGCTGGCCCGGGGTTCTGCATGTGTGAAGATATTTCCAAAGCATCCTGCTGCCCTTCAGGCTGCTTGGCCAGAATCCCCTCCAACGGGGATCGCGTAGTTCGTTATCTGCATCGCTTGTGCCAGTAGCGCTTTGGGGATATCCGTGCAATCTCCGATTTCAAGTTACGTTCTCACTGACGCCGTTGGGAGAGTGTGCGCTGAGTGTCTGCGCAAGTTCGGTGAGGTTACGCTGCAGTGTGTTGCTGTCGAGCAACGCTGGTGACAGCGTGAGCACTGAACCGGCTCCACTCTTGCTCTTCTAAAGCTGTGTTCTCACAGATGTTTTTAAACTCTCCTCCTGTTACCAGAAATAAAGAGCAATGCAAGAAAAAGTTTTAGACAGGTGGGTGAAAGTGTCTTTTAAGGGGCAGGGGGAATTTTTGAATGGAAATAGATGTTAGAATGGAGATGAGCATCAGTGACCATTCCCCCCCCCCATTTGTAGCTGACTCCAAGCTGTGCATCTCAGGGGTGAATCCGCATCTGCAGCGTATTGGCTGCAATATAGCAGAGCTGCTTTTCCCGAGGGGTGGCTTGAGGGTCAAGGTTTATAGCAAAGCTCTGAAAGAAAACTCTGCTGTCACTGTAGGCAACACAAGCGGGATCACTACTGGCAATATAAATAGCAGATGCGTCCTTGAAACCACAAAATATCGAGYGGAATGTCACTTCTCAAAAAACAAAGTGAATTTGTGTGATTTTAACATTTTTTTTTTGCCTTTTCTTTAATGGTGTGTTAGATTTGAGACTATTTGTTTCAGCTTACTCTGTTCAAGCTTTTCTAGATTTTCACAACATAAGCAGTGCTTGTTTTGTACCTGGAAASCCCATGTAGTAACAGGCTATTTGCTTTACTCCTCTTCAGAGCGTCACTGGATTGTATCCAGAGCCCAGATATATTTTTAGCTTAGATTTTTTTCAGCAGGCAGAAAATCCAAGTTCACAACTGCAGCTGGCTCCAGGCAGGTTTGTCCGATTCAGAAGTTCCTGTGTTTGCAATAAGTGAGTAGCAAGTGGCTGTTTATTGTTCTTCACGAAACACATTTGTCTCGTTTCCTCCATTATGTCCTACTATTTCTGTGTCACGGATTCCCTGTGGCTCTGGGGAAGAGCATCAGATTACAGCTTTTATATTATAAAATAGACGCTATTCTCATCGTTCTGCTGTGGCTAGCATAAAACTCGTTAGAAGGCTCAGGTCCCGTTAGGAAGCGGGCCGGGGCAGGCGAGAGGCACGCTGCTTCGTCGCCTGCTCCCCGCGTCGCCCCGCTCGGTCGGGATTGCGCACGCTCCGCTGCGTCGCCGAGCAGGTGGTGGTGAAAAAGGGGCTCCTGCGAGGACGCCGAAGGATACCGCGTGCGGGAACTGCCCCCTTTCCTCCTCGGCTGCTCGAGTCTCCGAATTATTTCGGAGAGCCTTTTTCATTCCCAAATTAGTGGATGACAGAGGGGAGGAGGGCGTCCACTCTTCTTGCTTTTGGGCTATTTTTGCCTGCAGTAACCTCCTTAGCTTTCCTAGCAGCAAAGCAGCCAGACATGAAATATGGTTGTGGCTTGTTCTGGATGCAGAGTGGTTTCTGTTTCTGATATGGCCAGGTGCAGGTCCGCTTGGAGCAGCGTTACGTTCGCTGACAGTATGGATTGTGGCAGAGACTGTCTCAATTGGTTTAGTTTCATTTCATTCTTTTGTCCCTCCTGTTTTTCTTTGGAAACCTTTGTTCATCTTCCCAGTGTGTCTCTGGATAGCCAGAAGCAGGATAGCGCTCTAGAGTGGAGAGAGACGACGATTTTTATTTAGCTGTATCTACGAGTGGAGTGTATCTTCGCAGGTGTTAAGAGATTCCTGGAGGGCTTTTTGAAAAATCTTGATCTTGGCAAACAGCTGGATGGCCTCTTCCAGGCATGGAATATGCTGTGATCTGAGACCATGGGCACCTCCGTGCCCATGTTCTGGGATCGTGGCGGGTAGATTTGAAGGATTTGGATTTTGGGCTCGTAGTGCAGCAGGATTCTTGCTAGTTTTGCTATGTCTTGTTGAACTGTTCTTGCCAAGCAGGTTCGTAGTGTTGATTGTAGATGGTAGAACGAGCCACCCACCGTCTCGTTTTGAGATTCGGATGACTGCCTTAGCAGGGTCTCCCATTCCTCCTTGGGGGAGTCTGTAGCCTGTTTTGGTTACTTCCTCCTCCTGTTTTTTGCTTTCCAGACCCTGTTTCTGTAGGGAAAGCAGCTGAAAGCGTGGGCTCRGATTCCTGTGCTTTGTCTCGGCCACTGTTTGTATGGGAAGTAGGGTTTGAACTCTTACTTTGAGGCACTTAAAAAACTGAGTGCCTAGAGAAATAGTCCAACTTAAAATGACAAAGCTCGGTTGATGCATTTTTCTAGAGTTCTTTTGGATGTATTTTTGCCATTTAAAAAAAATGCAACCAATGTTTAAGGGCTTAATTAGTTCACATATTTTTTGAATTGACTGAAAAAAAGCAGAAGTAAATAGAAAAATAGTAATTGTCAGCAAGAAGCTTCTCTTTCAGATGTGACTGGAAAAGGTCCATACACCTATGCCCCAGTCAGTTGGCCAGTATTTTTAATTAGCTTTCCTGGTGCAGATTTTTGGAGACCTCTCAGGTGAGGCAGGAGCAGTAGAGAACGAAGAAGCAAGCCCACTGCTTTACTGATACTTAAGTTTTTTCTTTCTCCCATCTGGTTTACGGATTCTCCTGGGGAGAAACTTGAGAATGATGCTGCCCGCTGAAACGTGAGCACTGCTGCCTCCCACAGCTTTGTCATGACAACCGGCTAAGGCACATACTTATTTGATGGGATGAACCGCTATGGCTTGGAAGATGTTCGAATACCCTCCTGTTCCTTTCTGCATCTGCCTTTCCTTCGGTCTGTTTCTCTGGAGCAGGATGGGGGAAAGCAGTGAGGAAAAACTGGCTGATTTTTTTTTTCCCCTTTTCCCCCAGGTGTGGCAGAGACACACTTCCCTATCTAGCTACTTGAATTTTTCTTGGAGGCTGTTGAAGTTCATTTGCTTTTCTCCTGAGGAAGGAGTTTAAGTTGTGGGCAGGGTTAATGTTCCCAACTCAGTAATGCTTCTCAGTCKTTCTGAGAGCGACACGAATGAGGCGAATTGAAGTCCTGGAGGAAGCTCCCTGCAACGCGCTCCTGCTGCAGATGCTGACTTTCTGCCGGGGTGTTTTATTCTGGAGAAATCAGTGGAGGTTTCCTGTCTAACGGCAGGTGGAGAAGATCAGACCTGGGACMTTGTGGTGCTGGGGTTTGCATGCTGGAGGTGGCAGCTGCCTCCCTTGCAGCCCTGAAGTCCTGCCGACGTGGGGTGTCCGGCTTTTCTCCGAGGCTTTCTGGAGAAATGCAAGAACCGAGTAGCAAATTGGTGAAGAAACACTAGGTTAAAATTTTTCAGTTTCTCTTGTGTTCAACCGCTGCTTTTTGAATATGAACCCGTGCTCGAACGTGTTGGCTCAGAGCCTGCCCTTCAGAGCCAGCTCCGCCGGCTGGCCCGCCTCCCTTCCCGGGGCCGTGCTTCCCGGCTCGGCGCTGCTGGCCCCCGCGTGACGGCGTGCGGTGCCTTTCCTGCAAACCGAGGCCTTTCGTCAGGCCCCCTGCGCTCCCGCTTCGCTGAAGCGTGGTCTCGAGTTGCTCCCCCCGCGACCGAGGTGCCTCCCCCGCGAGAYCCCCGAGCCCCCCGTGCGAGCGCGCTGCCCGCCCTGCAGCTTGGAGGGGGAGGGATGCTTTGAAGCTGCAGTTCCACCCCGAAGCTGTGTGGTACGAGGCTGGGAATGCGCTGTGAGCGTTAAAGCGAGGRTGGGAAAAACCAGTCGCTCCTGAATTTGATTGTCCTTGTAGCATTGCCTGTGGGAARTGCAGCCACCAGTGAATCTCTGGGCCCGTTGCTTTAGCTCATCCRTGGTACTAAAACAAGGCTGGCTTCAGATTTACCTTTTTCACCTGGTCTTCCTTAGGAAGCGGTTCATGCATTTTGAAGCTGCTGAATTACCAGAAAAGTTAACTCACTGTTTTTCTTCCCTTCTGCAGGACCTCAAAGAGGTAGAGTAAATTTGCTGCAGTAATTAGACTGGTCCTCTTTGATAACAAAAATAAATATACATCTTTAAACCCGTTAGGAATGGACATGCAGTCTTTATGGCTGGGACTCAACAGATACAATCTGTGGAGAAGCCAGCATGAGCTTTTCTTGCATGGGAATCTCCTAGAAGATGGTGAGGCGTGTGACCCAGATCAGAAGAGCTAAATGTGTTTTACATTTGYGTGTATACTTAAGCCATTTGCAGAAGGGCTTGGATTTGGCATTTTGTCCGCACTCTGCGGGGGAAGTGGGAACAGCCAAGCAGTAAGGCCATGGATGCTGTTTTTTTCTCTTTCCACCAGCAAGCATCAAGAGATGTCTGGTGTAAGGAAGATGAATGCATTCTTCACTGCTGTTGGCAGAGAACTAAATTGTGGTTATTATATATGAAGTTATAAGAGGCTGAGTTTGGGCTTAAAGGTCTACAGCTCTTGTTCAGTTATGTCTGTTCTCAGATTTGCCGGGTTTTGTACTGTTTTGTAGTGTTTGTGTTGCTCTCTGAGGCTCTGCTCCCGGGAGACGCAGAGCCAACRCGCTAATTCAGTAGTAGAGCTACTTTGCTTTAGATCTAGCTAGTCCGTTGCCCAGACAGTGGAAACATGTTTCACATGTGCTTTTCTGGGGAAACTTCAGGAGAAGTTGGCTGAAACTTCTAAATGAGGGTTTTAGAGAAGTTTCCGCTGTGCTGAGAGCAGCCCTTCGAGCCGGTTTCCTAGGCGCGCGCAGGGCTGCGTGCGGGGGACGCGCTGGCTTGGAGCGAGCTTCGCAGGGCCGCCGTTGACAGCGACGGGAGGCAGAGACCACCTGGCCTTYGGCAGTGGTGGGTGCTCCCTTGGTGGTGGTGGGCTTAATTTTGCATATTCAACTCTCTTACCAGGGGTGACATGAACGAAGACACCTTGGAGACGGAAAACGCAGCTGCTGCGGCTGCTGCCGCCTTTACAGCCTCGACGCATCTGAAGGAAGCTGTCTTAGGTAGGTTCAGAGGTTGCATTAGCCTCGTGGCTAACGGCGCTGCAAAGCTCCGCTCCGCGGGGGCCCGGTGGGCGCAAGCGGGGGGGGTCCAGCCGGCGCCCCGCCGAGCCGCGGGCCGTGCTTTTGCGGCTCTCCTGCGGGCACCGGGGATGCTCTCAGGAAGGAGTTTCGGGAAGGAGCCCCGGGAGCTAATCCATCCTGCTGGGCCGGGAGCCGGCTGCCTTGCTTGCTGGAGTGCTGCCGCCCTCTCCTGGCACTGGGGAGGCCGTGCCAGGCGTCAGCCCTCTCCGGCTCCTGCCCGCTGCTTTCTGCCGAGGACAGCCCTGCRATCCAGCCGCTTTCAGCAAACGCACGAGCTTTCGTTACAAGCAGAAGGGAATTTAATGAGTAACAATTGTAACTGGCCCGGGGCTGGAGGTGCTGGTGAGATTAGAGCTATCTGGTCTGGACCATCTCTCTGGATTTTAGTTAGSAAGTGTGGTGAGCACAATATTGGGGGAAATGGACCCTTAAAACCTCCCTGGACCTCAGCTCAACAGTGAGCGTTTTGTAGTGTGGAGCATGTCCAAGGCTCCACCAGCAGCAAGGGGGACAGGCTGGCTGGAGATCGGTTGTCCTGCAGAGGCATGGTGGCTAGCCACGTGCAAGCACCCTGTCCAAGTAGGCTTAAAAGACCRAATTGCTTAAAAAGAAACAGTCACATTCACCCGTGTTTTTACAGTGTAACATCATCACTTTCATTTTGATAAAATGAATTGAGTTTTCAACCCTACCCACTGATTTCTCATGTTTTGTACATTCCTCTGGGCTTGGGTCTGTGCAGATTTGCTTGTGCAATTTTTGCTAGGGAAATTTGGCTAGTTGGACACTTTATTAATAAAGGATGAGCCGGTTATGGCCACAGAACCCAACTGGTCCCGTCTGATTTAAAAAAAAAAAAAAAAAATCTTGAGCTTTTAAACTGTGCTCTACCACTATGTATGCTCTGATGGTTAACCAGGAGCTGCGACTCATGTTTCTTTTTGATCTGTCCCTGCTTCTCTTCCTTGTGAGAAGTGAAGATGGCTGAAGATGAAGACAGTTTGGAGGCAGAGATTGTTTACCCTATAACCTGCGGAGACAGCAAAGCCAACCTGATATGGCGAAAATTTGTGTGCCCTGGGATCAATGTGAAGTGTGTGCAGGTGAGAGTAAAAGACTTGTCCGTGTGTGCAAGGAGGAGGTGGGTTCTCGGCTGGGGAGGAGAATCGAGCAGGGCCAGGCCATCTAGTGCCAGCACTGGACTTGCCTAGACTGTTCTGTTGATTTGGTAAACACCTGATAAACTTTTCTTGCATCAGAACCACCTCTTCGTGGGAGAGGAGGACGCTCTTGGTCCATGCTCCTTGTATTGCTGAGAGAACAAATCAGGGACAAAATAGAGCACTCCTGGATACTCCTGGAGTGGTTTCCATTTAGCTGTATGTGGGAGCATGTTGAAAAGTTTGAGCRCTTCCACTGTTTGTCCCATTTGAGAGAGACTGAGAATTTGGTGAAAAGTTTGTTGGTAGGATGGCTCATGATTAGAAACTGCATGGATTTGGGGAGGAGGGCAAAATTTTCATATCCAGGAACATACAGTTTGTGATACTGTAGTAAGGCATCAGTGGCATTTCGGCATTGATTAAAAAACACTGGTTAGGTACTGCTCCTTTGGGCTATATTGTGAAGGGCTTTTCTAAAGGATGGCCCTTGGGCTCTGTGGGAGAGAAGGCATTGCCAGTCTCRGCAGAAGTGGRTACTGGCATAGATCATTTGTTTCTRCTGTTGCCTAAAATCAGTTTTCTCTTTGCACTTTGGCCCRTGCACTTGTTAGAGACATAGTTCGTGCCCTACAGTAGTTGTATGAGTGTTGCTTTGGTTGACGTGGTGTTGAAAAGAGGCCTAGACCTGGGACRGTCTTTACAGAGGTTGACCATAAAGCAGCTCTTTAGCAGGCTGCCTGATTCAGCAGGTTGCTTTTTATTTAGCCCTTGACTTCAGATACAGGTGGGTGTGTTGGGTAATAAAAGAAAAGGGGGAATAGCTGGCTACTGATGCAGTACGTGTCAACTTTGTAGAACTGGTTTTCTGGGAAGTGGGTGTGCAGTGTTACAGAGGTCAGAGCTTTAATAAATATCGGTTGTGCTCGGTCTTTGACCTCCTGCAGAATTTGCTACTGAATAGTAACAACACTGCTCCCCTTTCCACTGGAATCATTCTGGCAAGGCTCTGTGGATTTGCGTGCTGGGTAGCGTGCCGCTAGGAAGCCTAGATCCTAACAGGAGCACTCGTGCTCTGGCTGCTGGTCTGCTTGCTCGTTAGTGRCAGTGTACCAGAGCTGGAAGTTCTCTGAAAACTGAAACTTTTCTCCAGTGCCAAAGCTCACTGTACTGAGAGAGCTGTAAGGGGCAGGGAGCAGCACGCTGATGCTAATAGTGTGCACAAACCCCAAGAAGTGTTCTGCCTGGCTTTCCTGCTTGCTGCTGTGGGATGGAGCAGGTTGGGCATCTAGCAAACTCCTGTATACTGCACGCATGCCAAACTTCTGGCTTTAATTAGCAAGTACTAATTAAATATAAAAGTAATATTTGACTTTTAGCTAGAGATGGCCGTAACTCAGAGTTCAGTTAGCAATCTGAGGTGTGGAAGTGTTTGTCAGCATGTTTTTTTCTTTTATTTTAAGCAATTTTATTGAACTCCCCTGTGCCTGTGAGGCAGTTCCCCTCTGCTGTTGGGCASCAGAAAATATCACTTGAGCAGCCAGCCCTGCCGTCTGGCGAAGCATTTTTGCAGAGCACGCTTTCATTTGTTGTGCTATGTCACACTGATGTTGCATTTCTCCCTTTTGCAGTTTAATGATCACCTAATTAGTCCCAAAGAGTTTGTCCACTTGGCGGGCAAGTCAACCCTGAAGGATTGGAAGCGGGCGATCCGGATGAATGGGATCATGCTCCGGTTAGTCTCTTTATTTGTATGTGCACAGCAACAGCTGGATTTCTTTTTTCTGGGGGGAAGTGGTAGGATGGGACAGCTTTGACTCATGCTGCTGAGAGARCGATTGCACCACTGACTATTTATTTTACTAACAGCCTGGCCCCAAATACTGTCCATCCAATGGCTCCGCTTATCCTTGTGTGTAGGGAATAATTTGGGACAACAAATGGTTCTGCAGTCTTTTTACAGCTTCAGCCATACTGAGTTCATCTGTCATAATGTCATTGCAAGTTTTAATGGCAACTAGTGGTCAGGCTGTGTTGCATACAGGTTCTTAGTATGACCTACCAAATGAAAACAGTCTGGTCATAAAGTAACACACATTATATTACATCTGCTTTGTGCCACTTTTCTTTGTGAARGGCTTATTTAAAGCTTATTTATACAAACATTTATCTTCTGGCCTTAACTACAGAATTCAGTTCCTGAATTTATGGTCATCTTTAACACCTGCCTGGGACAGTGATTCAATTAAAATCTCTCTTCTCCTCTTGGCAGGACARATACATCCCCCCTTTCCCTAGTGTTTGTCAATATTTTCATACTCTTTTTCTCTGGGTGGCTTTGTGTTTGCCTGTGTTCTCCTGTGTGTAGGAGTCTTCCTTATTCTTCCTAAGCAGCTCTTACTTCACGTAGATTTTACATAATAAGCTTATACTTTGCCAGGCGGGCCTTTCAAGGAAGAAACTTCCCAAAGAATACGTGAAGGCAAGCCCAGCAGCCCACTGGAAGCCAATCATAGGAAGCTAAGATTGTTTTTGGCCAGCAAAGACTTGGGGATGTTTGGAGACAACTTGTTTAGATTAGGAAGATCATATATGCTAGTCTTGCAGCCTCCTTTGCTTAAGTTGAGAGACCTTATTTTAGTTTATAACGAGAACTGCATCCTATCTCTTTCTACATGACATGAAGCAAAAAGGGGAAGGAACCAACCTCCTGCTGCCTCAGTCCTAGGCTGAGGTTGCAGCTCACCTTCCTGCAGGAGGCTGTGGGCATGTGTGTGGGGACTAGGTGCTCAAGGGACCAGACCGAGATCTTCCGTTCTCCTTCCCTTCCTCTTGCCCTCAAAAAGCAAGTTTGTTGGATCCAGCGAGAGCACCTAGTTAAAATTAGAAAATTAGACCCCCATGCAGAAGGATCAGAGCAGAGAGAGGTGGGAGCAGCTCTGAAACGAGCTTGCCCAAAGGCTGGGTGTTTCCTTCCTCTTAGAAGGAGGAGGAGATGGAAGAGCAGCAGGACAGTGCAGCTCTGCCTCTTCCATAGAGGCGCCCCACGGAAGTGTGGATGTGCTCAGCGGTATTTGTGTATCGCTTACACCGAGCTCGGGRAATGTCCTCAGAACAGATCCGCTGATCCCACAGAGCTCTGCAAAGAGGATTTTGACAATGTCACAGAGCAGGGTTGAAGTGCTGCATTAGAAAATTGGATTCTAMACAGTAAATTCACATGAAGACTTCTATCAAGTAGAAGATCGGTTGAGAGAATGCAACTTGTCCTGACATTTCTAAAGGTATTTTAACTTTTCCCAGGGATATATTCCTGTGAAACTAAATGTGCGCCTTGAGTCTCTCAGCCCAAGTTGAATGCTCCCGTGACAAAGAAAAGGTGGTTTTGGAATGTGCCAGTCCTGGTGGACTGAAGAAATTTGTTCTCAGTGTTTGTGCAGATTTGGAGAGGAATCTTTTTACAGTGCTGAAATCCTRTCTTGAGCTTCTGCTTTTGTGGAGCTTTGTTGTGACATCTGTTACCTCTAATGCAGATGACAAATTCTCCCAGTGTGCACAGTTTTAACTTGTYATGCCTCAAGTCTTAAGAGTTCACCACTTCCTTTGACTTTGAAGCCTTGTTTGAATTGGGAAATGAGCTGCTTCCAAGTTCTGTTACTCTGTTTATTGCTTGCTGTAAATATTTGTTCACTATGTGTTTCCCTGGGCACCTGTTACAGATTGCTTTGTTTCAAGCTGTAAAAGGACATCAAATTCACTTGGTTTTAATCTTCCTTCCTTTACTAATTAATCAGTATGTGTGGCAGTGAAGGAGAGAACAACATGGTATGCTTCATTGAAGTGTTTTTTAAAGAAACTTTTTTTAGTCTCTTCCTCTTTCCTCATTCTAACTGTTCAGTAAAATTTACTTCTAATGCAGTCAGTGTTCTGTTAAGTGTGCACCTTCTTCCTCCCATTTTTGTAGGGTCACGTTTTGCTTAACTAGTTAATAACCTCCCTGTGCACATCCTTGTCTGTGTTGGCAAAATCATTGGAAAGACCAGCCGTCAATTCATCACACCTCCGATTCATTTGTGGTCAAGGAAGCTCCTAATGCAGTTTGATCTGGCAGGAAAATACAGGATATGGTAGAAAAATGTTCAGAAATTCTAATCTGTTCTAGTTCTCTACCTCAGCTACAACATACGTTTGATGGGCTTTTTCCTTACCGTTGTGGCCTCCTAAAACACTTAACCACCACCGAAGTATTGCGCGTAGTGGTCAGATTTGTGCAAGTGGCCAGTACGGAGCAAACTGTGGAAGCGGGCACTGTTTTAATTAACTCTTGGTTAATGCTGTCTCTAAGATCAGGAAATAGGGAAACTTGGGTGAAATCTGTTGCCTGTCTGCGCTCTCATTCTTGCTGGCCTGTTAAGCAGAATTCTGGAGGGTTTTATTTAACTGATTCTCTTACAGGGGAACATTTCCTTCTGCTTTACCATTGCCTGCTAGATAGGACTGTATGAAAGGAAGAGAAAAGCAGAAAGATAAAGTACAGCTTGTGCTTTTCATCTAGAATTTTGAAAAGTTCGAGTGCGAAGCTTTGCATCCAGACAGGAGCTGTTTTTCAGCAATCTGTCAGTACCCTGTTGATGCAAGTATGTTCTCATGCTTGCTCCCTGTGTTGCAGGAAGATCATGGACTCTGGAGAGCTGGATTTCTACCAGCATGCTAAAGTCTGTTCGAACACATGCCGAAGCACTAAAATTGACCTGACTGGAGCCAGGGTGTCTTTGACCAGCCAGACATCAACAGAGTATATTCCTCTCACTCCTGCTTCTGCAGATGGTATGTTCAGTGATTCCTAGCACCCTTACAGCAGGGGCTTTGAAGAGTTAAAGCATAAATAATGCTGCRTAATGAATGCCCCTTATTGTTGCCTCTGTTCTTTGGTTTTTGTGGGTTGTTTTTGTTCTCTGCTTTTCCTCCCTGCTCTGTTGCAGGATTTCCCATGTCAGAGCTAGGCAGARTCACTATCAGAGTACATCTTGGCCGAGGTGTAATAATTCACCTAGGTGCTCTATGACATTGCATGACCTGAAGAGCTGCCCTTCTTGCATCCTGTCTTACCCAAAACTCTGTAGCTGAAGCAGAAGACTGCAAATCTGTAAGAAAACAGGAAAACAGTAGTCATTGCTTGATGAGGTCATCTTCTGTCCTAGCTGCTGGGCAGGTGCTGTCCTTCAGTGCTTATCGCGGGAGGTCAGAGATCAGCATGGTTTCTCTTGCTGCACAGCGTGCCAGSTTGGGAGTCCCTCTTACTGCACCTTTTTTTTTAAGCTGTAAACTGACTTCTTTCTGAATAATTTAAGCATTTTCATTTAAGGCTCCCTGGCTGAATTATTTATCATTTTTGTCTGATGAAAGATTAAAGAGAACCAAGGAATACAACTTTTTTTTTTCATCTGCCCTCTTGTGTGTAGTTTATAAAAATGGATTTAAAAGGATATTGTGGCTATGTAGCTTTAGCCCTAAATTTGCCTTGTAATTACAGGTAGCTATTTTTTTGGGAAAATTATCTAATTTCTACATACTTTTATATTTCCCAAATCCTTTTGTYATTGAGAATTAAGAAACATCCCCCCGATTTCGCCTGGATCCTCAGCTCGTGATCAGCTCTGAAGAAGCCGAGCTGAACCCCTTAGCYGCCTCTGCGGGGAGCCCGTAGCAGCCGAGCCCGGTGTTTTGGTAGCGGTAACCGTGGAAGCCGGTGTCTGTTTTGGTGCCTGTTGCACCCTCGCTGGGCTCTGGAATCGCAGCATTTCTATTAAATCGAATCATGGAAATTAACTCACTAACGAGGAGACGCTTCCCACGCCCTCGGGTTCCGGCGGCGTTGAAGGAAGCGGAGTCCTGGCGGCTGCGGGGCAATCGGGTGCTCGCAGCGCTCCCCCGGCGATCGCCGCAGCCTCCCCGGCCCCGATCTCCCTTCGCGCGGCTCGAATGACCCGCGGCTCCCTCGTCCCTGCGGCAGCAATTCCGCGGAGATTCGGCCGAGCTGCGGTGGCTGGGGGGGCGGCGGGCAGAGCCGAGCAGGCTCCCGCTGCTCCGAGGCTTTTTGTCTTTGCAAACCCCGCGCGCGAGCCAGCTGGCRAAGGGCGAAAAGGGGTTTGCAACAGATCTGCTGTTCGGGGCTCAAAATCTGTTCGCCTTCCGCTCTAGGCGGTAGTGGTGTGCGTGGTGGAGGGGGGGCAGGAAGGACGCCGCCCGTCCCGGGCACGTGTCCTTTCGCAAGGACCGCAGAAGCGATCCGTGCGGAGGTGTGCGCCGGCGTGGGCAGACCGCCGCCTGCGCCGCGGTCTTGTGCGGCTCGACGCTTCGCCGGGGTGTCTCCTGATTTGGCTTTGAGAGCAAAGTTCAAATAAAATGGGTCATGTGCAATAAAAAGGGGATGCTGTGGAAATGCAAGGCAGTGTTTTCGTTAGAAACAGCCTGTGAAAAACGTAGTGAAAAATCAGGACTTTTTTTTTTCTTTTCTTCTTGCTATTGGCTGCAGTGAATGGATCCCCAGCTACAATCACCATAGAAACCTGTGAGGATGCCAGCGATTGGACCACTAGCATTGGAGGTATGTCTCGGGAATGCGCTAGAGACAACACATCCAGGGTAGAGCTTAGAAGAAATGCACGGAAAAATCAAACAGCAAGGACAGTGAATAGGAACTCTCTTGCTGGAGCTGCCTTAATTTGCAAGCCTGCTTGAGCTTCCTCTGGGATTATTTGTTTACCATTCCTCGGTGCATAGCATCAAATTATATCCTGCACGTATTCAGTCCGAGTGCACCATCATCTTGAGATAAAATTGTTTCTAAGCAGCAGAATGTCAAAGTATAGGCCAAATATTTGGTGTGGCTCTAGGGAAAATTAGAGTAGYTGTAAAACTTCTCTCTTGCTGCTCTTGTGTAATCTGAGCTAAGGAAACAGATGTTTCTTAGATGGGGTTCCTGCTGCTTCATCTAGCTACATTGATGAGATCAGATTCCTAAAAGAAACTCTGCTTTGGGTGTCTCTTACTTGCCCCGGGTTTAATTTGCATCCTGAGCTGAATTGGGAACAGCCTTTTCTGCTAGATCAGTGAGCTCTTTGGCCAGGTTGGATGTGATATGGAGCATGCCAGAAGCATTAGGAGAAAACATGTTCTTTTAAAACGCCAAAAGTATTTGTTCTTTCAGTTGCAACTCCTTCAGGGTATGTGCTTTGGTTGGGTTTTGCCCTGTTGTTGTGTTACTTARAGACTGAGTGAATCTCACCCCTGTGGACATGAGAAGCAGAATCCAAAGCAAGTCGCCATCCCCTTGGTGCACTGCTTGTCTTGAGAGTGAGCCGTTAAAATCCCCATTGCTTCTYCCTAGTATTTTAAGGGTCTTTTGCTTTCTCTTTCTCCAGATGATGCTTTTGCTTTTTGGCAAGGGTTGAAAGAAGCAGGGGTTCTGGAAGAAGTAATCCATGAATTCCACCAGGAGCTAATGGAGACCATAAAAGGCTTACAGGAGCGAGCACAAGATCCCCCACTGCAGCTCAGCGGTAAGGATCTGGTCCTGGGTGCTTGGACATGTTGGAAAGAATCATCTGAAGAGAGGGGTTTGTGAATTTTCTCCTTTAGCATGAATGGATACCTTTATAGGAATGYGGCTAATCATAACTAAACTGATTTTCTTAAAAATAGAAAATGAAATTAAAAGGAGATGCTTTTACTGGTTGACTTTTAATTTACCATTCTCATAAAATTTAAATTAGATGAGTATTTTCAGCTTTGTAGTGGTGTGGGAGGGGAAAGTGAGGCTGCCAGCTTGGACAGCTTCTACTAAAAGCTGTTCTGGCCATGCTTTGGGCAGCCTCTCAGCAGTGCTTGGGGCTGCTCAGGTGGCCTAAATTCTGTGAAATTCCCTGTGGCTGGTGTGTCCTGTTTGCTGGCTTTGGGTTTTTTGACAAATGCTTGGCAAAGGAGCTTAGGTGGGTTTAGGCTATCAGAATATGATGCAGCAGTCAGCTACTGTGTGAGGAGTTGTTATTTTTTTAATCAATTCCTGTTAAGTAGGAAAGGACTGTTTATATGCTAATGACCTCTTGCACTTTCTCACGACTCTTCTGTTTTCTCCCCCATTGTCCTCACACAGATTTTTGACTACCTTCGTTGAACATGTTTTTTTTTTTTTTTTTTTATGGCTTTTTACCAGGGAAAGAAATGCTTTATATTGAGAATTTTGCTTTCCTCAAAGATCTGTGTCTTCTTTTTAAGATGCCGTTTTACTCAACAACATAGTCCAGAACTTCGGCATGCTAGATCTGGTCAAGAAGGTCCTGGCTAGCCACAAATGTCAGATGGATCGCTCGAGAGAACAGTATACGCGGGATTTGGCAGGTATACCCCAGAGAAAAGCCGGTGTTCTTGCCCTTGTCATCACTGGCAGTGTGTCTTATCTCTAAGTAAGAAAGTGGGTTTTTTGTTGAAGCTGGCGCGTGCTGAACCAGCTGCGGAAGGACCAGCTTCTCATACTGGAGGCTCTGCAATGGCGGTGGTTCCTGGAAGCTTGTTTTTGCCCCAGACTGAGGTGCCCTCTGGTGATTCTTGTCTCTTTTCAGCTCTGGAGCAGCAGTGTGACGAGCACCGCAAGCGGGCRAAGGAGCTGAAGCACAAATCACAGCATCTCAATAATGTACTGATGACTCTAACTCCGGTCTCTGTCCCGACACCTTTAAAACGTCCCAGACTTACCAGGGCCACGTCTGGGCCAGCTGCCATAACCTCCCAAGTCCTGTCCCAGCCGGCACAGATCGCGGTGGCTCCAGGAATGCCCGTCTCTCAACTTGCCAATCTGCCCCTCAGCAAAGTGGTATCCGCACTTCCAACGTCCGTGCTTGCGAAAAGCCCGTCGCAGCCCCCCGCGGTGAGCTCGCCTGCGTCGCCGCTCCTGGGAGGGTACACCGTGCTGGCCTCCGCGGGCTCCAGCTTCCCCGGAGCCGTGGAGATCCACCCGGACGCTTCCAACCTGACGGTGCTCAGCACGGCCGCCGTTCAGGACGGCAGCACTGTCGTGAAGGTCGTGAGCCCTTTCCAGCTGCTCACCCTCCCGGGACTCGGCACCGCCATCCAGAACGTGACGCAAGTGGCTCCCGGTGGGAGCACGATCGTGACCGTGCCGTCGGGCGCCGCGGCGGCGGACGAACGCGCCACCACCATCGAGGTGACCACAGTGGCCGACGAGGCGGAGCAGAAGTGACGAGGGGRCTTGCCTGGAGGGACGTTTTCTGTGACACTCTGGGTTGGAACTGCCTTTTCTCCGTCTGCGCTGAGCGAAGAGGGAGCAGTGTAAAGAGGGCACAGGTTAACGAGACTCAGAATGGCTGAAATTGGTAATAAGGAGATTCGAGTCAGAAGAGAGAAAGAGAGGGAGGAAAGACGCCAGAAGAAGGGAAAGGCAAAATGCTCTGCCCTGTTTGGAGAGGAAAAAAAGGCTTGTCGTAAAGCTTTCCTCCCATGCTCTCTGGGAATACTTATTCTGTTTCTAGCTTGTTAGCCCTGCCTTATCTCTAGACTTCTTAGCTGGGACAGTGTGTTAGAGAAGCAGACGGGAGCAGGGTCGCAGGGCAAGGAAGCAAAGGCAGTAGCAAAAGATTAAGAAAATACTAGACAAACCGCAGAGCAGGCGCAGCTCCGCGGTGGCTGCAGGGTCTGGCGCGAGCTGACGGCGCGCGGAGGACAGGTCGGGGGCTGCCCTCCCTGTCCCGGGAGAGGGCTGCGCGGGTGGACGGGCTGGCGGAAGGGGTGGGCGCACGGGTCGTCCGTGGGACACGAGTGGGCGTGGAGTTACGGCGGGGAAGACCCTCCGTGCGGCAGCTGCGGGTCCTGTTACGTTGGATCTGGAGGGCTTAGACACCTCGTCCGTGCTCAGTAGATGAGGTTTCCTCCTGAGGATCACCATGTGCTTCCCAGGTCTGATCAGTGAAGGAGATGGGGGAGAACTGTTACAGGTTTTGGTTCCGTGAAGAGAATAGACAAATGCAAAGAGCCAGAAAAAGCTGTAACTTCTGAGGATTTAGGGTCTCTTTCTATTTTTCTCCAAGAACYCATTCTTTGGGATTTTAAGCAAATTGTGTAGCCCTTCTGGTTGTGAAGATACTGCTATAAGGCAGAAACGTACTGTTGAATGTGCAGAAAGACTAATTAAACAAAGCACTCTGAGAAGTTTGCGCTTCTTAACGAGGTTTAACTCTAAAGCCTGCCTGCCCCGGCAGCAGGCTGGCCCTCGGTCGCACGCGGCTTGCTGAGTGCCTCTTCCTCGCGTAGCTGGGCGCTGCCATTCTCTCCCCGCGTGGCTGCAAAGATGTTCTGTGGGCCGCAAGGTCTGAAACACCGACACAGAATATTCAGCTCTCAAATATTCTTTTGATGATTCAGCTTGCTGCGAGTCTCAGCTGTTCCTGTTTTAAGGCACACGTACGCCGTATGTGTGTGAAGCGATGTTTACACTGTCTCCAGCTAAAAGGAGTTGGGTGCTTGAAGTGTGGGTTTTCTATAACTTGATCTGGCAGCAGCTGCAATGACAGGTCACTTTAATGAGCTAATAAATATTTTTTTTGAAAGAGTGCTGCTGGTTTATTTTATTTCAGTGTGTGGTCATGACAGCTAGGATTGCAATTCAGGACTACGTCAGAGCAGAAACACACTTTAAAGATATATTTGTGTGTACGTATATTCAGTGCTCGCTACCATCCACACRTGCAGAGAAATGCTTCAAACCCTTCCATGACTGTGGGCATGTTGTGACTGTTCCAGACTGTATCCTGGGTGCGAGGAGATGCCCAGGGCGTTTCTCCTGCCGTGAGCACAGGCTATGAGAACATCAGGAGTGGCCACKACAGGTGGCTTGGCTTGTTTGCTGCTCTAGCCCTTAAAGTGCCTGGTTTGGGGTGCACTGAAGTCCTTTCTGATCATTTGAAGGTTTTATTAACCATGGGGACCATAGAGCTTTTTGGCTTAATCTGTTAGCTGCAATTGCATGTTGGTCTGGTAAAACTCTGGGGGAGTGAAATTTTACAAAAAAAGCTTAGGAATTGTTAAAGAAAGACACGACCAGCTTTTAGTATTACTGGGAGAGGGCGGCTTTCCTGTTGGAGCGAGGAGGAGAAACCTCTTGTCAATAGTATGGACCTCTTCAGGCATGTGAGTTTGAGCAATTTCACTGCTACATATGTGAGTGGGAGAAGTTTTGCCTAAAACTTGATGATATAAAAGGATTTCTTTCTTTGCAGATGATGCTTTTAATTTCAGGAACTGGGAATTTTGATGACAACCTGCAAACCTGACTGAGCGGTTTGGATGAGAACAGCAGTCTTGAAGATCTGCTGTCCTGGCTGCGGGATGGGTGCTGCCTTGGCACGTTTCCTGTGCTGGGAGGAGTGGACATGTGGTTATGTCCTGGCAGACCAGAGATGTGGTAATAGARGTTATAAGCCGGGGGCAAGAAGAGCAGCTTTTTTGTGTGTGGTGAGATGGGCGAACGCGAGCGCGTGCAGGGTTGGCCCAAGGGAAGCAGGACGGAAATGAAGCGGGTGCGTGGTTGCACCGTGGATTCTGTGACCCTGCTTAAAACGCTCTGCCCTTCTCCATCGCAGCGGGCAGACCAGCACGGTTTCTGCACYGAGGCACGTTTCTTCGGAGCACCTCTACGTTCGCAGCAAGGTCGTTGTTCAGAAGTCTCTAGTTTTGTGTTACAGCAGCTTTGAAACCACTGAACCAGACCAGTATTTTGCTAATTCTGTCTCTTCTGCCAAGCAAGTTTTCTGAACATCACTTACTTCCTTCTCTTAAGTAAATAATAACTCCTTCCTCCCACGCTGGGGAAGGAGCACAACTGTGTTTTCTCTTCAGCTGAGACGACAGTGAGAAGTAGGTGTGCACGCTGGGTATCTGGCCAGCGTGGTGGCTGCTCTGACGTGATGTTTACTCTGCAGTTTGGACGTTGTAACTGGGTTTCGCAGATGGTTAAGGACACAGGTCAGTGGTGTTYGGAGGACTTTGTCTGCCTAGGGCCTAACGGGACGGGAAAGCCCGCTGTGGACCGCTGATGGCTTGGCGCTCCTCGGAGGCGGAGCGGGGCGGCGGTGTTGCAGGAGCGGCTCCTCTCCAAGCTCCTGCGCGCAAGTGAAAGCAAAGGGGAGACACGCTTCCAGCAGCAAGTGGGATCCTTCTGGCATCCCAGGGACTGAGCAAGCGCAGCGTAGCATCCAGAAGGCTTCGGTGCCACAGAGCTGTGCAGTGAGCCAGGAGGGCCGAGTGCGTGACCACAGCAGGGTCCCCGGGTACCCGTAGATGCTGTAAGTGGTGCCAGGGTGCTGCGCTGGCTTTATCTCGCGGCGCTGCAGAGCCGTGCGGCTCGGCTCTCCGAGGCCGAGCAGCACGTCGCGCTCTAGCCGGCGCGGGGCGAGCCTTGGGTCCGGGCTCTCATCCCTTTTCTCTTGCTGTTGCAAGTGCTGGATTCTGGCCAGCCTGGAGCATCTGCAGAAGTCCCTAGGGCCCTTCGTGGCCCTGCTCCTGGGCTGCTGCCCTCCGTGTCACCAACGTGCGTTCTTGAGGGCTTGAGCTGCCCTAGCTTCGGGAGTGCTGGTGAAAGGAACCCGCTGAGTGTTTGCGGAGAACCGCAGTTTTCACGTGTAATGAGCTTTGTTTTCAGACCCTAGTAACAGGAACACGTTCATCAGGGTGAATTTYTGATACTGAGGGAGCTCTTGGCTTTGGAGCTGCTATGTGCCGCTTGGTAGAACGTCCTTGTGAGGCTTCCTGAGAAGGAAGCTCAAGAGGATGTTGGAGTGAGATGTGCCAGGTAGACAAGGGGCACGTGCCTCTCCTGGGTGCGTGCACACACGTGCGGGAGCCTTTAGTTCACTAATTCGGTCTGTGCACGTCCAAACTGCTGCGGATGCTGCGAATAAGATCTTACATCTGGGTATTTTTTTCTTTTTGCACATAGGGACTTCAGGTTAAATCATCTACATTTAAACTAGCTTTTGCTTAGCAATTAATACTGCTGAGCTGACTTGAGGCACACTCTGATTTTAATTAGATTTTAATCTGGTGTGCGTGCATCTGAGGCCTTCTGAGGGAGCCTGTTCATCTCTCCTGTCCCCTCCTCCTGCGTGCAGAGGCGGAAAGGTGCGTTGCAATGTTTGATCTGTTCCTCTTCGCCCCCTTGCCCCGTGGAAGGAAGGACTTTTCCCAGCGCAGTGTGTTTAAAAGCCAGTGTCGAGCSGTCCAGACCCTCGTGGACGTGCGGCCCCCGCGTCGGGACTCGCCCGCTCCGCGCCGGCGGCTGCCGTTCCCCTGGCTTCGTTGCGGGTGGAAATAACCGGCCGGATTTCGGGACCGCGAAGGCGACGTCCGCGGCGTCCGTCCCAGCCGTCCCGGTGAGTCGGGGCGGACGGTCCCGCGGAGGAGCCGCTGGGCGAGTGGTTCGGGCGCGTTAAACCTCGCGCGGTGCCACGCGAGCGGCGGCTTTGCAGGGCGCCAGCCGCGGCGTGGGAACGGAAACCGAAACCTGCTGCCCGGCTGGTTATCGAAAAGCAGCAGCGCTCGGGCTCCGGCTCCGGCTCCGGCTCCTCCCCCGGCTGCGCTGCTGCTGCTGCTGCTGCTGCTGCTGCTGCTCTGCGCCGCCTCCTCCCCGACCCTTTCTGCCCCAGCGCCCAGCGAGTGCCGGCCTTCAAAATTTTTATTTATTTGTTTGTTTGTTTTAAGCAAGTCGCTCCCCCTCTCCCGGTGGGAACCGCAGCGAGAGCTGCGCTCTTTTCTCGGGTTCCTCTGCATTTATGGGACCTYCTTTACCCGCGCCAGGCAGGACCAGACACTTAACGTATAAGGGCAGCCGAGTTTCTCATCGCCCTCACCGCGGGAGTTGGGGCTTTCCAGGGCTTTGCCACCCCAGCGAGCAAGGAGGGGGGCGGGGGGGGAAAAAAAAAGAAAGAAAAAAAGAAAAACTTGGTGCAGAGTCCCGTGGCAGAGACGCCCCGCGGGCCCCGCTGCAGGCACCGCGCGTCCCCTCGCCGCGGGGCCGCGGGAGCCCGGCGGCGCGTCCCCCACGGGGCCGGGGGGCCCGGCGGGAGCGGGAGCGGGTGCTGCCGCGCGCGGTGCTCTCCCACCGCCGCCGCCTTATCTCCGTGCGGGACGGCGGCCGGCGCGTGCTGAACGCCCTAATCGCTCCTTTGCTGACAAAACACGGCGGCGAGGAGCTGGCGGCCGCCGGCACCGCGCTTGGCCTGGCGCCTGGGCACGCCGTGCGCCTCTGAGCCCCCTTGGCAGCGGGGAGCCCTTGGGTTTGGGTTTCCACGTCTCTGGCACAGTCTGGCCCTCCAAGGCTGTAATCTTTGCTAGCTGCACCTATTTGGAAGTGCTTTTTTTTCCTTTTTCTCCTATTTTTTATTTTTTGCCTGTTTTTTTCCCAGAGTTTGCAGCTGGATGCTGGCTCCGAGATAAAACGGAGCAGGAAAGTCAGGCCTGGGGCATCGCTGCAACACAGCCCCCAAGGGCGGCTGCTTTCCCAAGCCTCCCCTCCGGGATGCTGCCGCCGGAGGGACGCGGGATCTGCGGGGCCTCGGCCTCGCGCCCCGACGTTGCCGTCGGCTTCTGGTGGCCG
>NW_028186534.1:13339092-13339927 GCF_003343005.1 Rhea americana
GGGTGCAGGGGGAGCAGAGTTGGGGTGCAGACCCTGTGCCTTGAGTGCTGGAGTGCAGAGCTGGGGTGCAGACCCTGTGCCTTGATAACTGGGGTGCAGGGGGAGCAGAGTTGGGGTGCAGACCTTGCACCCTGATCGCTGGGGTGCAGGGGGAGCAGCCCCGGGGTGCAGCGCTGTGCCCTGATCACTGGGGTGCAGGGGTGCAGCCCCGTGCCCTGATTGCAGGGGTGCAGCCCTGGGGTGCAGCGCCGTGCCCTAATCGCAGGGGTGCAGTGCTGGAGTGCAACCCCGGGGTGCAGCCCTGTGCCCCGATTGCAGGGGTGCTGGTGTGCAGCCCCGTGCCCTGATCGCAGRGGTGCTGGGTGCAGCCCCGGGGTGCAGCGCTGTGCCCTGATYGCAGGGGTGCCGGGGTGCAGTGCCGGGGTGCAGCCCTGTGCCCTGATTGCAGGGGTGCAGTGCAGGGGTGCAGCCCCRTGCCCTGATTGTGGGGGTGCAGCCCCTTGCCCTGATTGCAGGGGTGCCAGGGTGCAGCCCCGGGGTGCAGCCCTGTGCCCCGATCGCAGGGGTGCCGGGGTGCAGCCCCGTGCCCCGATCGTAGGGGTGCAGTGCGGGGTGCAGCCCTGGGGTGCAGCGCCATGCAGTGCGGGGTGCAGCGCCGTGCCCCGATCGCAGGGGTGCCGGGGTGCAGTGCGGGGTGCAGCGCCGTGCCCCGATCGCAGGGGTGCCGGGGTGCAGTGCGGGGTGGGGTGCCGTGCCGTGACCCCATGCCCCGAGTGCGGGGTGCAGCCCCGGGGTGCAGCGCCGTGCCCCGATCGCAGAGGTGCCGGGGTGCAGC
>NW_028186534.1:13340462-13371067 GCF_003343005.1 Rhea americana
GGGGCGCGGGGTGCTGCAGGGGCGCGGGGTGCCCCGGGGTGCTGCAGGGGCGCGGGATGCTCTGGGATGTTCAGGGGTGCAGGGTGCCTCCAGGTTGCAGGGTGCCCTGGGGTGCTGCAAGCCTGCAGGGTGCTCCAGGGTGGATCCCGGGCGCTTTGGGGCTTTGTAGGGTGCCTCGTGGGTGCAAGGTGCCCCGGGGCACAGGGTGGGTGCAGCGTGCTGCAGGGCATAGGGCGCCCTGGGGAGCAGTGCGGGGGGAAGCGGGGGATGCAGCACCCTCCGCCCTCGCGTGCTCCCTGCCCACGCAGGGGCCCTTCTGGGGGGCAGGCTGGACTGGGATCGCATTTGGGGCGCAGTTTTGGGGTTGCAAGAGTSCCCTGGGTGCGAAGCCTTGCTTGGGCCGGCCCGGGCGAGCAGCCCCGAGGCCCAGGCGCCCTCCGCCCCGAGCTGGCCCTCGGCGGCGCGGGGGCTCTTAGCCGGCTCCTTGCGCTCTGCTGAAGACGTTCGTGTGCGAGAGCTGCGATCGCGGGCGCCCGCCTGCTCCGCACAGACGTGCCCCGGCGTGCAGGGTGCTGCGCGCAGGTCGGGGGGGAAGCGCTTTCCCGCCGTCTCAGGCAGCGGCTTCCCGGCTGTTTCCGGAGGAAGAGGGAAATATCCCAGGGACCGTCCCCACCTCGGCGCGGGGACGAGGATATCCGCCAGCAGGCGGGCCGGGAGGAAGGGCGCAGCGGGCGCCGCGCGGCTCTCGCTCTCCTTTCGCCTGCCGGACCGTCCCCGAGCAGCCCGGCTCGGCCGCGGGGCGTCCGAGATGCTCGTCCTGGCCGCTCCCGCCGTTCCTCTGAGTGGCCAAAAGGGGAAAAAAAACAAACCCTTGTGGGCCTCGGGCCGGCCCGGTGCCGGGCCGGCGCTGACGAAGGCGCCGGTGTGGGGTGCCGCCGGCGCCGTGGGGCAGAGGCCGGTCCCGCGGGGCTCGGCCCGACCTGGGGTGCCTGACTCACTCCCGCGCTGTCCATTGCATAATCTCTCGTCAATAATTAATCAAGGCCGGACTAGACAGACAGACAGACGTGAGGTCAGCGTGCTGCACCGGGGCTGCCGTCGGGCACGGAGCGCCGGGGCTTGGCCGCGCGGGTGCAGCGAGCGCTGCGCTGCGCTTTACAGGCGYGCAGCAGGTCGGGGTTTAAATCCTAATTTCCAGGCGAAGGCGGCGACGCCTCGCATGGTCGGAGCCACGGGGAGGGCCCCTCCGAGGATGCCGCCGGGGCGCCCTGCGGCCCAGCCGGCCTGGCCCGACGTCCCCGGCTGGGAGGGGACACGTGTGAGCGGTGGGTATCTGTCCCAACGGGGCAGCGAGCCTCTGCAAGCAGGTGCTGAGCTGGTGGTTTCATAAACCAACTTCTCTCTGTTTGCAAGAGTCGCTTCTTTTGYCCATCGGAAGGATGCGAGTAGCTTTAAATGCTAGGCCGTGCTTTTGAGGRCTTCTGTAAAGAACGAGGGTTTTTCTTTAAATAGACAGGGAAAAAAGACGTTTGATGTGTTTGCTGGGAGAACGGGCTTTAATGCTGCAGCTTCGCTGAGGTTTCAAGAGGGAGTTTCACAGTTCCCCTTCCTATTGCCTCCTACCTCTGGAGCCCGTTCACAGAGGTTCTGCCTGTTCTGAGAGCTTGCTCAAAACCTTATTGTTTCTTAAAAATAAATGATATCGGATTTGACCCTTTAAGGCCAGAATATTCCTTCCTGGCTTCTCTAGACTGGCGTGTCCTCCCGTTGGCGTGAATACTAGTAATACCCAGGYGGTCCTGTTCTGTCTTTCTTGGTGGTCCTCCAAGCGTTTAGCCAAGAGGGGCTGTATCGTTATCGCTGTATCGTTAGAGGACTGCAGCTCCTTTGCTGCAGCTCCGGGACTCTGTTGCACTTGGAGTACTCGAAACGGGAGGCTTAGCTCCCACTCAGCTCTGCACTGACGGAGCCAAGTGCCAATGGCCAGTTTTCATCCTCCGTGATTTGTACTGTGAAGATATTTTGGAGTTTTCACCAGTGACAGAGTTTCCACTGTGCCAGCTGTTGCATGAACCTGAATGTAAGAGCCTTTCTCCAGAGGAAAGGAAGAGCCCTCCAAAGGAACGAAGGTGGAATTCTGCTATCGGAGGAAAAATGAAGTTGTCTCAAAGACACAGAAGCTGGAGAAATGTAAGCACCGATTCAGCAGGGCTCAGGAACATGCTCCTAACCCCCGTCAGCTTCAAAGGAGCTGAAAGTTTGAGTGTGACCTCGGCCTTTGGCTGCTGCGAGCGCAGAGTTCTTGGATGCAGGCGTGGGGCGTTCCTCCTGGCTGTGCTTCAACAGCAGCCTAAAACCCATCTAACCACTCGCTGTTGCGGTCCTACCCTACCCTCCCGCCTGCCCCAGCTTCGTGCCAGCTCTGGYGCTTGCCAGATCCTTCACGGAGTTTTGCAGCACGCTAACCCTGCAGAAACGGGGCATTTGTGGCTCAGTTTGGGTGCGTGGGGGGACGGGGTGGGTTCCGGGAACCGAGTGCTCAGTTCCCAGCCCGACAGCCTTGCCTGGGGCTGAGCTGTACGCCCAAGSTCGCCAGCCCTCTTCCTGCTCTCCCGGCGTGCAGGTCATCGCGGGCAGCGTGACTTCAACGCCCGCCGTAAAACGCGGCGGCGAAACGTYGCTAGCTCTTGAGCTGGTGGTTGCCTTTCTCCACCGAGTTTTGCCACGTGTGCAGCGCAGGGCTCTACCTTCCCTAAGCAGGATTTTGCTGGAGTGCTGCCCGTGCTTGAAGGAAGTGTTTGCGTGCATCCCTCCCTCTGCAGGTGGTAGCGCCGCTCCGATAAACCTGCGCGCGGGGCCCTGGCCAAAGGGCGGCCCCTCTGCGGGGAGGGAGCTCGCCGCCGCGTCTGTGCCGCGCTTGCGAGGGGCTCTCCGCTCGGTGCAGGCTCCAGAGGTGCAGAGCATGTCCCGCACGCCTGGGCCATGTGGATGTTGTAAAATTGCYAGGGCACGAGGTGGTCTTGAGAGTCAGCCCTGGAGCAGCTGATTTTTTGGCAGAGTAGATTTCTGGGTGATAAAAGAAAAGCCTAATTGAAGGCAGCGGTGTTTACTGCGTATTGACCTGCAGAGCAGCTCGGTGATGGCACCGTAAACCTTCTTCCGTGCTGACCCCGTGCGAGCTGTTCCCAGCACCCGCGGGATGGGGTGCGCGGGAAACGTCCCTGCAGGCAGCGCTGCCCCGGCTGGTGCCGAGTGCTGTTAGGGCAGTGCTCTGGTCTGGACGCGTGGGGCAAAGGGGGTGGCCCCGACTCTCGTAACCAAGCCGTTTCAGACTGAGAAGCTGCTTTGGCCTCCAGCTCCAAGTAACGTGGATGTGCCCCAAGGGAGACCTCAGCCGCGTTGCTAAGATGTCTTCTCTCACGCCACGCGATGGTGTGGTTTTCCCTTTCTCCTGGGGCAGGCTCTTAGTGATTCCTCACTGCCTGAACAAAACAGAGGCAGTAACACCAGCTCCAAAGGTTGCCCTTCGAGCAGCAGTGAGCGGCCTGCCCTTGCTGCAGCAGCTGGAATATTTGTCCCACTGAAAGGTCAAGTCGCCTTCCTTTCCCCAGCCCACCTTGGTGGTCCCAAGAAGCCACGCTCGGGCACAGACCGTTTCTCTCGGAACAGCTGCGTTAGTTCCCTAAGGACGGGGGGTTTACCCCTCTTTAGAAGCGCGTGCGGGATGCCSTGTGGATGCCTGACGAGTGTGCGCAGCCCTGCAAAGCTCTTCAGGGATGGAGCTGTGGGATGCAGCGTGCAGCTGAGCAGCCCTGGCTGGAGAGAGCCCTGCTGTGCTGTACCGCGTACACCTTCCACTGCCAACGCTTGTGGAGATGAAGCGATTTGTTAAAATAGAAGTTGGACATTGTGCGACCAGAGCCTTTGGCTGCAGATAAAATATGGAAAAAGAGCTAGCTTGCAGCTGATGCCAGAAAAGCAATAGCCTTGACGCACGTTTTGAAGACGCTGATAATTCTGTTGTGGTTTGGAGAGAGCAGCCCTCGGGTTCAGGGTCTCTGGCCCGCAGCAGWGTTGCGTTCCCTTGCTTTGGGATCAGTGGAACATCCCACTGTGCCCTTAGATCATGCTTTTGGCTGTCTCCCTTGGCCTGGTGGTCTTCTGTATTCTTACTGTTTTCCAGCTTATTTCATGCCAGTATGAAACGCTTTCTGCATGTCGGTTGGCAAGCAGGTAGCACCAGAACCTCTGCCGTGTCCTTACCCCTCCAGCAGGTCACAGAGGCAGTGGTAAAGTTTGGTTAGTGTGAGGCTTGAAGGACGTTTCAGCTTCTCCAGCCTAGACAGAAATCTCCACGCTTGGAGCACCAGTGAAATGGCCCAAACCTGCCACGATTACTGTCTCCCAAGGGCATCTCCTCCTGGTGGACTTGGGTGATGGGAGGCTGCTGTCACTGCAGAGCAGTTCAGAAGTGCGGGAACGAGCTTGCCAAAGGCCATGGGGGAAGAGTGGGGCTGGACCTGGCGACAGAGCATTTGTTACTGAAACTCTCTGATTCCTTGTCCAATCTGTGCCTGGGAGCCCCAGAGTAAATCCTGGTCCTCTCCCTACCCTGTGTGGGATGGTCTGAAGCACGAGCGCTCGCTCACCGTGGTTGGCCTCTGTCCTTGGCTACTGTGGTCCACCTGCGTCACCTCCATCTGCCTGGTGGCACCCCCAACTCCCCGGGGTGGGAACCCGGCAGTGCTGGTGGCAGCGTGGTCCCCATCTCAAAGCGCCTCTGTGATGCCCGGTTGGCCCCTCTGCATCCCTTTACTCCTTGGTACCCGTAGCAAGTCTCCTTGCTGAGCCTGGGCGAGGTGCTCGGCTATCTGCCGTGCTGGGCTGCTGCCCCCGCCTTGGGGAGCCCTCGCTGACTTGCTAGTCCGAGGTGGCTGGTCTGGCCCTGGCCTCCGGCATCTGGCAGGCTCTGTGGGTTTTGCAACAGCTGCTTGAGCATGTTGCGGAAGAATATGTCAAAATTGGCCAATATCTGCTTTTTGCCTGTTTGCAGCCGTGGGACAGGAAAGTTGCTTCTGGAGGAGACTTCCTCGGCTGAGGCTGCAACGGGCTGCCTCTGGCCTGAGCAGACCCCTTCGGTTGCGGTGCTCCTCTCCGTGTCACCGCCTGGGAGACGYGCGCTCGTTTGCCAGAGGGGCTCTAAAGCCGTTTGCCAGCGGCTGGGAGCGCTCGGGGGGCCGGCGCTGTGGGAGAGGAGGGTCCCAGCCAAAGGTGCCTCTTCCCTGCAGCGTCCAGAGGGGAGGATGGGGAGGGGGTTGCCGCAGCTGGAGGCCGTGCTGGGCTGGAGCGATTTGCTCTGGCCCATTTGGGGTGTTTGTGGCAGAACCGGAAGGCAAAGAAAGAGCCCTTGAATTCCGTGCAGTTGCTGGTTGCACAGATGCTSTTTTTTTTGAGGTCGGTGACTTAAGCAGCCCCTGCCAGTGGCCAGCCCAGGGGCTGCCGTCTTCCTTAGCGCTTGCACCTTGGTGGCCAACCGCTCGGTAGGAGCTTAGGCCCGGAGCTTAGGTACTTGCGTGACACGGTGCACGGGGTGATGCTGCATACGCAGGACCAAGACGGTCCCTGCTAGGTTCAGTAGGTTTGAACAACTTAGAGACCCAAGGCAAGAGGCCRGACAGGCCCAGCCGGCGCGTGCTCCCGGAGCAAGGGCTGCTGTTCCTGCTAACAGCCTCATGCAGCTCTTCCAAGCGAGGCCCCGCCGCCTGCATGCAAAATCTGCTGCGCTTTAAATGCGAGTCTGGAAATAAACAGGCAGGGATGAGTCAGGGGTGAGTTAGCTCTTGCTACAAAGACCTGAAGGCATGACACAGTGAACTGGATCTTCGGAGAGGAAAAACTAATGCTGCTGTGTGACTCTGCCGTGCAGCTTAGTGGCTTGCTGAAACGGAAAGCAGCAATGTTGCACAGAGCCAGGGTTCCTCCCAGGCTTGAAATTAAGCATCTCCCCCGAGTGCGTGTTCAGCCTAAGGTGCTGCAGAGAGATGGGATTCGGTGCCTCCTCCCTTGCCCCGCTGCCTTGGCAGCAAGCGGGGGCTGTGGCRCGGGGATGGGACGCGAGTAGGTCATGACGTGCACCCTGGCCCAGCTGGTGGGTGCGAGGTGGGTGCTCGCCGYGTTGGCAGACCCCCCCCCCGTCATCGGGCGCCCCTCGCCCTGGGTCCGCGCCCGCGGCTTGGGCCGTGCAGAGCTGCCGGGCCGCGACTCCGGAGCCCCGAGCGTCTCTGCCGGGGGTGCTCCCGGCCGCCGCTCGCAAGGCGCTCCTGACCCGTTGCGCCGTGCGCGCCTGGAGCCGGAGCGCCCGCCGCAGCCGACCGCGCCGGCTGTTTGCCGAGCTGTCGCCGGCGCGAGGCGGGGGCCCGGCGGCTGGTCTCGCGTGCCCGGCCCCCGCTCTTAGCCGCCGCGCGCGGGGCTCTCGCGTTGTTAACCCCCGCGGGTCTCGCCCGGCGCGGGGCTGCAGCGGCGTTACGCCTGGGTTTCTCCTCCGCGCAGCGTGGGGCAGGGCCCAGGTGGGGAAGAGGAAGGGCTGGGAGGTGGGAGAGCAGGAAAAAGAAAGAGAAATTTGGCAGGAGCGAAAAGAGAAGGGGGGAGGCACCTGGAAGGGGAAGAGGAAATCGGGTTGTCAGGGCAGGGGCCGGGAGGAGGCTGCTGGCGCTCGGGTCGGGGACGTGCCCGGAGCCGCCGGGGCGGGCGACTCCGCGTTCGGCGATAAGCGCTCCGGGCCGGAGGTGTGCAGCCTGCGGCGCTCCGGGGACCGAGCCGAGCCGTCCCGCGTGCTCTCCTGGCTCGGCAGCCCGGCGCGGCTCCGTGGTCCCGTGCAGCACGTCTTGCAGGACRCGCTCCCCGGCTGGTAGGCGGACGGAGGTGGCTGAGTAGCGGCAGACCCCAGATGGAGGTTCCTGGGTGCTTGGAGGAAGCTGGGTTATTTTAATGTCTCGGAGCACGTGCTAATTTTTCCTGCTAACTTGCTTGTTCGTTGTTTCTTCATCAGGCTTTGCGGACTCGCATCGACGGCCGGCAGGTTCCTCGCGAGCTGGGACACGGCCTGCTCTGCGGCGCCTCCTGAGCCCGGGATCTACTTTTAGAAACTTTTCCACGTGAATTCCCTTTTGCCTGGCCACCACTGACAATGCCTATAGCGAACGGGCTCTCCGTGCCGCTGGACAGTCTCCAGCGGCAGCTGGAGCTGTGCCTGGTGTGCTCCAAATGCAGCGTGAAAGAAAATGAGATTACCTACCGGTTGAAAGAAGTGGAGCACAAATGCATGTATGAGATCCTCCTTGCCAGGTGCAGGAAAAAGAGGAACACAGCCTGGAGGAAGGTCTCCAGGCGGCCGGGCTTCCCCAACCCAGCCCGTTACGCAGTCTGCCGATACTATGTCATGGGCTTGGGCTGCAGCAAGCACAAGAACCTATGCACCTTTGCCTGGAGCCCGGAGGAGGCGATGGTGTGGAACTTCGAGCGGGAGCACGAGCTGGAGAGGCGCGTACTGAAAGCTGAGGTCCTGCGGACCCAACTGGCCGACTGCCCCAACGGCCTCCCCACACCAGACCTGACCAGTGCCACGGAGGACATCATAAATGAATTTGGGGGGCACTTCCAGGAGATCTGCAAACGCTGTTTTTATGGAAGCCCTCAGCAGATCTCCACAGGTGGCCAGGCACGGCTCTGCGAGTACCACCGGACGTGGGACCCACTGTTAGTGCACGTGGTGTCTGACAGTCAGAGGAAGAAGCAGTACATTGCCATCCGGCTGTGCCCCGAGTTCATCCCAACCTTGAACTACTGCAGGTACGTCTCCAAGGGCGAGCCGTGCAAGCACAGCGCTCAGTGGTGCCGCTACGCTCACAGCGAAGTGGAGATGGCCGTGTGGCAGGCGGAGAGGAACCATGGCTTGGCTCGCTCCAACCTGCTCTCATCCTCAGAGACGTGCAGCGAGAGCAGCGAGCAGGTGACGCCTCCTCCGATTCACTTCTACTGTCGAGTCTGCCTGGTGACCTTCAGCTCTCAGGAAGGCTTTGAGAACCACTGCTCCTCCACGGAGCACATGCAGATGATCTCGGCTGACGCTACCGTCCAGTGGGTTCACCGCGCGCCGCCTTTCGGACTGACAAAATTCTCTCTGTGCAGCAGGTAAGATGTCAGCCTCGTGCAGCGAGTGAGCAGCCAAGCTCTGACAGCTCTCTGGTTGCTCCCTGCCCGTGGGTCCTGCAGCCTCAGGGTGCGTGGAGCTGGGGAGGAGGCGGTAGGCTGCTTCCTTCGGGCCTGGATCAGACCCACAAGGCTTCTTTCCTTGCAGAGCGGAGGTGTGCGAACTCGGCAATAGCTGCACCAAGGCCCATTCCACCGAGGAGCTGCAGGAGTGGATTCAGAGGGTGAAGGCTGCTGTAAAGAAAAAGAAACAGGCCATGAAGGACGGGCTCTTATCCTACCAGGATCGGCTCATTGCTGAGTACCAGAAGTGCTCTAATGAGGTGTTCATTGTAAGTCCTGGGCGGAGGGTGGGAAGCCAGTTAGTTCTCTGGAGCAGAGTTTTTCTGCCGATGGTGTGAAGTCTCTTGTGTGAGAACTTGGGCATGAAACCGGGAGTTCACGTTTCTAATGATTTAATTGCCAGAGATGGACGAGATGCGTAAAGCTCTGGAAAGGCATGTTGCCATCGCTGTGACTTGCCGTTGCTGCTCTTTGGAAAAACTGAGCACCAGTGTTTGTTCCATTTGTCTGCTCTGAGCTGTGAGAATTTGCTGCCGGTCCTACCTGGGARGGAGATAGCATAAAAGCGAAGGATGAAGATAGGCAGGTGGAAGGCTCTGTGGTTTGTCCTTGGAATACTGCCTTCAGCCCCCCTCCTCTTGTGCCTCTCCTATAGATGGCTGAGCACGTCGACGGTGTTACGGTTAGGTGTGAGCAGCCTCTGCATGTGCAGTCGGAGGACAGGAGGATGAAATACAGGTGGAAGTTCAGAGTTCACTCGCAGGTAAGCTTAATTCTGCGTAAAGGGAGGTTAAGACCATGCTGGCTCTTGCTGAGAGCACCTGCTGCTGCGCACGGTCCCTGGTTTGGTTTCATCTGCTTGTTTTTTCTGTCTGTGAGGGGTCTTAGCACAAGTGTAGGGATTTGGGGGATGTCCAAATGAGGACGTGTCAGGTATTCTGGAGTCTGCTGAGCAGAAGGTGCTTTGCAGCCCTGAGCATGAGCTGTCATGGCCTGTGTTTGTGCTTGAGCTGTGGCCCTTCAGGGACACTGTGTGGGGTATGCAGTCATCTGTGTCTCTTGTCTCTTCTCATGTAGTGGGTCCCCAGTGTGCACTTAGCCGCTCTGAACGTGTCCTGGACATGATCAGAAAGAGCATGATTCAGGCACCTTCCTGCCCAGAGTATTTTGGGTGTTGAGGGGCAAGAGGCTGAGTCTAACTGTTTTCTGCCAGCTTATGAGATTTACCATGGAAGACTATCTTAGCTGTTATACAGCTGAAACTTGAGGTTTTTAAAAGCTTAACGTAATTGCTATGGGATTATGCGAGAAGTAAGTTCCTTTCTGGGGATTTTCAAGAACTCTGTGTAGCTTAAGTGTGGTGCTCTGGTCCTGCAACAGCTTTTCGTAGACAATGCTACTGGGAAGATCTCAGGTGCCATTGGGTCCATAGAGCTCTCCTTAAGGAAGTGGCCACAATGTTTTCTTGTCTCCTCAACTGGCAGGTGCCTCTGAAGCATGTGGCACTACTGAAGAGGGAACCTGGAGTCACCTTCTACCTCTCGGGGGATGGATTTTCACGAGGACTCCACTACATTAGAGGGGAGCGCTTGAACACTCTGCCCTCCTCCCCAAACACGTTCCTGGTGGAGGTTTGCATGGAGTGCTGCACACTGGGAGTCTTCGAGCAGTGGGTGGTGTTTGACTTTGGCAGTCGCCCTGTCCTCATCCAGAAAATCCAGGCCAGGATAGGCCGACGGGAGCTTCCTTGTCAGATCCCAACCAACAGAGAGAGTAGCCGTCCTGTGAACTTTGCGCGATGGCACAGTGGTAACCGGGTCATCATTCCCAGTGTGCTAAGGACCAGTGATGAGGTGGATCTGCTGGCCAGATACAAACCACCTGCTCTTTCTCTGGACTTTCGGCACGGGGGCGGTGCAAATGTTCCCATCACCCGTCTCACCTACAAGGACAGGATGCATGACTTCCTGTTCCGGGAAGAAGAAGCCGAACAGGCTCTCATTGCCAAGTAAGTAYGTGTTGTGTATCCAAATGGGTCCTCCTGGCTGTGGATCATAGACCCGTTGCTGACCCTGTTCTTGGGGCTGTGCAACTTTTGAAGATCTAGTCTCCATCTCTTCTGGGCTGGGTCCTTAGGCACCTGTTGGAGCTTCACAGAACAAATGGAAAGCTGCCAAGAAAGGTRTCTCCCTGGTTAGTGATAGGTGGGGAAGGACTGTGTCTTGCATTGTGGATGTGGTTTAGGTAGAAGCATGGTCCCTGTCTCCATACTCAGACAGCCAGCAGGCACTCTCTGGGCGTAAGTGACAGTCACCCCTCTACAGTGGAGAGGGCAATTACTGATGAACTCATCAGCTAGTTCTCTGCTGTTAATTTGGATGTTTCTGCCTTTCAGACTCAACCTCCGGGTCTCCATCTTGCTGACTCCGATGCTGCAAAGCCTTTCTATGGGGATGAAGTTTGCCCTGCCTGGTGAGCTGTTTGCTGAAGTGCCTACTCCTTATAACCTCTCACCAGACACAGAYGAGGGGTATCTGCTGAACAGATCTGTGCCCATTGCTTTCCTGGCACTTGACCCACCGACAGACAATCGGGTTTATGAGGTCCATGTGGAAAATAAAGCCACGACGGAGAAAACCATCTGGCTACAAATACCAAAGAGATGTTGCTCTGAGTTGAACTTCAAGCCAAACACCTTCCACAATGTGGAGATCCAGTTCCAAATTGACCGGCTGCTGTTCCGGCAGTGGCATCATGCTGTTGACCGCCTGTTGGATGAGAAGCTGGTCGTACCTGATGTTGCCAATTGTTCTATCCCATATTCTCCCGAGCTACCACAGAAAGGGAACAGCAAGCAGAAACTAGCCATCTCCTTCATCATGGGCAAAGCAATCAGCAGCCGGCAGGTCCCACCTCTTCTGATCTACGGGCCTTTTGGCACAGGGAAGACATTCACCTTGGCCATGGCCACCATGGAGATCCTCAGGCAGCCCAACACGCGAGTGCTGATCTGCACTCACACTAACAGGTTAGCAAGGAGGAAGTGAAGAGGTAACCAAAGTCAGAGGCCTGGTTCCTGTGTTGGGTCAGTGCATGTGTGAAGGGATAAAGAGGAGCTAGCGTGGAGCTCCACGAGATGGAGCTAAGCTGGCCTTTTCTTAATATATATTTCAATTAATAAATGAAAATGAACTATTTATTTAAATAAATTGTTCTAGCAATGTAGATCTGGTTTGACTGCTGTTGAATCTGCCTTGAGAGAATCCAGGCCAAGACTGTTAAAATTAGAACAATTRTGCTCAGAAGAGTGTCCATATCCATTCCTGCAGGCTGTTACTGCCTTACTTTTTAATGTATAATAAAYGGTAACTTCTAGTCTTAGCCTATTYCAGGCTCTCTGATTGCGCTGAAGCTTGTTCTGTGCAGATCTTGCACTATCCACCTGGGTTGAGGATGCTGGGAAGGTGAGCTGTCAGAACMGGGGTGCACTGGACCACATTTGTATAGCTTGATCCTGCAGAGATGCAGGCCTAGATGTTTTGCTAGGCACACTGCGTTTTGAGTGTCATCTCCCTGTGAGCACTGAGGTGCCTTAGTCTCCAGTATCAATACATTTTTTAAACCATATTCTCAAAATATGCTTGGAATTGGTGGTTGTGTAAATGCAGGCAACTTTGCACATATGTGAATAGCTCTTTTGAAGAGGGTTGTCAGCTAAAGCTGGGGGTGATTTTGGCACCTTGTTGATGAATGATTAAAGAGTACATTGAGGTGAAGGTCCTGTATAAGAACAGCTCTTAAATTCCTTGATGGTTTCCCCTCTTCTTCTCATGCAGTGCTGCTGACATCTACATCCGGGAGTATTTCCATAGCTATGTAACCAAAGGGCGACCATGGGCCGTTCCCTTGAGGATTATATCTACTGACCGTCCCATCAACCTGACAGATGCCATCACTCAGATGTACTGCTGTCTCTCTGCAGATCAGCGCTCCTTCAGGCACCCCACACGGGAGGAGATTGACAGGCACCGCGTAATTATTACCACTTCTATGTTATCTAAGAACTTGAAGGTGGCTCCAGGTTACTTCACCCACATCATGATCGATGAAGCTGCTCAGATGCTGGAATGCGAAGCTTTGGTTCCRCTCTCATATGCCACTTTTGAGACTCGGATTGTCCTAGCCGGGGACCACATGCAGATAACCCCGAAACTGTTCTGTGTTGGAGATGGACAATCCGCTGATCATACTCTGTTAAACCGACTCTTCCAGTTTTACCAGAAGGAGAAGCATGAAGTGGCCAAGAAGAGCAGGATCATCTTCAATGAGAATTATCGTTCTGCTGCAGCCATAATTGAATTTGTCTCCAAGCACTTCTAYGTTGGCAAAGGCAATGCTATTGAAGCCAGTGGGAACATCCCACCCCACCCAGAAATCTATCCGCTCATGTTCTGCCATGTGCCTGGCGTGGCTGAAAGGGATATATCCATGATTTCCTGGCACAACACCTCAGAGATAATGCAAGTGATTGAGAAAGTGCAGGAGATATTTGAGAAGTGGCCAGATGAGTGGGGTGTCCAAAATCTGAAGAGGATCTGTGTGGTCTCCCATGGGACACAGGTGTGTAGGAGAACCACATGTTCCTTAGCTGAAGGGGATATGCATGCACCTCTCTGAACACTCTCTAAATGCTCCCTAGTAGATGCTGGACTCTGTTTGTGGTAAACCTGTCTCTTTCATGCTAGCCAGGTAGGRAATTTGAGAGTCTTGCATGCCAACAGTGTGTTTTTCTAGGTACGRTCCTAGGTAGCCTGGAATGGGCAGTCAGAGCCGAGATGCCTCATAGTGGGATGGTTTAATTAAAGATTTCTTTTAGCATCCTCTGAGTAGGTTAACTGTAGCTCAGACTGGGAAAGCAGGCTGAAATCAGCACAAGACAYGAAATTTGTTGTCAGGTAACTTTCTTGTGGAACCTATAGTTGGAAAGGACATGTCTGTAGTGCTGAGGGTGCAGAGAGCTTGGATTTGGGGGCGGGGGAGAGAGAGGTTGGGCTTGGGGTTGGGCTTGTGGCCGGAAACCGCCCTCAGATTTGTGACTCTCTTTCTTACTAGGTTTCTGCAACAAGGCAAGAGCTGAGGAAGAGGCACCTACAAGATGTGGTGGTAGAAAACTATGAAAACTTGCCAGGTTTGTGTTCTGTACAGTGGTTATTAATGCCTGGAGGCAWTTTGAGGTCTCTTGTGCTCTAGGGAGAGCTTTAAACCACCATGCAATGGGCAGAGGGAACATATACAGGGTCATTAGCCAAGGTCCTTCTGGCACCTTAATCATTGTCAACTCTCCCTTCAACATTTTAGCAAGGATGATGGAGCAAATGGGTCCTGATATGCACTTCCTCGTGGCTAGCATGGTGGTTTCTTCTGGCTGCTTTCTTCTCTGTGCCTACTATCCAGCTGCTGGTCATGTGCATTTGTGCACATCTCTTATACTGGATAACCAAGTTTTTTAAAGCTCATCTAGCATGTATCCATACATGCATTTCCATGCAAAATATTCCYGTTGATCTCATGGCAAAATACCTCTTTGGAACAGTGTGTGTCATTCTGTTAGCAAAGCATCCCAATCCTTCCCCATTGCTCTCCCACTGCTCCAGATGCTGGCAGCAAGTGGCCATGTCCCGCTTCATGTTGATTAGAAGTGAGTGTGTGGAACTCCTCTGGCTGATTTCCATCCTTATCTATTTGGTACCAGTAATTCTTTGATTTCATCCTTTTCTTAGTGAAMAAGATTTCACACTGAATTAAATCTGTACCCAACTGTCAGCTAGTTAAAATTTATGGATGTTACTTTGTAGGAGGGTGAAAACCCTGCAAGTGGGAACTGATCAGTTTTAACCTTGGCTTCTGCTCACACCAGCAGCAAAGCACTGGCTTAAAGCATCCCAGAGACTTCAGCATGTGTGAATCATGTGAAGCTCCCAGTGTCAGTGGGGGAGGCTAGTAATAAAAATGAATTGAAACCAAGGTGGCCTGTGGGTACCAACTGCAGCATGTACTGCAGAACAGCTAGCTAAAGGAGTCCACTGCACTTGATGATGAGAGGGGGATGGGATTGTTTTTGTCTTCATGACTTAGTTTATGACTCATCCATGTTTTTATTATTACTATTTTTTATTGTACAGCTGGGACATCTCGTGGTGAGAATAACTAACCCTTAGGGTGTGATTCTAATCTCCACACCCTTTCTTTACAGTCTCTTTTCAGCTCTGAAATCACTAGGGTGCTCTTGCTGTTTGTTAATTGTAATGTGATCAGCCAGCAGAGCTGTCCTTGAAGGGATGAGGGAGACYTGTGAATGGTCACTGTTCTTGTTCCTGCAAAATCCTCAATTCCCCCAGGAACTGATTCAGAGAAGACTCCGCCCTTGCTTGTGAAGAGTGGATAGTGGGGGATGCTGGTGGCACTGTGAACTCGGTGCTGGTCCATGAGTGCTTAGTGCTGCACTAGTCCGCTGYCCTACCTCTTTCTGCACGCTTCCCTCCCCTCCCTGGTGTTTGCGCAGTGGTGCCCTCATGGTGTCTGTCCTGGCTTACACGTGAAAGCCCTCATGTAATGCAGTGTAGGTGTGTAGAGATACATACAGCAGCCAGACAAGGTCTTTCCCCTTGGGTTCCCAAGACTGACTTCTTGCTTGTCCCCTCCTGTGCAGGCCGAGAGTTCCGAGTCATCATCATCAGCACAGTCCACACCAGCGAGAGTCTGCGCAGCTCTGCCTCCCACCACTTGGAGTTCTTCAATGAAGCCAGAGTGCTYAACACCATCATGACCAGGGCTCAGTCATTGGTGGTTGTGGTGGGGGATGCTGTGGCCTTGTGTTCCCATGGCCAGTGCAGCAAGGTATGGAAACGCTTCATCCAGGAGTGCATTGAGAAGGGAAGCGTGACTCCGGAGAACCTGACAATGGCGCAGATCAAACAGGCTGCATGCGACAAGGATAGCTGGAGGAGAAGGAGCCCGGAGGGGGATGAGGAGGACAGCGACACAGATTCCTGGAGCTCTGAGGCTGATAGTATAAATCCTGATGATCCAATTCTCCAGGAACTCTTAGATGAGAGCAAGAATGTTTTGGTGACAGTGTCTGAAGAAGGGCTGCTGAATGTGAAGCATGAGGCTTCAAACCATTGGGAAAACAAACAGGAATATGTCAGCTTCTCCTCTCAGATGATGCAGGAGTATCTGCACATGCACCCCAAAATGTACAAGAGGTGCGAGTTGATCAAAGAGGGATTTGACAGAGCTTCTGCCTTCACCATCAATGACTTCCCAGGTATGACCATTCAGATCAAAGGCAGAGTTCACTGTGGGACGGCCTTCACAGGGGATGAAGTGCTTGTGGAAATCCTGCAGAGCAGCACGGCTGACAGTGSCTGCCTCCGCCCTCAAGGAAGGGTGGTGGGCATATTAAAACGTGCAGAGAGAGAACGGACTTTTATCTGCATGATGGATGAGTTCGATCCCCGGGTGATGATACCCATTGATCGCACTGTCACCAAAATATTTGTCCCAGGGCTGAAAGAAAAACCAAATGTCATTCCCATCCGAAGGCTTGTCAATGGGAAGTACAGAGTGGTCAGCTGCGAGAAGATCAGCCAGGAGACAAGGAGATGCCAGCTCTTCTGTGTTCAGATTATCTCCTGGCGGGAAGGGTTTTACTACCCTTTGGGGATAATAACTGAGATTCTGCATGTTGCGTTAACATTGGAAGAAGGCCTAAAGATCCTTGACATGGAGTATGGTTTGGAAAATAAATATCCAGCTGTCGTTAACAGGGAATTAGCCAAATACACCTCCAGCAAACCAAATTTCATCAAGGAAAACCTGAAGGATTGTCGGAGTTACCTGACCTTCACTGTTGACCCCGAAGGTGCTAAGGATTTAGACGATGCTGTCAGTGTTAGGGATCTTGGAGGCCATTATGAGATTGGGATCCACATTGCAGATGTGGCTGGCATCATTYCCAAAGGCAGTGCCTTGGACATGGAAGCAAAGAAACGGGGTGCCACATACTATGCTCCTGACCGGGAGCCACTCAGCATGTTCCCACCCCAAATTAGCCAGGGAATCTGTAGCCTCCTGCCGCAGGAAGATCGTCGTGTGATCTCATTGTTTGTCACTGTAGAAAAGACGACTGATGTGGTGATAGAGGGAATCTTCACCATGTCTGTGATCCGCTCAGACAGGCAGCTGTCCTATGAAGAAGCAGAGCTCTTCATTAAGAACCACTACAGGGGAGAGGCAGATGCCCTTCGCTTTAATACGCTGGAGGACTGCATAGCTGTGGCTTATCACTTCTCCAGGATCCACCGGAAGTTTCGGCTTCAGGAGGACTGTTTCTATGACCGAATGGATGAAGAAAGCTCTCCGGGTAACAGAAGTTCCCATCAGATGATAGAAGAGCTCATGATCATGTTCAACAGTTTTGTGGCTGAATTCCTAACCAACCAGGAGGACACCAGAAGCATCACTCCTCTCCGGTGTCAGAGTGAGCCAAACCCTCAACAAATATCACTCATGAAAAGCAAATACAGCCACATCATTCCTTTGTCCATCCACCTCTCACATCATCTGGGAGATGTGCTTCCCAGTCAAGTTTCACCAAAAGATGTGGAGTTCAGCCTCCTGGCCCCGCTTTGGGAGCACCTACAGTCAGCTGCTAATGTCTACGATTTCCACAAGATGCTAGACCTTATTGTCACTGATGACATCCACCCAAAGCTGGCCCCTGTGGCACTAGAGTTCAGGAGAATGCTCAGCCGCTCTTATTTCAGTCGCTCCARCTCCACTGCCCAGTCAAAAGCAGGCCATTACTCCTTGCATGTTGACTCGTACACCTGGGCTTCCTCTCCCATCCGCCGATACGTGGATGTAGTAGTCCAGCGGCACCTTCATTCTGTGCTCCGCAAGAAGCCGATTGCCTATTCTTTGGAGGACATTGAGTTTCTCTGTCATGACTTCAACAGGAAGAATTCCAGGGCCATGATGTACAAGAAGAGGGCCCACTGCCTGCAGATGGCCACTCAGCTGAAATCGCAAGTCCTGCAGAAGTTTGCCTTTGTAGTGGATATCGAAGGGGTGAACAAGTACTTTAAAGCCTTGTTTCCACTGAACAAAGAGACTCTTCCTGATCCTCAGTCAATTAACTACAGGGCTCTTCAGCTAATAGAGCAGCCCACGTTCAACAAGGAGCGGAACAGCATGAGGCTAATGTGGAAGAAGAGAGTGTATTCTGTGGTAACGAATAAGGAGCACAGCCTGAAGGAGGGGCCTCTCTATGACCGCAGTGTCACCCTCTTCAGAGCCCAAGTTTGGCAAAACGTGCTCTCAGCCATCAAAAGTGAGAAGTTTGAGAATGTGGCCCCTCTCCTTCAGAAGGGTGAGGATCACCGCAAGCGGCAAGTGGGGTGGATAAGTAAAAGCCCATGCTTGCACTATGTGGAGCTGTCTCTGGAGCTGAGCACTGGCGATGCTCTGCAGTTCCAGCTCACTACAGACGTGTACCGGGGATTCCTGGTGCCCTTCGTGCAGCTGTGGTGCGTAACGCCAGGTTTTGACATCTGTCTGCAGCACACAGAAAAGCCCATCGATTGCTTCTCTGCATATGCTACTCAGTCATCCAAAGACAAGTACAAAAACGCAGTGGAGTATAACAAAGTGTGGATGGCAATGAGCGCCATGGAATCTGCTTCATGTGCAGTGGCCGAAAATGACTCCATTGTCCTCCAAGATGTCAAAATTACCTGGGCAAAGCAAAGGACAAGCAAAGGGCAGCTGCAAGGGACCTTCTCTGTAACCAAAAGCTTTTTGGAAGAGTGTTCTGTTGAAGTGGACTTCAACCACTGTTACCTGTGCATTCGCTTAAGTGGGCTGGACCTTGGGAGCTTCAAAAGCGATGAGGATTGCCTTAGCTGCGGCCTTCAGGAGCTGACTTTGTTTAACAAGGGCAGATCAGAAAGCAAACTTGTGGTTGATCCAAATACGTACACCTGGGTGGCTCATGGGCTCACTGAAGAATTTGGTGACGATGAGAAGTCAGACAGGAATAGTCAGCAGACATTGAATTTTTACATCCACTCTATGTCTATGGAGAATATTCCCGTGGAAATCTCGCAGGACTCTGCCAGGTTCACAGTGGAGCTCATTCCAAAGATGTTGCCAGATGTGTAAGTGTGCTTAGCATTCATTCTCTAATTAACCTGTCAGTTCAAACAGAGTAACAGCTTCCCATGAGACTCCTCTGCTAAACCAAATGAGTTTTGCTCATTGGTATGGCTGAAAATTTGTCTTTATTTAGCGTCAACTGGCCGTTGACTTTCTGTGGGAGTTGCAGCATTTCTCCAGATGTTTTCATGCTCTCCAGATTGACCTTGAGAACGGGGTTGAGGAGATAGGGGAAGGTATCATACTAAAGTTGCCCTGGATGTCTGTTTCTTATGTTAGTGATTGCTTCAATATGCGTCAGAAAAGGCAGTGTGAAACACTGGCTCAGGATTTGTTTAGCAGACAGGTACTCCCTGATTTCCCATTCATTTTCCTTTGTTGTTGCTGTGAAGCATGATCTGCTAGTATTAGAGAAGAGCTGATGCCTATTTTGCCCTTCTTTGTACTCAGTATGGACTGATAATTGCACCTGAGTTACTGTAGCTTTCCTCAGGGCAGAATGTGTTTCCCTTTATGTCTTGAATTTTAGGAAAAAAATGGAAGTTAATCCAATAAAATGGATTGAAGACATAATAAAATGGAGGTGGGCTGTACTCCTTGCTCTCAACATCTTTGCCAGCTCAGTTCTTCAGACAGTTGAGAAATAGTCACGGCTACAAAATAGCAGAATAAGACTCATACACAAATTGTTTTAAGCCCTTTGTGGAAGGATTTAATGCAAGACTGAAGCAAAGAGAGAATAAATAAAACAATTGTACAAAGCTGTGTTATATTCTTCAATATTTTATGTCACACTTCATTCATTCTTGTTTTTTTGTGTCCATCAGACGGAAAGAAAATGCAATTTGGAAGCTGAAGTATGCCTCCAACCTTGCTAGAAGCATCGCACTAAACCATGAACCTCCTACGAAAGGTAGGTACTTTAATATTCATCTTTTTTAGGCTATGACTACTTGCTTTTGGCCAGGTAGGTGTCCTGGCAGTTTCTGTGGGTCGTTGCCATAGGAATCACGCTTGCAGACCATCAAGCCTGCAGAGCACACACCTCTCTCCTCTTTAGCTGGGAAGCTCCCCTGCCAAGGGCAGGAAAGGAGCTGTAACACTGCTAGAGTAAAGGTAATGTAGGTGCAGGCTGCCATAATGGAGAGTGATGCAGGTGATGTTTTAATCCCCTGGACTCACAGAGAAGGTTCATGGGCAGAACTTATTGGCATGAGACTAAGATTGTGTTTGGGAAGTCTTGTAACYGGGGCACGGTTGCTTGGTACCTGCTGTGTCCTTCCATTGAACTGCCTGTTTACTCCCTTCAGTAACTTGTTCTAAACTTGTTTACTTGTCGTCTTACCCTAACAGTGATAACATCCAAACTCCTGCTGCAAAAAAACTTTGATCTCCCTGGGAGTCAAAGGAAGCTCAACCAGAGTCAGAACCAGGCAATTCTAAATGCTCTAAAAAAATCCTTCACACTCATCCAAGGCCCACCAGGTAAGGGTGAGGGGACGTGCATGTATATGTCCTTTGCTGTTAAAGGCAGGTTAGAACTAGCCTGTTCTGGTCTGTTGCTTTTTTTTTTTTTTTTTTTTTTGGGGGGGGGGTGTAGCATTGATTTCCATAGGACCCTTGGTGACACAAGGGAAGGTAGAGTGGGTTGGCATCACACACAATTGTTTAATGCAATCCCCTGGTTCTAGTCTCAAGATTGATCATTTGGATGCCGAACTAGAGCAAGGGTGTAGTTATTAAAGTGTTCTCAACCTTCTTGCTTTTTTAGGCACAGGGAAAACCGTTGTTGGAACTCACATCGTCTACTGGTTCCATAAGATGAACCAGGAGATCATTGAGAAGGAGCAACTAGAATCCTTGGATGAAGAAGAGGACAAAGCGAACAAGTGCATCTTGTACTGTGGCCCATCCAACAAGTCTGTTGACGTTGTTGCTGGTAATTATTTGTTCTAAGCCCCTAAAGGAGCTTATACTAGTGGGAGGGAGAACACGTGCCTGTGATTAGGAAGCTGGGAGACAGGAGTGGCAGAAAGCTTAGTCTGCTCCTTAGAGCAGACCCTTCGCGGAAGGGTGAGGACAAGTAACGTTGGGTTTGATGAGCAAAGGATGAGGAGGAAGGGCTAGTGTGTGGTGAATGCGGGGCATCTAGAGCAAAGTGTGGGGTTTTTCATCAGCACCTGTGCCTGGCATCATCTGACCAGACCTGTTCTCCTTCCCCAGAGATGCTGCTGAAAATGAAGGACCTGAGACCGTTGAGGGTTTATGGTGAGGCAATTGAGACGATGGAATACCCGTATCCAGGGAGCAACCGGCACCTCTCCCGAAAAGCCTTGCGGGACGCAAAACCAAAGCATGAACTCAGGTAGGAGTACGGGGCACCACAGGCTCTGAAAGCTGTGGGCAGTGGTGTTTACTGCAGCTGGAAAGCTGAGCAAGCCAGAGCAAGCACGATTTCTGCTCCGCTGCTGCAGAGCAGCACTGGTGTCTCTCTGGGAGACTGTGGGAGGGAGGCTGCCAAAGTCCTYGTCCGGATGGTGGTGCCAGGCAGGAGTTGGCATGGGGAGCCCGAGGCTGTTGAAGGTTTATAGTGGCGTTGTCCCTGTGACCTCTGTAAGGAAGCAGCAGGCCTGTGGTTCAAAATATAAACTAGCTCTTCTGGTGGCACTCCCATTATTAGACTGTTTTGTACTTATTTTTTTTCATAAGAAAGTGTATAGTCTAATGTAGCACTTGATCACAACACCCAGATTGTTGAAAACTTCCTAGATCTTTTCATCTTTCTTTTAAACAGCTCTAAAAATCTCTTGACTTTGTTACCGCTTGTAACTGTTTTAAGAAAAAAAAACAYGTTACGTATTGTAACCTCAAGGATGAACTAAGTGTAAGGTCTATAAAAATGGAAATGTCTGGCTGTGACTTTTTTAGCTAAGCTAGTTTCTCCACRTAGACAAGTGTTGTATGCCTCAATGTAGAGGAGATCACTTGGGCCTGTGTGTGGAAAGTATTTCTGCAAAGTAAAAAGAAAAAAATTGACTCTTTATTTAGTGAAATAATCCTGCATCATCGAATCCGACGGCCATCCAACCCTTTTTGGCAGAAGATCTGTGAATTTGATGAACGAGTGAGGAGAAAAGAACAGATATCAGAAGAAGAGATAAAGAAGTGAGTAAAAAGAGACCCTGGTGAGAAATGGCTCTTTCTGGCCGTCTGCCGCTACTAAAGAAGTGCTGCCTAAAATAGCACRGTCCAACAGTCTTCCTCACCTGATAAGTAGTCTGGGCTATAGTTTCTAGGCCTCGGCTGCTAGAAGCTGGTAGAGCTCCATGAAAGTCATGTGATTTGTTYCGGTTCATTCAAGCCCAGGGAGCAGATGAAAACATGAAAACAGCAGGAAGCTGTGTATTTCCCTTAGGAGATTTAGAATGGCGATAAAAAGTGATCCTGTTTGAAGGCAGCATAGCCCATGCWGTGCAGGTGCTGTTAGCCTGGAGCCTCCCGGTACCTGGAAGTACCGTTGGCCACTTTCCCTTGTGAAGGGAGCACAGCGGCGCTTTGCTGAGGGCTTGTGCTACAGTACGGAGCCTCCAGAATCCTGTTTGGGTGCTGTTCTCTGTCTGGACCAAAAGTTACGTTACGAACGTGACGCTTGCATCCCCATGAGTCGCTGGCCTGCTGGCTTCAGAACAAAGCATTCTCCTACTGGGTCTACCGAAAGCCTTTTACTGGGAACACTAGCTCACCCTGGGGAAGGAGGGGGAGCCGTAATCGTTTGAGAAAGTATAGCCTCTACCTGGGTCCTGTACTAGAAACCTGGAGGTGCTTCCCCTGTGCATAACCTGGTGTCTCTGCATTGGCTCTCAGGTACAAAAATCTGCTGACAGCTGCACGTGCCCGTGAACTAGCATGCCATGATGTGATCCTGTGCACGTGCTCYGCCGCATCTGCCCCCTGCCTGGAGAAGCTGAATGTTAAGCAGATCCTTATTGACGAGTGCGCCATGTCCACGGAGCCCGAGACTCTCATCCCCTTGGTCAGCCATAAGTACGCTGAAAAGGTGAGCACCTTGCAAAGATGCATCTCTAGGGCAGTTGCWCAGAGCTGTTGAGTCTACACACACGTTCCACCCCTTACCATYCTGCTCTTGCAAGTTTAGACTATGTTTTAAGGTTGTTCTGATAGTACCCATGATGATGTATCAGCGTTTGGTCTTCAGGCAGTCATTTCCTCAGAGGTATAACTCCATTAACTATAAAGTCTTGAGGCACACACAGTACATAAGTAATCTTACTGGAGGCATGAGCTATACATTATCTGTCCTTATCATATAAAGCAGAGTCCTAAGACCTGCTGTAGACCTGAAAACTACAGCAGAGAACTATTGCCTTACTTGCCTCTTTGCTATGTGTCAGCTCAGCTCCCTGCCTCCTRGTTACACCCATACTGTCTTCCCTAAATTTGTACTTGGCTTTCTGTAGGAAAAAACTGGTAGCGTGGATGTAGTTTTGGTCGTCTTTGCAGGATGAGCATCTCAGCCACCAGAAAATGTGCCGACCCAGGTACAAATTATCAACATAGCAAGAAGTATAGAGGAGATCTTGGCAAACTCTTACCACATGACAGCTCTCTCCTATCAGATGAGAGTTAGCTTCCAAGTCATCTGGGTCAGGTTCTTCTTTGTTTGTATAATGCCCAGAGTGCTCCCAGATTGAGGTTGCWGGTTGATAATATAAGGAGCAATGAATATCTGAGTGTGAACAGCGAAAGAGCTGCTTACCTTCGCCTGTGCCACACTCCCAGAGCTGAGGAGTCCACTCTCTATTTCAGGTTGTTTTGCTTGGAGATCATAAACAGCTGCGGCCTGTAGTCAACAATGACTTCTGCAAGAGTCTTGGCATGGAGATATCTCTTTTTGAGCGCTACCGGAACCAGGCTTGGATGCTGGACACACAGTACCGCATGGTGAGGCTTTTCTTGTGTAGATTGTCTTCTTTCCATCACAGTAAATGTTGCTGTCAGGGCTTGCCTCAAGCCACTGAGAAATGTATTCTCCATTAGTGCTTTTGCTTCCTGGGGTAATGAATAATGCACGTGCACGGTGCCAGGTATAGCACAGTGGCGTTGCAGGTGAAACCTGCCCAAAAAGCAGCTGAGGGTGGACGAGTTCCTTGGTTTTTTTGTTCATCTCAATTTCTCCCCTTTTCTCTGCCAGCACAAAGATATTTGCAAGTTCCCGTCCCAGGAGTTTTATGAAAGGCGGCTGAACACGTGCCCTCAGCTTTTTCGCAAACCCAGCGTCCTCTACCACAAGGACAACAAGTGCTGCCCAATCATCTTTGGGCACATAGAGGGGAAGGAGCAGAGCCTCATGATTTCTACTGAAGAGGGAAATGAGAACTCCAAAGCTAACCCAGAAGAAGTGGAACAGGCAGTAAGCAGAGGCTGGGAGAAGGATCTTGGGGTATCACTGGAGATGCAAAATTGAGGGTGTTATCCTAGGGTAATTTGCAGATCATAGAGGGAAGATGGGATTGTTATGGTGAGCAGGCATGTGGGATWAAGATCAGTGGGGAAACGGGCTCCTTGCATGCAGAACCTGCCTGGTGTTTTTCTGAGTCTGGAATATGCCGTGCCATGCTCCTCCCTGCGAGAGGCAGTTGCAGGGAAGCGTGACCCACAGCAGAAGGAATACTGTGGCTACGCGCTATTGCCTCTTCTTGGGTWTGGCTTTGGAGGGACCCATGTCTTTCAGCCCTCCAGTGGGGTGTCCTGGGTACAGGCTGCTGTTCCCCAGTCAGCAGGACCTTGCGTCTCTCCAGGTGAGGACAGCAAAGCAGCTGACGCTAGATGGCACCATCCGGCCGGAGAGCATCGCCATCCTGAGCCCCTACAACGCCCAGGTGTCCGAGATCAGCAAGCACCTCTTGAGGGAGGGCATCCGCGGAGTGACAGTGTGCACTATCATGAAAAGTCAAGGTGAGGCCCGCAGGAGAGGGAAGGGTTATTCCTCTTCCCTCCTGCCTTCCTCAGGATTAGAGCAACTTCTCRCAAAGGGAAGAAAATCATTTCAGCCATGCAGGAGGCATCTCTGGGCCAGATTTCCAGGTGATTTCTGATTGTAAATGRATTCCTTGGAAGCCTTTGGAGTGCCCAGGCAGGGAGAAACTGGTGAAAATGGGAAGGTAGTTTTAATATGAAGGACATCTAAAGGAGGTATTAAAGAACTGCCATTGCAATGTGTAGAGCAATGACCTGGAGACAAACAGCCTCCAAAGCTGGAGAAACCTGAATGGTGGCTTGCAGTTTTGTGGATGCTTGCAGTGGAGAAATTGAGTGTCTCGTGATGCAGTCAGACACTTTGTTCTGAAAAATCTTGTTCAATTCCTTCTTTGTAGGAAGTGAGTGGAGATACGTGATCCTRTCAACTGTACGCTCCTGTCCCCGATCAGAGATTGATAAGAAGCCCACAAAAAGCTGGCAGAAGAAGTACYTGGGGTTTGTTACTGACCCAAACCAGGTTAATGTCGGCATCACACGAGCTCAGGAAGGACTCTGCATTATAGGTGGGTAACGTGGGAGCATGCACAGGCCTGCAGGGGAAGAGGAAGCTTTCAATAAGGCAGTGGAGATCCAGACTAGTAGAACCCATGGTCTTGCTTCACCCTTCCGTGCTTTAGGCTGTCTATGATTTTGAAATTGAGCTATTTGGGAAATCCACCCAAAGCTGAGATCAGGCGTGCGGCTCATGCGTGTCGCTGGCATATGTGCAGCATGTATAATTTCTCTCGCCCTCTGGTTCAGACTGTGTTGTTTCCATCACGTGCATGCCTGAGTTCTCTTTTAACCACATTTGACTTCTTATTTTCCTACTAATCGTGCAGGCAGAGGCTGTGATGTGTAGGGAAGCAGCTAGCAAGTGGCAGCACTAAAAAGGGAGTGTGCAAATTATCCAGCACCATTAGGCTTGAATTGCTAGCTGACCCATCTCTGAAGGAATTTTATCAGCCTTTTCTGGCCGTTAACCCTTGTCTCCCTTCCCTGTATCACCAGGAAACCGTTACCTCCTGGAGTGCAACCCTCTGTGGAAGAGACTGCTTCAGCATTACATGCAGCACAACTGCTATACCACAGCCCAAGGTATTTTTGTCAGGAAGACCTCAGCCCTCCGCCGATAAGGATGGATTATACCTCGATGAGCTCGTCTCTGCCTGAACCGTGCTATGTGTGCCTTGGGGARTGATGCGCTCTTTCCATTATTCAAACGTTAAGCACTGAGCAAAATGCACTAAGAGAGCCTAGACCTTGGCTTGCACATTGAGAGCTCAAGCTTCAGTGTGTGCTTTGGGTTTCTGGGTTTTTTGTCGGTGCAACTTTGGACAGGAACTTTCAGCTCTAGCAAACCAAAAAGCAATGGAAATAGGTGGATGAACCTGTGACTTTATTGGTGATGATTTTATTTTTTTTTTAACTAGAAGATGCTCAGCAGAGCTGCCATCCTGTCTCTGTGTGCAGCTGTGCTTTGGGAACCAAATCCACATTCCATTCATCAAAAGCTGGATGACTGCACGCAACAGATCTGCAAGGCAAACTGTGATTTGCCATACAGGACTACAGGACCAAAGCTTCTGAGTTTTACCGCTCATTTTAAAACCAAGGCCATGGCATTTTAAAGGCTGCTTATTTCTCAAAGCGGAAAAGCTTTTTTTTTTTTTTTTTTTTTTTTTTCTTTTTAAGTGAAGGAAGAAAGCAAGAAGAGACCCTTGTAACATTCTTCATCTAGCCAAAATGTTGTTCTTGTAAATATCACGAGCCAAGGCCAAGTTGATTTTGTAAATAGATTTGCTTATTCTTTTTACAAAGGAGGTTATCCTCACCATATAAAGTTAATGAAAACTGAGAACCACTCTTACCAGGAAACTTTGAAAATTTTAAGTGTATTTTAAGCTGTTCTGGGTTTTATTTGAAATGTTCTCTTCCTCTAAGAAACCCTTTTCCTACCCCTTATTTTTTTAAAAAGCTGCTTCTAATTTATTAACTTTTAACTCTATGAACTTTGTCTCACAGTTGATGGCCTAAGCTTTTAAGAGCAGTGTTGGAAACTTGATAAATGTATCACGACATATGTGTGTATAATGTACTTTTTATTTTTATTTTAAGTAACCAAACTGCTGTGAACTGGAAATTGTGATTCACTAGAGAAGGCTGCATTTGCCCATAAGCTGATACGGATGTATAGTGGTGAAGTGGTGTTCCCTCCTGAATCATGAAGTTGCTTTTTGCAGCATGGTAGTTTCGGGGGAGTGCCTTTTATCTCGTTCCAGTTCTGAATGTATGAAGTGCCTGCTTCAGCTCTCCCCAAGACCAAATGTGCGACTGTCTCTGGATGTTCACATGGGATTGAGCCAAAATGCAATCACAGCTTTTTTTTTTTTTTTTTTTTTTTTTTTTTCACCAAATGTATATTGTGCTGGGGCAAGAATCATCCCTGGCATAAATGATGGGTCCCCATGACTTCACAGTGTAATGGCAGGGATGAATTTGGTCCTGTATTTGCACTAAAAATGCAGCAGGGCTCTTTTCCCAATGTGAAGGAATGTGCAATAAGAAAGCACTGTGTCTGGGAAAAACCCATTTGTAATGCTGTGTTCTTTCATGCTCTGATTCTGTGTTAAACTTGACTCAAGAACCTATGGAGAAAATTTGTTCCACTCTTCCTTATTTCAGACTGCCTTCCTGCATCTCTACGTTTGGTGGATTTGATCTGTTCACTAGAGGCTACCTAGGCTTGCTCCTATATTACTGAAGCATAGTAACTAGCRTATGGCTTGAAATTCCACGTAGGACAAAAGCTGCAGGCAGTAACTCCACTGGTTCTAAAGATGCTCGATAAAAGCTARTAAGATATAAAGTCAGATGTTCATTGTTCCTCCCTGAAGCCATTGCACCCTGAATCTTAAGAATTTCACACTGGCCTTATTTCACAAATATTTTTGCAATTCCAAAATAAGCTTTTGTGGGAATCATTTTGTGGATTACTGAAGTGCAGTCATCTCAAAGGCTGTGTGGAGGATTGCAGAAGGTGCAGACATCCTTAGGTTAAATACTTCAGCCATTAGCAGGTAGTTTAGCAAACTCATCCCGCTCCCTTTAGAACCAGTGGGACCCATTTTCATCATCTGATGTAAATAAAGAGTCCCTCCCTTGTTTTTTCTGCTGGTTGTTTCATCACATCTAATACAAATGAGGAGACTCGCCTCGAGGTTAGTGGTTTAGTCCAATACTTGTGGGGGGGATTTGGCCATGTGTTTGTATTAGACCAAGAAACAGATCTCCCCAAAAKCCCTCCTGGAGAAAAAATTGTTTACTGCTGTTCCTTGGATGGTAAAGCCTAGAATGAAATGCTTTGTTCAGTCATTTTTGCATTGCAAGACAATACATTGATTTTTGTCTCTGAAGATGCATTTTATAATTTATGTTTAGAAAATGCTTCCCTAAACCCCACAAGAAGCAGTGACAGCCACTGGCCTGGGYTGTTTGTGCTGTGCGCAGGTAATTGCAGAGAGTTGGTCACGTACCTGCAATAGTCAGGGCTAGCAGAAAGTGCAATTAATTGAACATTTTATAGACTGTTAATGATGACTGAATATTGTGTTATGGATATTGTGTTTCTGTCTTTATCATAGAATCATAGAAGTTAATACAGGAAAAAAGCTCAAAGTAGTCTGGTTTCATTTGCACACAGAGCTTTGAATTTACTTTTGAAAAGAATTTTATGTGAAAGCAAATATTCTTAAAATRCTAAAACAAAACAAACCCCGCCAAAACAATAAAAAGATTTTTGTTGTAATTCCAGTAGGAGATCACTGGCAACATGGTTCACAGGCTTGTGTGATCATAGGCTCTACGCTTTTGCAGCTCATGGACACAAGAACCCAGTTCTGGGGACACACACGTGCATTCATCCAGCAAAATGACTTAAATTCCTCTGCGTTAGCTAGAGCTCGACCTTGAGTTAAACAGGGACCTGCACACAGAGCAAACAGTGCTGCAGGCTCTGTCTGTGCTGCGACCAGTCTGTGATCGCAGAAATCGCCCTGCAACCTGCTCTGATTTGCAGTGAAATTACAGACGTACGGAACTAGGAAAAGTCTTTGGCTTCAGCTGGCAAAGGAAAAGCCCAAGGAATGGTTTTGGAGGATTTGGACAGATCTGTGTAAGATGATCAATTTATTGCAATAAACTGTTTTTTAAATAGAAATGAAATGTTAAGTGTCATGAAGTGTAATTTAAGGAACTTTAAATGTGGCAGGTTTTTATCTTTTGTATGTCTGTGACTTGCAGCAGACCTCAAACTGCATTTTGGATACAAATATTTTTACCTGCTTCTAGTGTTTGTAAGAATGAACCTCAACATTCCTTTTTGATATTTAAGCCATAATTGTAAAAATGATTTGAATTTATTTAAATAATAAAATTTATTRCTAAAAGGTCTGCTTCTGTGACAGTGACTATTGTCTATGTGGGCACARCTGTGTTTGGACTGAACTAAATGGTAAAAGAGAAAATGAGCATTAACTGCAGTATGTGACGGAAAACATTGTCTTCCAGATATTGGTTTTGTGGACATATTGATAATTATAAAGCTTGTAGAGTGTACAGGGTGAGAGGAACCAGAGATGGAGTTAAGGTGGAGTGGCTGATTTCAGGAGCTTGGGATTCAGGTGATGTGCTCTGGAGGAAGGAGGTGGGCAAAATGACTTGGGGGGGTATAAACAATCATTGCAAGAAGTCAGCATGGACCATCTTCTGGTGGTTGGGATGCACTGGATGACAGAGATGCTTTTTTTGCATCTGAGATGTTCTGATCGAGAAAACACGAACTGCCTRTTTGCTTCCAGCTGCTCCTGCCTGTGAGGGCTGGGCAGTGGGAAATGAGGGTCAAGTCCTGGTTGCTGCATAAGGATTGTTTTTTTCTACAAAACTTTGCAATGGGTTACTGTTAACCCAGAAAGGTTTGTGACAGGCACTTATAAAATTGCTGTTGAAAACAGAACAAGCTCAGTGTTATGCAAAATGCTTAAAAATAAGGTTTTCCTTTAATTTTTCTCATTCAACTTTTTCAAATGGCTAAAATGAGAAAACCTTGTCTGTCACCTCACCCTTCTGGTTCACAAAGGCTGCTGTCCATGTCTTGGTCAGGGTTAGTTTCTGTTTTCAATGTAATGCTGTCATGCCATTGTTCATAGACAAGCGAGTAAGTCTCTGCTCGTCTAATTGTGAATTTGTATGCTCTGTCAGAGAGGAGGTTCTGGATTTCGCACGTGTTAGAGGTGACTGTCAGAATCCCAGAGTGACCCCTCTCCTTCTGATTCCCATGATCCAGTAACCTAAAACACAATTCATACTGTTCATGCTGTGACTGCTGACTTGTACTAAACCACTTAAGAGTGGCCCAGTCCTTGTACGCGACCGATTCTTTTCGATCAAACACCACTGGCATCTTTGTACTGAGAACAAGCCTAATGTGGGGAAGTTTAGTAGCTCTAACATCTGGCACCAAACGGTGCTTGATGTAGAGCTTTCCCGGCACTAGTGTTGCAAGGAAACTGTCCATCAGCTCGGAGAGGTTTGACAGTCTCTGCTTAATCAAGTTCCACCTAGAGAGGAAAGCTATCATGTTGCAGGTCTCTAGGTAATAAACCAGCTCCTCCCGACCTCGTTCCAGCTGTTCTAACAGATCAGWTAAAAGTAATAACTGGATTTTAGTCTGGGTGGTTCCCACCTTCTTCATCCTCTGGTATCTCCAGGGGTCAATTAGTTGGAACATGGTTGTGGGAAGCATCAGGTGGTTCTGGTCTCCTAGGGCCAAGTGCTTGGGCAGAATCTCAATGTAAAAGGAACTCTTCTTCAGAAGCTCGATTCTCTTCCGGTGGCGTTTGAGGAGGTGGAGGCTCAGGTTGGTGCGCAGGAATGCCAGAACGATGCTTCTCCTTTCCAGGTACATCTTCCAGGCAGCATCATTGTGTCTCTCCTGGCTGCACACAGCACTCTCCAAACTGGTTTCAAATCCATTCAAATATACATCCATGATTTCAAAACTCACTGTTGCTGCACAA
>NW_028186534.1:13371102-13380466 GCF_003343005.1 Rhea americana
AAAAAAAAAAGCAGCAGTCATAAATTTAAGAACCAAAGGAAGAGCAGCTGTGAAGGAGTATAATCGTGGCTATGCCTCTCTTCTCCTCTTAATTAGAACTTCACTTATAAATTTAAAGATGGAAAAGGACTGTCAGACTAGAAGTAGCCCTGGTTAATATAGGGATGTTCCTTTATAACTGCCTGGGTTTTAATGTTTTGTACAGTCTAGTTTTATATATTCCAAGCAGCTGGGCTCTTGCTACCTCCCTTGAGAGATTATACCCATGTAATAGATTCAACCTCCATTTAATAGATTCACTGTCATGAATTGGTCTCTGATGTACTCTGCCAAAATTTCCCCCTATCTTATTGCCCTCGCTTTCGTTATAATTAGATGCCTTTGTACTCCCGCAAGCAATTTCTCTCCACTCATCTACATCTCCGGAGATGTCTATTTTTCTCTCTTTGTAACCTGCCAGGCTGTTGAGGTTTGAGGCTCAGCTTCCAAGCCACTTCCTACAGCTGCATGCTCACCTTGGTGGTTCGGCTTAGCCCTCTGCCCCCCCGGCGAGCTGGCACGCGGCAAGCGGCGCCCTGCGACGCGCTGACTGCAGCCTCATCCCAGCTTTCCGGACGAGCGCCGGCGTTTTTCCTTGCACCTCGGCTTTCAACAGCGGGTTGACAGTTGCAGCCTGGCAACGTTTTCTGTGATGCACTGCTTTCCCTTTCTTTGGTTTCAGTTTATGTCATCACCTTGGGCCGGGATATCTGCTTGCTTTCTCGTGTCTGAGCTGCAGTGTCCGTGGCGCGTGCATCCTGCGCGGAAATCAGCTTAAATTCCTGTGACCTTGTTGCCAGCGATACCATCTTAATGAGACCTCAGTACAGCTTCGTGAGCCCAGTTTTCAAAAAAACTGCAGCTACTTGGTTTGAAAAGTGAAGAAATCCGCAATTCTGCAAGCGAACGTGCGCAACGCCGGGTGCGCCGCAACAGTGCGACCTAGCCGCGACGCTCGGCCGCTTGCGTGCCTTGGGTGCTGCTAGCTAGCTGGCAATTTTTCTTAGCCTCGTTTTCTCCCAAGTGGCTGACGGAACTAATAATRCCTCCCCACGGCAGCCTCGGGAGTTTGCGAATCCTTCGGGTGTTTGGCCTACAGGAGCATTGCAGTTTACACCAATTCACTCACAGCAAATTTGTTTTTTCCCCCCCCGACAAGCAAGTTATTGACTTAAAAACAGCACGCATTTCCTTTCCACCCTCTTCCCGCAAATGTAGTGCAGAAAGCAAACAAAACACCCCAAAACGGGGGTGTCGCCACATGGCATCGGCCAAGGAAGGCGGCTGCGAGGGGCTGTGTGCTGCTTGCGGGGGGATGCGGCGTGCTCGCAGGCGGGCGCGGGAGGCCGCTGTGCTGCTTTTGCTTTATTTTCACGCCTGYCCCCCCCCCTTTTATTTTTTTCTGTGCCAGAACGGGCTGCTTTGCCCTGACGCCGCCGGGCCTGCAGCCTCACGGGGCCGGGGGGCCGCTGCGGGGATGGAGGGGTGGAGGGAGGGTTGCGGGCTCTCCGTGCCCGGCGCTGAGACCCTCCACCCTCGGTGCCGTCCCCGGGCCGAGGCCGGTCGTGGGGCCCGCGGGAGGCCGCGCAGGCCGCGGGAGGCTCCGGGAGGCCGCGCAGGCCGCGCCGGTTGCCATGGCGACGCGTTGCGCGGTGCGGGCCTGGCCGCGGCCTGTGCGCGCGCGGCTCCGGCTCCCGCCTCCCCTCTGCCGAGGGTCCCTCCGGCGGCCCGGGGCAGCGCGCACGCCCTCCTTCGCCGCCCGAACGCGGGCCCTCGCGCTCTGCGCCATGGGGGTCCATGGCTGTCGGGACACCGAGCACAGGAATACCAGGGCGCCGGGGCCCCGCGCGGGCCGCTCCGACGCGCCTCACCCGCCCGGCGCGGAGCGAGGCGGCGCCTTCCGCGCTGCCCAGCTCCGCGTCCCGAGAGGCGAATCGAGCCGCCTCCCTCACGGGCTCGGCTAAAGCTTCGTGCTCGCTGCGGCGCCCAGTCCTCGACGGCGACCTGCAGGGACGCGGCCTCGAGCCGGGGASCTCTGCGCCCGCGGCAGAAACGGCCGGTTGTTGGCCGCGTCCGCACCGCGCGCTAGGACATGGCCCACCAGCACCTCACTGCTGCTCTGCTCGGGACCCGCTCTGAGCCCGGAGCGGGGAAGAGCTGGGGTAGCCCCTGGCAGGCTTGACGCTTGCTCTTTGCCACTTTCCAGGTGGTGGCGTTTCCCCCAGGAAAGCAGAGGTGATTCTGGAGTAGGAACAGGATCTACTGGGCTTTATGGCAAGCGGTGAGGTGGCCGAGATATTCCCTTTTCAAGGGCAAAGCTTTGTGTTTCAGAGCTGAGGCCAGAAATACTCCAGTGCCTTATCTCTGCAGTGACACTGAGGCTGTGTCACAAGGTGTCTAGGAGTTTGTTAACTTAAACACATAATCCTTATTAAAGAGATGTGCTGCAATGGGATATAAACTGTTCCATTAAGTGAAGCAAATACCCTTTTGGATAGGAAGGGATTTGCTCGTCTTGCTCTGCTGAGGGACCTGACTGGCCGGTCAGCTCTGTTTTATTGCGGAGGGGAGAYGGGCTCGTCTGGCTCACGGCAGCGTGCAGAATTCAATGGCCTGTGCTTTCATCAGCAAACTGGACAGGTGTCCCGCATCTGAGGATGCTCTCATACGCTCTRCGATTAAATCTTTGGGTCAGGGCTTAGCCTTAATGCTGTCTTCTCTGCTTAGCTGGTGCGTCTCTGCTAAGCTTTTTTAATTGAATGATAGTCAAGATCCACACCACCAGCCCTCTGCTTAAACATCAAGGGAGTAGGCAATCTGTCATTTTAAGAAATCAATGCATCTTCTCAAGGCAGCCGGAGCTTACCATTTCATTTCACAGCTGCCAAGAGATTAGCTATACAGTTGTCAGGTATGATTCTGTAACAGACGTGGAAGATAACGTAYGAGTGAAGGGAAGCTGATATCCTTGCCTGGGGAAGGGTCAGGGGAGAGCTGTATTCAGTAATATGCACGCCAAGTTTCTGCAGGGGATGAATGTGCTGTGAYGCTCGTGTCAAAGATCCCAATCCTGGGATTCGGGCTGTGTGTGCTGGGAGTCAGACCTGGCCTTTCCTCCCAGGCTTGGTGGTCTGAGGACTTCAGGACCTAAGAAGAGCTGCATGGGGGGGTCCATCTAACCTTGCCCCCTGTTCCAGCTGTGGCCTGCACCAGATGCCCTGGGAAGAGCATAAAATGAGGCTGGCAGTTTGCAGTCATTTCCTTTGGCACCCTCCCRTCCCAYAGTGATTTCTGAACATGTGATGGTATCTTTGWATTTAACAGCTCTTGATGCATAGCATGTTTGTCTTTGAGCTGGAGAGGGCTGGGCTAGCTGGGGTGTTGCCGTGCCCTGGAACGGAGCTGGGAAAGACGAAGGTGTCAGGTGAAAGTATTGCACATCTGAGCTGAACCCAGTGGCTGACCTTTTTCCTGGCAAGCGTGAAGTCCTGGGCTTGTTAGGTTTCCCTCTTCGTTTTGGTGGGATGGGGATGTCACCTGCACCTGTCTACGAGCACAGCACAGTGCAWATCTGAAATCTGCTGGAGTTGTGCAGACTTCTGTGCCAAGGTAAAAATCACAAATACTAAACTTCACCCAGATTTAATATGGAAAAATGGAACCCCTTCAGCTAACCCTATCCTAAATAGATGGCCAAACTTCTGCCTGGCTTTTMGGAATATAAGCATAAACCTACCTCTGGTTTGCAGCTGTGATTTTACTGTTTTCAGTAGCCTTGCATCAGACACCAATTTAACTATAGGATTTTACAGTACTCTGCAAATGTCTTTGAATTAATACAAATACAAATGTGTTCAAAGTAATCAAATACTATGTATTCCCCCCACCAGCTAAGATACCTCTGTAGAGAGGCTGGCAGCTGCTGTCTGCTGCATTTGTCATTCTGCCCTGTCGTCTTGCCCACAGCAGCAAAATAAAGAACTTGTTAGTCCTGTCTTTGTGATCAAGATATAAGCAGCCAATTGATTTTTCTCCTTCTTCTCATTAGTGAGCTCTGACACTTAATAAAACATATATTTCCACTCTCAGAGTAAGCAAAACACTCAGATAGTGCCTGTCAGAGAGACCTGGGAGTTAGGATTCATCTTTATGGAAAATCAATAGCTGAAACAGAAAAATTGGCAGAACCCAGATTAAAAGTCACTGGCAATTTCTGTCTTCATATTTCATGTCTACTGCATTTATGAAATAGTAATTTGCTGCATAGGGAGAATGATGGACTTCAYGATTTGTAAGTACATGGGTCGTCTTCTACTCTTCATATATGGGGTAACTAGGACTTCTCGGTGGATGTCAGGGAAGTGTCCTTCCTCTTGTCACACTTCCTCAGAAATAATTTTTAAGGGTGCTGGTGAGGAAACTGCTCTTCTGCGATGCACAAAGCCCCAGTTGGACCAGGGCAGGAAGGAGTTAATCGTGCATCCCAGAGACAGCAATTACCCCCAACTTGTTACARCTGCTGCTGGGATAGAGCCCTGCAACCCTGCGAAGGGGCAATGGGCTGTGCTGAAGTTTGGGGTGGTTGTTTAYCTACAGCAAATTTTTGCACCTAGTAAAGATTGTGAACAAAAAATCTCCCCTGGTCTGGACCAGTTGTGACTTGGGGCTCAGTTGTGGTATCTTCTTTGTGTGGGGCTGGTTGMTTGGGATTCCTTCAGGTAAGGGAAGCCTTGAACTATTCGCTTGTGTTTCCTGCAGTACTGAGCATTGGGTGGCTGRACAGGCTGAGTGGTTCTCTGGCACTGAAGGCCATCCTGGGGAAGACCGGCCCTCCTTTCTCCAGCAGTGATGTTGACCTGGGTGCTTGGGCACTTGTGCTGGGTGGAAGAGATGAGAGCTGGCCAAAACTGCAGGCAGCGGCAAAGGTTGGTTTACAGCTGATCCAGCTTTGGAAGATGAAGCAGGGTCATAGAAGCTGAATTATCTTGCTGGAAGCCCATCAAAAGTCTGTTCTGATATCCTCATGCTGGCTGCAGTTTGCAAGATAGATGTCATTGAGCATAAGTTCAAGGCAGGCTCTATCATGTCACCAGATCCCAAGAAATGGCTGTAAAAGTCTCAGAAGGCTTTGGGCTTGCTTAGGTGTAAGCCAAAGAGCGAAGTCTGGAAGTGGGAAACAGCCTGTGCGCTGCAGAGCGTGCGGGCACGCAGTGTCCTTGCAGRTCTGCGTCTCCTTGTCCCTGGTGGAAGGTGCCTGCTCTTTCCAAAGCACGAGGCACAAAAGCAGCTCTGAGGTTTGAGCATTCATCCCGCTGGGAAYGAGATGACCAGGACGCTAATACCACTGGGCAGCGCTGGAGCCTGCTTTGCGTAATTTATCGCCGGCTGGACTTGCTTGTTCTCTCTTCCATCTCCCGAGGCTGGCACGTTAATCTGCAGCGCCAACGTGCTGTATAAATCTGCCCAAAGCGTTCATTCCCACGGAGGCCTCCAAGCGACGGCAGAGAACTGCAAAGCCCCCAGGTCACCAGCCGTGCAGCAAGAGGGGGAGGGTGTATTTATGTGCTGTTCATTGAAGGTCCTGGCAATTTTTGGAACATTTGTCTGTTCCTTCTGAGGGCCCTCATCCATATCAGGGCATTTCGGTGTTACAAGAAGGACCTGAAGCCCCCAGTAACATAACCACTGCTTGAGTTAGAAGAGCATAGAGCTGAACTGGGCTTTCAGCTTGGTGCCTCTCTGATTTCTGGAAGGCTTCTGGGGCCCCAGAGCTGTGGCTGCCACRTGCAGTTGGGGTGCCTGGGGCAGGCGGGGGGCCGTGGGGCTGTGGCATGTGGGGCCTCAGGCCCCGTGGCCAGGCTGGGGAGGAGAAGTTGTGCCTGTGTTGCAGGCTGCTCCTGGGGGAAGCGCAGGTCTTGGCAGCGCTAAGTGGGGTTGGAGGCGGGTGGGTTCTGGAGAACAAGATTCCCTTGCAAAACCTTTTTTTTTTTAAAAAAAAAAAAAAAAAAAGTTAAACAAGCTTTTCATCCAAGAACTTTAAAGATCTCATCTCTGGCAGAGGAAATAAGGTCTTAATTTCCTCCCTTGCTGCTTGCCTCCCAGTGTGTCTCTTCACAAGTGCTCAATCCCCAGAGGAGAGCAGGCCATTAATTCTGCCAGGGAACGAACTGGAGACGAGAAGCATCTTTTGTTCACRGGGCTGAGATCGACCTGCCACGGGCTCGTGTGAAGTCAGTGCCTGTGAGAGCTGCAGCTGAGGGTGCTGGGCAGCGGCTGGCAGAGCATCGCTCGGGCACCCCCACCCCTTCGCAGACCTCCCTCTGCGCCTGACAGCATGCAAAAAACACGTTTATTTTTCTTGCTTGSCCGTGTTTCCCTTCTGAAGCCTTGCTTTGAACCAGAAAGCGCTTTGAGTGATGTTTCTCTCCCCTCTCCATCCCTGCTGGTGGCCCTGGGGCCGCTTTGCGGGCTGGATGCCGGGTGGCCATGGCCATCCCCGCTGCTTTAGGGCTGCACTGCTCCAGGCGAGATGCTGGTGGCTGGAGGAAGGGCAGTGGGTCTGGGGGGTGTTTAACGAGCTTGATGCCGCATCCTCGGTGCCACCGGCGCGCTGCCCCGTCTCCCTCGCGGTGGGGCGCGTGGCCCCCGCCCGCGAGCGTGCACGGGCTCGTGCCCGCGCGTTTCCCCGTCGCCTGCTCCAGCACAAAGAGCCTGGGCTGAGTCATCTCCCGGCTAAATGGGAGCGCGTGGGCTTGCCGCAGCTTTCGCCTGTTCATCCTCTGCCTTCCTGGAGCGTGGCGCTGGGTAAAATAGAGTTATTCATCAACGTGGAGAGGAGTGGAGATGAGTGTCCTGTACATGAAACGGGCCTTGCTCTCCTCCTACCTGCTGGATCAGCTCGTGCCTGGGGCCAGCGTGATGCAGCGAGGACGGCTTCAGCGGTTGCTGCTTGGGGAGCTCGAGGGAGAGAAAAGCTTAACGAAATACAGCCGTGCGCTTTGCGCGGAATGACTTAGTGCTCTAGCTGCAAAAAGCAACGTCGGAGCCTCTGCGAAGAGGGGGCTCTTGAAAACACTTGCGCTGGTCCAGGGCCGGGGGGAGCGAAGCCAGCGGCAGCGTCTCACCGCTGCTCCCCGGTGCCGAATCCCGCCGCGGGGGGAGGCTGGCGCCTGCGGCGCCGGCCCCGGGGACGATGCCTCGGCCCACGTCCTGGGCAGCTCCCGCGGGGTTTGCTGCCGGCACCGGTCCCGCCAGCGCCCTGCTGGGCTCTGCCCGCCTGGGCTGTCCCCGGCGCCCGTGTCCTCTCACGGTCCCCAAGCGGCACGCGGTGGGCAAGGCGGCTGCTGGCGGCCCCGCTCCCGAAGCCGAGGGGGAAGCCGGGGTGTTTTTGTCAGCTATCAAGTCGTTGAAGTGYCGCTGTGCAGTTTAGCAGCCCTCTTTGTGCACGGAACTGGAGGTCTCCAGAGAGCAAACCCGGGRTGAAACGTTTCTCCCGGCGACTGGCTGACACCAGACTCGCTCTGCTAATGATCTTAAAAGCTTCGCAGTTCTCCACGCGCTCTGCGGTCACCTGCGCTTACCGGCTTCTTGCAGGCGAGCAACCCCGCAGCGTGGCAGCACGCGGGGGAGCTGGCCCGCGCTCCCGTCCCCGGCGCCGCCGGCTTCGTCTCGGCYGCGTCTGCAGGGAGCCGCCGGCAGTGGCCCGCGTTTGGGGAGGGCGAGCGGGATGCRTCCCTGAGCCGCGGTGTTACGCAGCATCGCTGCAAGCAAAGGCCAGAGCTACGTCCGTGGCAAAGCCTTCGCTGACCKGTCCCTGGCGGGATGCGAGAAACCTGCAGCCAGGCCGGGCAGCGCAGCCCTTTCGAGCGACCATTCCCGGGAAAAAAAACAGCACCAAGCGCGAGCGCCCGCGAAGGCGGTGGGGAGCCGGGCGGCAGCGAGGACGGGATGGGTTCACCGAGCTCAGCTCTTCCCTCCACTTCTGCCCCCAAAAATGCTGAATGGAGGCGAGGGAAAGGCACGGTTCGCGTTTGGAGCCTGAGTTATGGCTCCAAGCAATAGTCTCTCAGGCATATTTATTTCCGTGGCATTTCTGGGGAGAAGTGAGGCAAGACGTTACCCCCAAGGACTGTTTGGAGCGGAGCCTGAGGAACCCTGAAACTGCCTGATCAGACAGAAGAGACGCCCTCGGGTGGGCTTTGAGAYGAAGCTGGGCTTTGGGTGCAAGAGCACCGAGCCCTGCAAGTTATTCTCCAGAGATTACTGCTGTTTTGAGCTAAAATCTGCCAAAAACAATGCTTCAGAAGCAAAYGTTTGTGCCAAAACGATGGAGGTGAGAATAAGGCTCCGTCCTGGGCGCGGGTGGTCTGCAGGGCGCCCCGGGCTGGGGGCTGGCCGCTGCGCCCTGCGTCCTCGCGGGGCTGGGAAGCCGCCTGCAGGGACGACTCGAGCAGCCGCGTCTGCCCGTGTGCAGGCGGCAGGATCAGCGAGCACGGGAGCTGCCGGCAGAGCTGGAAATAAAAAGTTGCCGACTCCCTGTGCGCAAACGTACGTCTTAATTTGCAAACGCGGGTTGGTAACCGAGGCGCAGGCGGTGAGAACGCGGCAGCGGGCGGCTCTCGGGGCGCCTGGCGCGCGGCAGAACGAGGGGCAGGGCCGGGCGCGCGGGCAGGAGGGTGCGATCGCCCTCTGCAAATATTTGGCAGAATGCGGGGCGATGGTGAGGACGGGCCGTGCCCGAGGGCGAGAGCAGGGCGAGGACGAGAGCGGGGTGGGGATGGCTCAGGCTCTCCCTGCTGCTCCGGCGCCCGCTGGCCTCGACCCCGGCCCCTTCCCTGCTGCGGCGAGAGGTGCGGTGGAGCGGGCGGCCGCCACACCAGGGGCTCGGGACGCCCCTCGCCCGGCAGCCGCGGGCACCGCACGTGGATGGTGCCCTCGGCCCCGGGGTAGGCAGGGGAGCACCGGCCCCTTGCACGGAGGCGCCGCGGGGCCGGATGGATCCGTTCGAGGTCCCTGTCGGGAGCAATTAGGGAGCACAAAGGAGACGGGCGCCGTGGGGGGAGCGGGCGGGAGGACTCGCCGCCCGGGAGGACTCGCCGCCCGGCACGTCCGAGCCGGGGCCGTTACGCAAGGGCTGGCGCGCGGCGGCTGAGCCGCGTTGCCGCGGGCCCGCAGCGCCGGAGCCGGCCCCGGCTGCGGCTCTGCACCCCCCGGGGAGCCCGGTGCTGGGCTGCCGCCTCTCCCGGCTCGCCCGACCCGCGGCAGGGTGGGAGAAAACGCTCGTGACGTGAAGGCGGCTTCGCCAGCCGCCGCCGCCACCGCTGCC
>NW_028186534.1:13380752-13383059 GCF_003343005.1 Rhea americana
CGGATAGCCAGGGCGGCAGAGGAGGTGCCCCGAGGCACGGTGGCATCCCGGGACGCCCGTTGGCCCCGGCTCCTCGCCGGTGCAGCCCAGCCAGCCGGGCTTTTGGGGCTGGAGCTGGTGACGCTTTAGGGCCGCTGCAGGGCCGAAGGCGCAGCCGTGCCTGGGGCTCAGGCTGGGCAGAAGCGACCGCAGCGTCAAGGGGGACGCGCGAAGGTGGCTGGGACGGTGCAAGCGTTTTCCCRTCCTTCCTGGAAAAATCCAACGTCTGCCCCCCCCGGCTGGGCTGTGCCGTCCCTCCCCAGGCTTTATTTAAGATCAAGCTGAGAAACATGTTTCGCGTTAATCCTGCCCTAGGAAAGCGAGAGGAGGATTACATTTTAGCCACTTTGCGTTGCCTTTTCCTGCGGTAGCTAAACTGGCCCGGTTCGGGCGTCCGGGGAGCGYGGGGCCGCCGCTGGATTAGCTCCGCTGAGCCTCGAGCAGCCGCTTTCTGCCGCGCGGCACAGAGCCGGCTGCCCCGGCAGGCGCAGCGCCGGTGCCCAGAGCTGCTCTCAGCGATGCCCCGCTTAGGCAGTGACTAGTCCCCGGCGTCCCCCCAGCCGCCCGGCGGGGGATGATTAGGGCGAGAGGCACCCGCTCGCCCGAGCAGCCGCAGCGGCGCTGCCGAGGGGCATTCGGGCTCCTGCGAGCCCCGGCTCAAAGCCTGCACCGAGAGGCTCTGGTTAAAGGGAAGCAGGACGGAGCTGCGGGCCAGGGCCCGGCCGGCGGCAGGGCTGGGCGCCGCTGCGCCGCGCTTCGCTTCCCGCTGCACCGCTGTCCCTGCCCCGGGAGCGCAGGAAAGGGGCGGCCGGGCCCCGGACCCGCGCGCGCCTTCGGCAGGCCGTGCAGCCCGAGAACAAAYGCGCAAAACTCGTCTTTCAAATGGTGTGTGGCTTTTCAACCCCATCTCAAATAGCTTTATTCACACAAACGTCTCTTAATTTACAAAGCCTCTGCCACTCATACGCATCAGGGTATCCACAGTGTTCGAAGAACTTAAATAGAACGTCTCATACCAACCCGAGTAAACCAAGTACAAAAAATATTTATATAAAGTTGTTCACACATAGGTCCTAGATTACCAGCTTTGTGCAAAAAAAAAAAAAAAAGAAAAAAAAGAAAGAAAAATACAGATTTATTTACTAATATCATTACCTTTAGTTCAGAGTCTGGGTTTAAGCCTTCTGCTCTTGCTAGCGCAGCACGGGGGCTGCAGGGAGGCCGGGGAGCACAGGCAGGTGGTCCTGCTCCGCCGCGCCGCGAGCCCGAACGGCCCGGCAGAGCCGCTGCAGCGCCGGCGTGCGGGAGCCGGGGGCTGCGGCGGCCCGGGCGGCTGCTGGGGAGGGGGCAGGTGCCGGCGTGGCGAGGCCGAGCAGCGAGCGGTTACAGCACCTCTGCTGCGACGCCACCCTGGGCGATGAAAGCGCTGGGACGCAGCGCAGCGAAACGGGATTTGCCACATTGCCACGGGAAGCGACCAGTTGAGCGCGTTTTCCCTGCGGTGGAGACCCACAGGCTCTGGCTTCCGGGCGCTTCTGCTCTACCAACTCTTAAACCTGTATCGTGCGAGCAAAAGCCTGGGCGTTTGCAAGGAGCCTGCGTGCAGTGATGCCAGCTGCAGCCCGCGGCGAGCGCGGCAGGAGGCTCCTGCCTCAGCGCCTCCCTCCCCTCCGCCGCCAGCGCCCCGCGGCCTCCCTGCAGCAGCGGCTTGGAGAAGGGCTCAGAGCAAAGGGGGCAGCGGGGGTCCGCGGGCCCGGGCGCCCCACTCGCCTGCGGGAGCTGTAGTGTCTGGGGGAAACACGACAAAGCAGCAGTGCATTYCCCTGCGCTCGGGCCCCGCGGACAGGAACGGTGAATCGTGTCCCGGTTTGGGCCCTGAAGCAGTTGCCCCATGGCGCTGACCAGGCTTAAACCCAGACTCGGTACTGCATACGGCGGAGACATACGACGCACACGACGGAGGAATTCCACAACGATGGTAACGCTCGGTTTTAAGTCTTATTGCTCCAGAAAGGCTCCAAGAGCCTCTGATATGTGAAGGAGCCGGGTCCTGAGGAGTAAAGGAAGACCACGGGGGTAACTCCTATCTGTCACTAGCACCGCTGAACCTCAAACACAGCAGCAAGGGGCCAAAGGGGAGCTAACCTAACCCCGCTAGGCGACAGCCATCTCTGCTCTCTCCTCCGTGCAGACCAAAGCTGGCTGGGAGATCCCCGCGACACCTGCGAGCTGCTGGAGGTGTTGGACTCGCTGCAGGCTGGTGCAGAT
>NW_028186534.1:13383133-13400794 GCF_003343005.1 Rhea americana
ACCCCCCACCCCCACTTCCCTCTTGTAAACAGCATAGTCAGAAGTAAACAGTTTCACACAATCACTCCTACGGCGCGGCAGACCGGGGCGCCGGCTGCAGCACAACCTCGGGCTTCACGCCAGCCTCGAGGGCGGCAGGGTGTTCTCCTCTCACCACGGCCCCTTTGGCATCTGGATGTTCAGCRTCGGTGCTGCAGACAGACAGTCCGGCACAGGGCTGCGCAGCAAGCTGCAGGCTGGAGGTTGCTTTCCTTTAGCTTGAATTTTCCCAGCTGCACATCCGAATGCCAAAAACTTCTACTGCCAGGGGTGGAAGATGCTTGATAGACCCAGCCCAGAAGAGATGTCTAAACACCTCTCGCATAACATCACATGCAGGTTTGAGTTGTTCCCCATTGCCACCTTGTTCTAGAGGGAACGCTGGGCCAAAATAACTGGAAGAGAGACACTAGGAGCTTGTAAACACTAAGCAGCTTCCTTAATAGTCCGAGGAGCCGAGCACAAACAGCAGCAAAGTCATCAGGGAGAAATRCTTTCAAAAGGACAAACTAAATGGGAACATCCACATTGGCCAAAGGCTAGCAGCCCTAGGACTCTTCCTTGGAAGTGTTTGCTAAATCCTAAGTAAGGCACTACGGTCTAGTTCACTAACATCAAGCTGCTTTGAAAACACAAATGCAAYGCAAAAGCTGAGGTGGAGCCGTGTGGTTTGAAGATGGCTTGAAACCATGATGGGCTAAGAGGGCGACCGACCCTCGTGAGGCTGGAGTCCCGGTGAGGGGCCCATTCATCTTCCACCTGCATGTCCTGCACTTCAGGCTTGGTTTCTACATATACAGGCACGGAGAGATACTCAGTGCCCAGGAACAAATGCGAGGACTGGCTGCAAGCTCTGTGTATCACAGGCCAGAGCAAGCATGCTTCACAGGCAGTTCTGCAAGGCATCCCCTCCATCCAGGACAGCTCTCCTGCCAGGAAGCTCCCTTCTCCAAGGGCGTAATGCCCAGGGAAGGGCCCTTCTGGCACAGAAAGCCTGTGTGAACAGCTTCAGGCGTGTAAAGCCCTCTTACTCCACCAGTTCAAGCCAGGGTAAGGTTTTAACAGTCAGTAGCAAAGGCTCTAGTAGGTGGGAGAATGATGGTTCGGTGATTTGGGCACTAATGCTGGAGTTGCAAAACACAGGGTTCAGTCCTCGCTTCACTGCAGCCCTCCTGGGGATGCTGGGCCAGGCGCAGGGGCTCCGCAAGCCGTCACGGGAGCAGGGAGGGCAGCCCGCCCTTGATTCCCAGGAGGGGCCTCGGCATGGCTGCTGCWGGGATCTGCTGCTAGCTGGAGAGAAAGCAGACCAGCCAAACCGCACTTCAAAGGCCCCCGAGAGAGCTCTGTGGCCAAGGCTGAGCGCACRGCCCGCTAACCAACCCTGAACTGCCTAACTCCCAGTAACTGTCCGGGAAGGAGTTCTTACAGCTCTCGTCTGGCTGTGGCCGGCCACAACCCACAGAGGCACCCCTAGGAACAAACACAAGAACCGAGTGGGAACAGTGGGAACAGCCGCACAATTTGTGCTGGCCAAACAATCACAAAAGACCCACGGCCTCGAGCCTCACGGCGTCATCTTCCCGAGGAGGACCCGGCCCTCCCGCAGCGACAGCCTTAGCCTTGCGTCCTGGAACAGACGGAGAGAGGAGGAAAAACCCAACTCCTTCCCTCCCCGCCTCCCAACTTTAGCTCTGCCTTAGCCCACATAAATTTACTGCATTTCCATACATTCCCATGAGGTCAGTAAAGTAAACTAGAGTAGCTAGAAGGAGATGCTGTCAGTTTAGGAGCCTTTTGGTGATGATAAATGGAAAACCAGAGCCTGAAYACAGGCCGGGGACAGTTCCTACTGCCAGAAACAGGGAAAGCAGGGGGACCCTGTTCTGCCTGTGAACTTGGCCAGCTCCCGGTAAGCACTGAACACCTGGTTGCTTGCAAGTAATGCTTGATCAGAACAGCCTATTCCCCAACTGGTGCCAGTTGACTTAACCTGSTGGGAAGTGTTTCAGCTGCTTCAGAATCTGCAGGACAGAGAAGAGGTGGTGCTTTACACTGCATTTACAGTGAGCTAAGTCTAAAGACATCACATGGGGTAAGCCCCAGAGTATCAGTGTTGCTCTAAATATAGGTAAGGAAATGGCGTATTAACTGCTCAGCCTGAGGTTCCAATCTCCTTACTTGAGCGTCCTGCTGAACTGTAACCAAGTAAGCAAACCTAAACAGCAGCATTGCCTTTTGCTTCCTGGAGAGAGCTATCTAGCAAGGAAAAGTGTTTTGCAGGAGGCAAGAATCCAGCCTGTGAGCCATTTAGGCCAAACCTCCTCCCCTCCCCAGTGCTGTTCCTAACAGCTGCAGTTTGGCATAAGTGAGCTCAGATTAGTGGATAGCGATCTGCTTTTCTTGTATGTAGACAACATCTGTCTGAAAACGTACCTACTTGGCCCTCACTGCCCTCTGTATTGCAAGACTGTCCATAACAAATTTCACTAATGAAAACAAGGAAGAATAAAGGTCTGTCAATCCCAGAGGCAGACCTGCCTTGCAGAATGGCTTTCCAGCTTGTTTGTACTACTCTAACCTAACATCAACTGCTTATAACCTGAGCAGCATTTGCCTAGACAGAAGTTACCTGGCTATGAAATCATTAACATGCAGTCTCCAAGACTCACTTCTACTAAAGCCTTGCACTCCGAATGCAAACCCAGCAACCACTTCATCCCCTTTTCCCCTGGGGGAAGAAATAGCTTTAACCCTAAAGTTGTGCCCAGCTGGACTCAGACATGGGGCCTGGCAGCATATCATGCTACCAGAAGCTATCCTGCTTCCCACCTGTTTATGGGCTCAGATCTTCTCCAGAAATATTCACGGAGTCAAACAGCAGCACCAGGGGAGGCAGGGATGGCTGGGAAGTGGCAGCTCTTCTATCTGGATCTTAGTCAAGGATAGCTTCATGAGCATGAAAGCTGCTTGGCTTGTGCTCTTCTGTAGGCCCATGAAGCCCCCATCCCACAACCCCAAAACATCTCTTCCCAACAAAACAACACCCAAAGATTTCACACTGCAAAATCCTGCAGGCCAGGCATCTTCTGTACCATCTTCTTCCCTTGTCTTCAAGATCCCTAGTTGCACGTAAGTAATGGAGATTATGGGTCCCTGGTAAATAAACCTGCAAAAAGAATCAAAAAAAGAAACAGGTATCAATCATAGCCGTAGGTTTGTTCCAGTCACTAAGTCATGACTGAGGAGAACATAGTATCCCATCAAACCTTCCTGTCCCACCTCAGACTGCGGGCAGGTAGAGTTGAAGCGCATGTAGACTGTATTTGCTGTGTCTCCATTTTTCATTTCAACTCTTAATTAAAGCAGTACTTGAGAGACTAGGAGAACTTGAGATGAATGCATACTTTCTTATTACATGGTTAAAGTCAATGACTTTTAAATAATGCCTGTGAACAACTGCACTAAGTAGAAGGTGAAAKGAAGCATCGCTGGAGTCATTCATCCACCTGGATAGAAGTTCTGCAGGAGACTGCTTTGGAGAAGGTGTCCTTGCCCAAGGCTTTCCTGCCAGTCCCAGTACGTCTGAGGGGAGCTTTGCACAGCTCCTTACTTAGCAGTGCTCTTGTTACTGGGCCAGGCCTGTCTGTTATGGGGCTGGACTCCCTTTAGAGTTATTGCTTATGAGAAAGTGCTTCAGACAGTTTTGTACAAAGAGCATGTAGCTGCGTAAATACATATCCAGCCATCTCAGCACATACGTCTGGATTAGTCTCACAGCTAAACACAGCATTACCTTTCCACAACACAGCGCCATCCTACAGGATATGCGGTGTTAGCCCAGTTGAAACTAGGATGAACATTTATCGTGACAGAACTCACCCCTGAGGGTCCACATGAGAGCACTCACCAGTAGCACTTCCAACTGTCTGCACAAACAGGGACACTGACTCTGTTGCCCTGTGTGTCAGCAGCAGCTTGGGCTCCTCGAGTGGCTGTGCAAGAGGCAGGTAAAATCTATTTTGGTACAACTTAAAGCAGAGCAGTACAGCACYGCCACGCTGCACTCATCAGCCCACGAGGATGGCTGTCACCAGGGTTTTAGGGAAGAAAGCTGCCCTGCTGGTCCCKGCTCCGGCCAGAGCCCTGACATACTGCTGCCTTAGTGCTTCTGCTGCCCTACAGGGCTTGTCCACAGCCTTAGTCCTGCACCCTCTTGTCCTTTTAACTCAGYGTCGCAGAAATACCTAACTGCCCTGCACATGAGTCACCTATGTTTTTGTCCTGGTTTGTAACTGGACAAATTCTCTGTCAGTACTGARCACTAAGTCTGGTTCCAAACAAACCAGTAGCAATGTGTGTGCAYGCAACATCTCTTCTCTTGGGAACCACTATATGCATTTAACTGTGTATAGACAAACCTCAAACACAGCATGAGGGGGATGCTCGTGGTCTTAATTATGCCTGGTCTACGGAAGCGTAAACTGTGTGCCCTTCCAATGGCTGTTATTTCTATATAGGAAACGCATCATTCAGGATGTCAAAGTCTTCACAAGGAAGGCTTAGCAGAGCTGCAATCAGGGCCAGGCATGTCTGTTGATGGAGGTCCCCTTCTCAGCAATATTTGCTCTGCCTGGTGGCACCTCAAAGACTTCCTATGGTGCTGGACCTGGCTASGCATAGTCCTGGAAGTCACTTCAACCCAGGGGTAAAACCCTGCTTTGCTTCAGAACTCCTCCTATTACAGACTTGTGGTAATTTTATAGCAGTTAATAGCAATTTAATTTTTCCCCTAAACTTCAGCTCTGAGCTCAGAGACAATTGCATGGAAAAATGGAGGGGGGCAGGGAGAGGAAGCTTCTGCTTTATCAGGGGCAGATCAGCTCTGGGGGGGCTCTGCCAGCCCCTCTCCCACCTGGATTGAGCAAGCGGCTCTTCAGATAAACCAACTGATACTGCCTGAACAGTGGGAAAGATCTACTGAAGAAAAACTGCTCCTGTCCAGCAAATTATTCAAATCCCTTAGCCCTAGGAAACTCATTAAAGAAATATATGCCAAAAGAATACATTTCTTAAAGAAAGCAGCTCAGCTGCTCAGAGTAGAAACCAGGACCACATGCGCACTGCTTCACAGGGGAGTTGGACTGGGAAACACTGCCTTTGTAGGCTGCAGATCAGAAAAGCACCTTTCCGCTTTACAAGGGAGACTTGTGAGAGGCTGCCAGGTYGGGGGGACTGATGCAATGAATTTTCTGGAAGATTTCTTCTGTGCTGCAGCTTCATTAGCAAGTAGGACAGTGTTTCTGTTCACGTCTCCCTGGAGTAGGAGCATCTTCAGGAAAGATGCCTTGTTTGAGCAATTTCAAGCTCTCACCTCTGAGACAGGAGAGCTCGCTACACTGACGCATGTTGTTTCAGGGGCTTGTTCAAGAGCTTTTAATCCCTCCACTGATGCCACTTATAGTTTTAATCAGCTCAAACGTTCGTTTGGCATCAGCAGGATATGAGCCAGCAGCCTATGAAGTCCTCATCCAGCACCTAATACAGGTAACACCAATGCTWAGGTCACAGGGAGCTAGTCGGAGGTGGCAACACAGTACTCGTAATAGATGGCCCTAACACAGGGGAGGCAGATAACCTAGCACCTTTCCCTGTTAACCATATCATCCGCCCTGCWCAGGAACACAGGATGCAGGGGCAGGGTTGAGAGCATCCTTTATTTCCCAGCTTCGTCATGCTCTTTACGTATGTACGTGTGCGAAACACTCCTTTGAGAGCTCCCTAAAATCCAACCGCCGTGCCTTCCCCCAGGCTGGGAAGAGTGGCGGAGACAGTGAGCAAACAAGAACACATCTGGTCAGATGTGGTGGGATCCAGGTCATCTGGAGGGCTCCACTGCTCTCCAGGTAGGAGCTACATTGCCCAGGAATGTGTCACTACTCAGCGCAGAGGCCCTGGGGATGCTGCTAGCTGCACCCGCTGCTGCTGCCAAGAAGTGGAAGTGATCTTGTTTTTATACTATTCCAGGGCTTGTTTTGTCCATGCCAAGATTCACAAATCACACTGAAAACAGTCTGAAGTCAAAATCAACACTGATTCAGAAACGAAACTACTATACTTTTCTTCAGCTTTCTCACATGTTCCTGTCCAGCAGTGTCAGGGCCTCTTTACTACAGAGGAACTGAGGGGTGCTACTGGACCAGATCCATGCAAGAGCCTTGCTCCCTGACAGCTTGTAGTCAGAGACATGTCTTATATGTGTCTGATTCCTGCCCTTCAGATCTAAAGAGCTGTACAGCAGCAATTTATTACCTGTGCTCAGCAGCAGCCCAGCAATGCTGGCTGCTCTTCGGCAGAGCACTGGAGCATTCCTGCAGATGTGCTAATTGAGGAGAAATGCCATCATGCAGGGTGGGTGAGCAGATGAGTTTTTCCAGCATCAGCTCAGTTGCATTTTGAAAACACAAACAGGAGAACAAAGCAAATGTAAACAGTTACTTTCAGCTGCAACTGAAATGATCAAAACCCACAGCAGGAAGAAAAGTACTGGAGCAAACAAGAGGCAGCTCCAGCTGTCAGCCATTTCCCTGCCGAAGGCAGTACCTGAGAGACCGCACGTCTGAATCGACGCTGCGCCCACTCCTGCCGTTCAGTGTCCACTCCAAACCAGACCAGCTATTTTATCAACAGTGATCAACTGTCATGGAATATGATCTACCAGAACAAGCTGCCCCCCGCACTGAGCAAAACCATTGCTGTTTGATGTCCTACAGGAATTACAGCTAGGAATTTCTGTAAATACTCAATCATTCAGATACTTGATCAAACTTAAAAACAAGGCAGYTGCATCTGCACCGTGTGCTAACAAAGCACTGGTAGGCGTGATGGTAATGGGATCACTAACTGTCCTGCGACTTCACCTTACGCTGGCTGCAAAGCGTGCACTGAAATGGTGGACGACGCTGCCACTTGCTCCTCTCGTGATCCGCCCGTCTTTGTGGTGACGATCACAGTCAGCCATTTGCTTTCACTGCACCTCGCTCCTTAGCGAGGATAAAAGTGGACAATCCACRCTGCACAAATCCGTAACGTCAGACACTCTCCCACTGACAGTGCGGTACACAAGGGGAGGGAACACGTGTCCCTTGGGGAGCTCAAAGTACAACGACTGGAAAGATAAGAGAAGGAAGACAGATGTTCACATAGTGATGGGGGGGGGGGGAGATGTGAGCAGCCCCAGCACTGTGAAACCAATCCCAGGACTGTGACTGGGTGCAAAAATCCTCCGCTGCCGTGGAGATCRGGAAGACACTGATAGGAAAGGCAGCTCGCAGCTCCTCCGAGAGCAAGGCACATGGCTGGAGGTTTGGAAGTCTTCCTGCATCACTAAGTAGGGGTGAAATAGCCCTTAGTGCAAACTGCAGTCACAGTACTGGGCTATCACACAGCAATCAAGAGATTAACAGCAGGTACCCAACACAGTCCAGCCACTTGCTAATTGTACCAGAATGGCTTTTGTCCCCTGTGCCTAGAAGGCATGCTTGTGGTAATCAGGCCTTACATAATCCTGTGCTCCAGAAGATGTGGGAGCTCACTGTTCAGAAAAGAAAGAGGAGACCCTCATTTCCCCCAGGGAGTGCACAGCTTGCTGCCCRCCTGCACAGAACCCAAAGCCCTGGGAGGACAAGAGTGTGGCAGATGCCAAGCCAAAAACACTTTCCTGGCTGAGAACCGATATTTAATGTCTGCATTTTGGAGGGATGAAGTCTGCTGACGGGCAGGTTCTTGCAGCAGGACTGCCAGGACATGAAGCAAAATCAGAACAGGTCAATGACAAACCAAGGAATAAGTGAAAATCTGATTGCCATGATCAGGGAGGGTTACAGTTTTACAGGTTTTGCCATGAACTAAGCCCACCTAGGGTCTGAAACTGTTCAGGAAAAGAGTAACTCATTGTGCTGCCTGACACCTATATAAGCTACACACAAGTGCTGCAACTATGTTGGAGAGGTTACTTGAGTTTCAYGGTCAACCTAAACTACCTGAGAGTTCGGGAGCTGCTCTCAAKCCCATTTTAAGCTTCCTTCTCAAGCATGCATCCCGTTTAAGATTTACATTCAGTAACAGCCCAGCAATAGCGAGCAGCAGGCCGATTCAAACGCACAAGCATACAATTCATAAAAGCCCCCGTAGGGAAGCGTAGCAATCGCATCCTGCTGCCCCTGCAAACAAAACACAGCARCACTTCCCCCCTACGCAGCATAATGCACAGCGTCCGCAGTGACCATATGGCTGGTGCTCCGCTCCTATCTGGGCCACGCAGAGCCCAGCCGCGGCACGCCGGCCGGRTTGTGTTATATAAGTGCAGCCATCTCCCCTGCAGCTGTGTCGCTAGCGGAAACGATTGGKGCAGACTCACGGCTGGCTCCATCCATGGATGGAGGGGAGTTCAAAAGGCAGCTGGGTTTTAAGCAAACAGCCGCGGGGTAGGACTGTCCCCTCGCTGTTTGTTATCCCTGCGTGTGCTGTTCGGCGGTTACGCGCAGGATGAATCTTCCCCAGGGGGCACAGGCCTGTTGCATAACTCAGCAGCATCATGTTAGCACAGCACGAGTGATCACAGATGGCAACAGCGGAGGCAAACCCTGACCCTCCGCCACACAGCACTTGAAAACCCCAGCTCCCAGCCCCACAAGATGAGAAATGTCTCCTTCCCCATTGCTGCGCCCTGGAGCACAAGGCAGGGTGTCCTGTTCTTGCCCTGGGGCTTTATCACACCCACGTGAAGAGCCCTGCAGATTCRCTCCACCTCCCCGAGCCCCAGCCCCCACCAGCACCGAGACCAGTACCAAGCCCCAGCCTCAGGCAGAAGCAGTCACATCAATTACTTGCACTGAAGATCTTAAGGGCGTTAAAATATTTTGTGCCTTGTGATGCAGAGGAGATGGTTTGTGGACCCTTCCGAGCAGACCAGCAGTGGCAGGACTAGACCCACCCAAAGGGCCTTTCCATGACTATATTCCTATTCCTCTGGGCTTCTCTTCTGGGGACACACCAGACACTTTCTATTCACACCTTGCTCCACACACACGTAGAAGGCTAGGCAACACCCCCCAGGAATTATTGTCTCTTGAGGTTAAATCTTAAGAGTTTGGCTTTTGGAGCACTGCTGTCTCAGGCAGGACAGGCAGCTGCCAAGGGTGCTGAGAACAGCACAAAGCTTATCTGGGCACATTCCGGCGGTTTGTCCGGACAGGGCACGGAGAGCAGATCCGTCTTACGTAAGCCCAGGAGTGCTTGGCTTAATTGAGCAGTGAGGAGGTTTAAGCCCTACCTGCCAAACTGCCTTTACGCTCCCCATCGTACTCTGCACGTTACTGCAGAAGGCTCTCCATCGGGAGCAGGCTGGGCGCAGAGCGACCGACTGCAAAGCCCCAGGCTTGCTGTTTGCTGGCTCCAGCAGCCCCGTCAGCTCTCTCCACTTTGTGTCTGTGATTTGCTTTGATCCAGTAGGATCTTTTTGATTTGTGGATCTGGAAAGGACTGGGAGGTCCAAGCTGCAAATCTAACATTTGTTATGTGCAGACTTCTCAAAGGTCTTCTATAATCAGCAACATGAAAGGTAGCTCTGCCATTGCTTGTGAAAGAGTGGGGCTCAGAACGCAGCCTGGCCTCTTGTAATCTGTAATTTTTCAATTTCATTGAAGTATTTGTCTGCCAGAGGAATCCCTAGTAACAGCTCTTGTTTATAGACATCTATGCCATGAAGGCAACACCTCTCATTCCTATGGTGTCACTGGTTACTCACACTGCCAGCTACCCCCACCTCCCTCGGGCAGTCCTTCCAGACCATATGTGACCCCCAAGGCCTCAGGACTCGGGATTCAGCAGAGACTGAGCTTTGAATTATTTAGGAACTGAGCTGGGGGGGGGGTGGTACAAACTCTGCCTGAACTGAACTGAGAGCAATCTGAGTGCAACTGTTTTGTAAGCTTCCTTCCTGCACAGACTTCTGTCTCTGAACTCAGATGCTGAGCACCAAAGCATCTTACTGGGGCTTATGCAACTGCAGTTCACACCAAAAGGATGAAAACAAAGCGAGACACATCACAGCCTTTCCAGGTGAGAGCAAGGGAAATGCCTTATCTGTGCCGAGAGCCCACCTGCTGCTCTGCTCAGCGCAGCCCCAGCAAGCCAGCCTAGCGCAGAGCTGTGCAGTCTGGGCACGCGTCGGGAGGAAGGACTGTGCAAGGCAATGAGGTGCTCTCGGCGCTGACTACTGAAATTAGACGAGGGAGCAGGGGAGACAGAACTGGCAGCTCCCTCCCTGCCTCTTGGAGGGAGGGTCATACCCAGGGCTGATGTCAAAGGTTGCTCCCGGGTTTCTCCGCTGCACACCAGCCTCTTTGTCAGCTAGCGGCCAGGACTGCTGCGGAGCAGGGCTGCTGTTCAGCCCTCTCGCCTGCACTCAGGCTTTGGGCAGCAGTGTGAAGTGCAGCTGCTAATTCTGTTTTCCATCTCTATTTTATTTTTGCAGTAGAATAGGTGGATAAAATCTCAGAAACAGTGCTCTGATGAGTCACTATAGAAATTGCTCTGGGAGCATAAAAGACTCCATTGTATCGTTAGAGTGCATAAGCGGGCTGGTAAAGAAGACAGTATTATATAAAAACTGCAGATCACTTACCCAGCTGCAAAGCACAGCAGTGCCCTGCCCTGAATTTAAGCAGCACATGTAACCTGGTCCATTCTAGTTTCAAGCTCAAAGGCATCAGGTCGATCCTGTGGGTTAGCAGCCAACATATCTTTCAATAGTTGCTTGATCCCCTCAGACATGGAAGTCCTGCGTTTCTGAGGGATGTGCAGCTCCATCTTTGGGTTTTCTAGCAGCGCTTCCCCAACGGGCACAATCTCTGTCCCCTGCTTGATGTAGGTCCCCAGCAGCTCTTTCTTGGTCTCTGCATCGATGAAAGTTATCCTCTCAATCATGGCCCAGATGATGATGCCAAGGGCAAAAATGTCAGCCTTGGCTGTGTAGTGTCCCTCCCAGACCTCAGGGGCCATGTAGAAGTCAGAGCCACAAGCTGAAGACAGCCAGTACTTGTTCACATTCACATTTTTGTTATTGTTCCCACCCTCCTTGCCCCGAGCAGTCAGGCCAGCACAGACCTTGCTGAGTCCAAAGTCAGCCACCTTGAGAACTGGGGTGCCAGATTTCTCAGTTATCAAGATGTTGTCTGGTTTCAAGTCCCGATGAACAATATGGTTCTTGTGCAGGAAGGCAATGGCGCTGGTCAGCTGTAGCATGAAGCTCTTGTTTGTTGCCGGGTCTGGTCTTCGTGAAAGCACGTACTGGTTGAGATCTCCCCCTTCGCAGAACTCCATGACAAACCAGAGATAGCACGGCTCCTCCGCGTAGCCCAGGATCCTCTCACCTTACCAAGAGACAAAARCAAGAGTGTTTTTCAAACATGGTAAAAAAGCATCCACACTATAACTCAGCAAGGATAAGGAACRGGCCTGTTTCATGGATATATCAAATGCCTCAGGGGTTTAACTAGGACCTATCGCACCACAAGGTATCAGTAATCACTGCTATTAAATGTGATTCATGTGCCCTGCAGGTGATACACACTGCCTGGCTGATGCTTTCATTGCTGTGGCTTCAAATGCTTTAGGCTTCTGTCAAATGAGATGCACCAGTACCATGTTTATATGAGCTTATTGCCTGGGAATGAGCTCAGGGAAGTGTTTACACCAAAATGCAGGTGTGAGTGGCACTGAGCAAGCATAGATGATTTCAGGTACTTGGAGGGAACTTGGAAATCAAAGGTATTTTCCTGAGCTATCATCAGGTGATTTTCACTGGGATCTGAAAGCCAAGTGAGATCTTCAGCCTAAGATGAAGAGCACATAATTCGCAGTGAATCTACAGGAAAGTCCACTCCACACAAATCCCAGCTCTCCCATCTGAACGAGCTGTGCTGCAGAAACTGCAGTCAAAGGCTGGTTTATACCTTAARCTTTACTAGCATAATTGCTGGGGAGAGGAAAGTAAATCACACTGCTAATATTGTGCCAATAAAGCTTTACTGAAAGCACTTACACCAGTGTCAGAGCCTTACAGCACRCTGGCTGGTCTCAAACTGAAATAGATTGGTGCAGTTTAAGTGTTGTACTTGTGCTAGGGCAGCTTTGCCACTTCATACAGCCTTAGTTAAGTATCAACAAGTTTTTAAACAGAGAAAACTGGAGGCCCAAGTAACAAGAAATGTTYGATTCCAGCCATGCTTATGAATGCTACTCATGCTAGTGTTACTGCCTAGTATGAGCAGAATATTGTGCTCCAAACGGCTTCTTCCTTTACCAGACGCCTCATTTAGCTCTCCAAGCTACTTTGTCCCTCAGCTCAAAGCACCTCAGGTCCAATCTACTGTACATAGATCTCACTTCACATCCAGCTCCGCAAACCTCCTGCCCCTCTGCCTGTAAACCAGATACAGAGAAGCGCAAGAGTAACATACCACGTGTCTGCTGCTGCCCAGCAAAGCAAAGGCAGGAGTAGCCCTGGGACTTTGGGATGCAAACCTTGCCTCCRCCCCAGGTCACCCACTCGGAGCATCCAGGTGACAGGCAGACTCTACAAGCACATCCAGGGAACTGTTTTGCTCTAGGAATTAGTTTTTGCTCAAACACCACAAGGGAAAAAGCTGGAAGACGCCACTCACCTCTGCCATAGTTTACAAACCACGCAGATAAATCTGAGCCTTCTGAAATCAGTTAACGACTACCAGGGACACCAAGCCCTGGGCTCCTTGGCATCAGTGCCTACAGTGGTCAGCAATGGGTGTGGGTGGGAATATTGGTTATTTGCATAAACAGTCTGTAACCATGGCTACTGCAATGGAAATTAAAGTCTGTACAACAGAAAGATTTGGCTGCACCTCCTTGCCCTCAGCAAAAGATGAAGGGCAGGTCTGGGGGATGGGAGGAACCACAGACAGACTGGAGACACAGGGCATGGGAGTGTTTTAAGGGGCCAAATGAGACCCCAGAAGGGCGGGGAGGGGAACCCAGCACCTGAGCCTGCATGGCTGAGGRCTGGCTCTGGAGACCAAAACACCAACCAGGAAAAGCAGCTTCTCCGGTGTGAGCCACTCGTTGGTGAGAAAGTGAGAAAAAGGCATGACAGAATGGAAAACTGAAGTGAGACGGCCACTTGTCTGGGGAACAGCGACTTCTGCACAGCCAGAAGAGCCCCAGCCAGGTCCAGCTCACACTGCTACCGATTCGGATTTGCTGAAACCCAGCAACACCTCCGTAGGGCCCAAAGGCTTTGGCGTTGTCCTGCCCCCAGTGCCCACTAAGGAGCTGCAGGGGAAAGCTCTTCCCAGGCAGGAGCCACTCCAAGACGGGAGCGAGGTCGTTCCCACCACGCTTGGGGGCAGCAGCTGCGCAGAGGCCACGATGGCCGCGCCACGCTCCCTGCATACGTCAGGACACGACACGCTGGTGGGAAGGAGACAGCGTTTACACAGATCCTTCCTGGAGGGAAGCGGCTCAAACGCTGGCTCGCCAGCAGCAGGAGCCTGCTGGCTCTGAGAAGCTGAGGTTTGTTTTTAGCATAATGCAAGTGCCAATTTAAAACCTAGCCRCTGAACCTCTGCAAGTGCAGGGAGGACACAGCTGACCCCCCAGTAGCTGCAAGTACCATGCACTTCATGTTGGGTGGAGTGCTGCTAGGAGAGGTTTAAGCCAAGAGCAATATTTCCTCATTTTCTTTCTATAATCTGAAAGTGTTTTAGTTGTTAAATCATCTTCCTGCCTTCAAAACAAACAGTTTTAAACATAAAGAGCTGGCAGACAACTTGTGAAAGATGGGGTTTTTAGCAAACTGATGTCAAGCAGCCAAGAACTGAAGAGATGCAGACAACAGGCCAGACCTACCCTTACAAAGTCCTTCCCAGAGCAGGCAGCCCTTCGCGTTTCCTGCCCAGGCACAGGACCCGTGCGTTAGCCTCTCCACCCCTGCCGCAGCCCTCCCACAACCTATCCTGGGATCTCATTAGCAACTTGCTAATTTGCTTGCAGTCACTGGGAAAAATTTAATGACAACAGAACTGACATCCCACTCCCCACTGCTGCATGTAACCTTTAACTCCCTCTGTGCAAAGAGGCCGCGCTGGGGCGAGAAGGGACCCGGCGTGGCCAAGGCCGGGCACCTGCTCCGAGGGGCGACGCGCGCAGGCGATGCCTGGGCAGCCGGGGAGCGCCGCCGAGCGCCGGTGACCTGCGAGCAACACCCTATACATGTTCACGTTATCTCTAATAAGCCAGCTTTGTATATCGACACTATGGGCTGGGAACTGCACACGGGGCACGTGGCTGAGCACAAGCCCTGAATGCATGCCTGCACCAAGGGGACCGAGCACGTTGCTCAGCTACGTGCCTCTCCCGACGGCCCCTCGCTGCAGGCTCAGTGCGAGGCTTTCAGCTTCCTCCTTGCACTCTGCCCTTAAGATGTGCATTTTAAAAACTATGAACACGCAGGCTCTGCTAYGTAGCTGAACCCCTGCATTGCCTTACACCCCAAGGGTTGTGCTCCCAGTTCAGAAAGAGTCTCCGATTAATCCCCCCGCCAYGTTCTGAACCTTGGCATGTCGGCACAGCATCTGTGCATGCCTGTAAATAGCCCAGCTGCGGTCGTGCAGAATGGCACGGCAGCACGGCTACGTGCCGCGCACCTCGGCGGGAGCGACGCGAAGCACAGCAGCCGCTGAGAGCGGAGCACCAAGCGCTGCAGGCAGGGAGGGACAGTAAGCAAACACCGGAGGTTCTCCTAGTTGCAGCATTAATTTTAAAATTTGTTTATTGATACTGTATCAGACCCAAAGCTCAGGAAGGCAGCAAGCACAGCCTCTGCCAGAGCCTGTGGCTGGCAGATAACACAGGCTGGACAGTAGTCAGGAGGAAAACTGATGGAGTAGAGAAAGTGCTCCTGTCTGGGGAGCAAAATGGTGTCCTGCACTGAAGACTCCAACTATCAGGCATAGCCTCAGCTACTGCAGGTGCAGCAGCAAGAAGAACTCTCTCTCAAAGTTAGCCCTTACCATACTCCAGGGTACAACAGGGAAGCTCGCCTGGGAGCAGAGGGACAAGCAGGGCTTCTGACAAGAGCCTGCTAAGCAAGAGCCATCTCCGGGCTTCCCCCAGGGATGCTGCAGGGCCTCTCACAGCATGGCCCCTGCAGGGGCTCAGGACAGGTCAGGCTGCAAACACCTTTCAGCAATGTCTCCTTGAGCAGAGGCCACGGCTCCTGTGGCTGCCTGGCCCCGCTTCCTTCTTCAGAGGAGACAAAGCTCTCCCCACAGCAGGGAAGTGACCCCGTGAGAGGAGCGCAGCAAGCCTTCTCCTGTCTAAGGAATGGGGCACCTGCGGTTACCCAAGAACCTTCCTGTGGGCCATGCTGCTTCATCTCAGGGTGCACAACCTGGCGGAGGGTTGCAGCGAATGGCTCTACCTGCCAGGAGGGGCTTTACTAGCTATAGCTGGACACACGCTCCGGCAAAGGGAAAAGCCAGCTCTGCTCCCCAGAGTCACCATCAGTCCTGTGAGGATACATAAGGGGTTCTCCCAGGCTTACAGAAAATCAGACACTGCCCTTTTGGGGGACATCTCCACCAGCTCAAGTTACTGCTTGCTTGGATGGTTGTGCACGGCGTGTAAAGGGAGATCAGGATCGGGGCTGTGCTGGGGAAAGCCAGGCAGGCCCAGGAGCATGGAGGGGAGAGCCGTGGCAACTGGGAAGTTTTGAGAGCCACAGGCTCACTCTGAGGACGGATGTTGCAGCTCTCCATGAAGTCTTTGCATGATACAGGTTTGGAGACTGCTGACATGGGGTGTCCATGGCACAGGCTCAGCTGGGTGGGGGCACAGCTAATACTGAGCTCTCCAAGGAGCACAAGGAGCCTCCAGCAGAAGTTTCTAGGAAGGAGCATAAGTCGGCCCTGGCTGAGGCAGGCTGGGGGTGGGGTGCAGGGGCATCAAGGATACAGAGCTCTGGTATTTTTCCAGGTCTCCATTGCACATCAKCAGAGCTAGGTCTGACAAGCAGCCAAGGGAGCAGGGGGGTGGCCTATTTTAGAGATGTCACCAACGGCGTCAGGAGAAAGTGACCCCAGACAGCCTAGGATGTTGCTGAGGGACCCCAAGGGGAGATGAGGGTTATAGGGAACCACACAGCTCAGGTACAGGCACTGGTACTTCCAGAACCGTCCCCATGGAGCCAGCTGGTATTGTACTAGGGAAAACGGGGACAGGAGAGCACAAGGAACAGTCCCCAAGCTGTAAGAGCTCAAGAGAGCACTCCAGACACCATAGCTGACTAGAGGGGAATAGCAGCCTCAGGGCACTCAGAAGAGATRGGATCGCATGTAGGGACAGAGGGGGAGACCAGGCAAGGTCCCCAAGGGGTGTGCACAAGCTGCATAGCAAAGAGCAGGGTAACAAAAGGGTTCTCCGAGGACCGAGCCCAGGAAGGGAGGAAGAGAAGGTACTGGAACRGGAACCCCGGTAGGAGGGCAGGCGGAGGACCTGAAGGCAGCGCGCAGAGCAGGGATGTCCCCCAGAGCATCCAGCGGGGACAGTAATGGGGTCACTTCAGAACAGGGCACAGGGCTGAGATACTGCAGCAGGGCAGAGACTCCACAAGCAGTGMACAGGGCTGCAGAGGTGCTGGAAATAGTTGCAGCAAAGGGGCACTGAGGCAGGACCCAGGGTGGGGGGCACRCAGGGAGCAAGGCAAAGCCCAAGGGCACAGGACAGGACCTGGGGGAAGGTGACRCTAAGCAGGGCCTGCATGGGGAGAGGTGCCAGGGCTGGGGCCAGGCATAGGGAGGGTGATGCTGGGGTCCCAGAGAGGTGCTCAGAGTGGGTGATAGTGAAGAGGGTGCTGGTGGCAGGCGAACAACRTAGGTGGGTGATGGGAGCAGTGCTGGGGATGGCTGGGGCAGGTCATGCTGGGGTGCAGAGGGACCCCAGGGCGAGCAGGGGTGATGCTAGAGATGAGACTCAGGGCACCAGGGGTGCAGCAGAGGGACCAAGGGTGCTTACACTGGAAGAGGGGTGCTAAGCAACAGCAAGGGGAGGTGATGACAAGGGTGGGGGGCACAGGGGGTCCCCCAAGAGGAAATGATACCAAGGAGGAGGACAAGCAAGGGGCAATGCTGGGTGAAGCCAGCTTGGCAGTGCATGGGGGTGGGCAATGCCAGGAAAGGGGGGATGAGGGAGCCCTGGAAGAAGGGGGGACAACATCCAGGAGTTCTGCACATGTATCCCAGAGATTACCTGGGGCAAAGGACTGTCCCCATAGGATGTGAGGGAGATGGCAGTGCCAGGGGGGTGGACAGCCTGGGGGAGGAGGGTGGTGGTGTACCAGGGAGGGCGCAGGGTGCTCCAGAGTGGACGGCAGAGCGCCCCGAGATGGGTATCTGGGGAAAGTGATGTCGGAGAGGGGACCAAGGTGCCCACGGGAGAGGAACCTGGGRTTCCCCGAGGGAAGAGGAGCACCCCAGGTAGTGCCAGAGGGCTGGGGTGGGGGGAAGGCTACTGTGGGGTGACAGCAGG
>NW_028186534.1:13402522-13405684 GCF_003343005.1 Rhea americana
AATGCCGTGGGGGTGCATTGGGGCTGCACTGTGCGGTGTGGGGGGGTGCACTGGAGCTGTGTAATGCAAAGGGGGGGCTGTGCTGTATTGGTCGGTGCGCAGTGTCGGCGCACTGGCAATGGGGGGTGCTGGTGCCCAGGGAGAAGGGGCGTGCAGGGCAGCGGTGGGGGGAGCTGTGCAGTGGTGGTGCGCCGCAGGGGGTGCACTGGGAGCCCGAGCAGTTTGGGGGGGGTCGGTGCACTGGCAGGGAGACCGTGCAGTGCTAGGAGGGTTGCGGCACTGGCGGGCAGTGTAAGGAGGTGGTGGTGAGTGCACGGGGGAGAGGGGGAGCAGTGCAAGGGGACACTGGCGCGCCGGGGGAGCATGCAGTGGGGGGGGGGGGCGGTGCATTGCAAAGGAGGGTCGGGGCAGCAGAGGGGTTGGGGCAGCGCACGGGGGATTGATGCAGTGCAAGGGGGGTGCAGTGTAGGGGGACCTGCAGCGCCAGGAGGGAGCGCGGCGGTTTGTGCAGTGCGGAAGTTGTGCGGCGTTGGGTCGCGCGGTGGGGGGGGCCGCGCCGTTGCAGCGCAGCGGGCAGCGCGCTGGCGCGGCTGCGTATTTGCACGGGCGCAGGCAGGTGGCACGGGACAGCCCCGGGATCCCCGTGCCCGGCTGGAGCCGTGGCACCCTGCTCTTCCCGGCCGTGCAGGGCTTCCTGAGCATCCGCCCGCGCCGGCTGGCCGGTCCCGGCAGCAGGGCCGCGCCGTGGCTCCGCTCCAGCCGCAGCTCCGGCTGCGTGCCGGCCGCGGCATCGTGGCTCCCATTCCGCCTGGCGGTTTGCGCCTCCAGGCGTCCCCCGGATGGAGCAGCGCAGGGTGGCGGGGGGGATTTTCCCGGCTCCCCTGTGCATTGCACGGCGCCGGACCGGGGCTCTGCGGCACCAGCGCTGCCCGGACCCCTTCCTGCCCTGCAGCCCCTGAGCTGCCCCGGCGGAAACGGCGCTTGTGGCCCGTTGTGACGAGCAGCGCGGCAGCGTTGGGACCCGCGGGGCGTCTCGCGTTGGCGTGGCGGCCGCGAGCACGCGCGGCTCCGCGTGTGCAGCACCGGCGCTGACCCATCGCTGCGTCCCTGCCACAATCGCCACTGCTGCTCCGGAAGGCCACTCGCTCGGAAGGACACGCGCCTGTTCCCACGGGGTCACGGCTCCGGCTGTTTTGTTCCAGCTGTTTTTTTTTTTTTCCTTTTTTTGAGCCGCTTCTCTGCCCGCTTTGCTTCCCTCTGCGCGGGTGACGCTGGTGGCACTTTGCAGGGGAGCAGCTGCAGAGCGTGTTTGCAGAGGAGCTCTAAAAATTGCTCTGTGCTTGCCTCGCCTCCGAGGTGCCCGCTGCGAGCGCGCAGCCTGGCGGCAGCCGTGGCCTCTCCCGCGTGCCAGCGGGCACGGGACCCCTGCACCGGCAGGGACAGAGGTGCCGCGAGGCCGGCCGGGCCCTGCAGTGGGGCTGACACGCAGGACGGCGAACGAGGGGCCCCGTGCTCCGCTGTGTGCGCGCCSTGAGAAGCCTCTCCTCCACCTGGCATTTGGGAAATAAAGTTTATTTTCTCTCCCTCTGACGCAGCCTGTTCCATCCCCGCGGACTGCCAGGGAGCCCGCAACGCCCGGTCCCACCCGAAAGCCCGTTTGCACGGCGGGCGCTGCCCGGCCCCTGCCTGCAGCCGGCCCCGGCGGGGAGCACTGCTGCCGGCGGCCGGTGCCAGCGTGGGCTGCCGGAGAGCCATCTCCTGCAGGCTCTTTAAGCTCAGTTTGCTTTTCAGTGGAGCCACTTTGCCGCCTGGGCCGGGGGGAGCGGGGCCGCTCGGCCCCGGGAGCAGCCCCGCGCGTCGCCGCGGGACGCCCGCTCCTCACTCGGGCGCCGCTTTCCGCGCCGGCRTCGAGTGGCCGCTTGTGCATCCTGCCCGCGTCCTCGTGCCGGGAGAGGGCACCGGCCCGCGCGCCTGCTCGTGCTCCCCGCGGCCGCGGCGGGGAGGGCGAGCGACGTGCTGCAGCCCGTTCTGCAAAAACGCTCTGCGGCTCCGCGGGACCGAGCCGACGGGCCGCGGCGGCGATCGCTCCGCGGGATTCATCCGGCGCGCCCCCGCGGYGGCGGGTGCCGAGCCGTTCCCGAACACCCGGCTCTGCTGGGGTGGGACTCCCCGACCCACTGCCACGAGGGCGTTTGCACCCCTGGAGCGGGTCCCTGCCGTGGGCCGGGAGAGGCTGGCGGCTCCGGGGGGCTGGGGGGGGGTCCCAGGGCTCCGGGCAGCCTCCGCTGCCGTGACAGGCGCTGCCTGACGTTATCTGCCATTAACTCCCACCTGCTTTTGCGCCAGCCCCGCACTCGCGCTAGTCCCCCTCCTCTCCTCCTCAGCTCTTAACTGATGCAGTTAAGAAAACTTAACTTTTCTATTACCGCGCGTTTGTCTCTCACCCAGGTGCTTAATTACCATTGTCCCAGGGAAATGTCAGCGTGACTCAGAGACAGTTTCCCATTAGGAAGCGGCAGATGAATATTAAATGAATATATTAAAGCAGGTGGTGGGTGGGCTCCCTTGGAGCTTCTTTCCCGAGGGGACCCTGCACCCCCCCCACGCCCGCCCGGCCCCGGCCGAGGACCCTCTCGCCTGCTTCGGGGAGCCGGCGGTGGAAACAGAAACTAGTAAGACGCCTCTGCTCCGGGGCCGGGAGGAATCTGGGCAACGCGAAGCGGCTCTTACTAAGGAGCCTTGTTAGCAGCTGCCCTTCTCGCCGCGAGGGTGGGCGCTCCCGAGCGGCCCCCGCGGGGCTCGGGGCGGCCGGGCCGGGGGCCGTCGGGGGGGGGGGGCGGGGAGGGCTCCTCGGCGGGGGGCTCGTCCCCGGCAGCGCAGGGGGACGGCGAGGGCGCCGCCGCCGCCCCCCACCGCGGCCCCCGCGAGGGCTTCGGCGCCGCCGGGCACGGGCTGCGGCGGCGAGAGGGGCCGGATGCCCCGTCCCGTCCGGTCCCGTCCTGTCCCATTCGGTCCCGCCCCGCCTGATCCCGTCCCGACCCGCCCCGTCCCATCCCATTCGGTCCCGTCCCGCCTGATCCCGTCCCGTTCCGTCCGGTTCCGTCCCGTCCGGTCCGTCTTGTTCCGCTGGGTACCGCTGCGCCCGACCTCGTCCCGCACCGT
>NW_028186534.1:13406687-13408625 GCF_003343005.1 Rhea americana
CGTTGCCCTGGATGCGTTTGCAGGTCGCTCCTAAGGAGAAGAAAAGAACTGCTGGAAGGTGCMGCTCTTCCCCAGCAGAAACGCCCGTAGGGTCCCCAAATCATCTCCGTTAGACCTCGACGGGAGGAGAAGCGTGTAGGGCCCGGGGAGCAGCGCGCGCTGGCATCGGGACTAACCGCTGCTCCGGCGGGAGCCAGCCCAGAGCCCTCCCGGGCGGCGGCAGCGGCGGCGGCGGGGCCGGGACCCGCCGGGGGCGGGCGGCGGACACCCAGCCTCGCCGCTGTCGTTCCCAGGAGCTGCTACAGCCGTGCCCGAGCGCTTCTGCCGGGACGGACCGCGGCGGGACGCGCGCCTGAGCCGGCCGCTCGGCCTCCGGCTTCCTGCAGGTAACGCCGTGCCGCGCCGCAGCTCCGTTTCCCTTCTTCCTTCCTTTTCCCAGTCCTTTYCCCCCCCCTTCATCTCACAGTTGTTGTTTTCCTCCCTTCTTCCTGCCCTGTTTTCCCACGTCTCCTCCGCGGTGCGGTGCAGGAGGGCGGCAGAGCTCTGCGGCGGAGCTGCCACCGCGCCTGGGCCAGGTAGGTGCGCGGTGGGACACCCCGGCACGGTCCCCTCCGCGCGGGGCGCCTGGCTGCCGCCTCCTCCTCTATCTGATCCCGGCCTCGGCCACCAGCGCCTCGGAAAAGGGCGCGGAGCCCGCTGGTTGCCCCCGGGGAGCTGCGTTTCCCGCGGCCCCGTGGCACGCGGGGGCCCGGGYGCCTGGCGAGCCCGCGCCGGCGGATATCGGGGAGGCACCGGGCTGCGAGCCCTGGGAACGCCGCTGGCGCGGCGCACGACGGTGCGGATAATTCAAATTACATTTTAATTTAGCATGAATTAAAACTGTGGCATTAACGTTTCCTCATCAGCACCAATTACCGTACATTAGCAGATACAGCCGGAGAATACAACAGTCTCCAGCGTGCGTCACTACCGCGCGGCAGCTCCCTCCGCGTCGGGCCTCTGCGCCCGAGGCAGCGGCAGGCGGCTGCCGGCGGCCGGCTCCCGCGGGGCCTCGCAGGGAGCACTCGGCTCCGACGCCGGCTCTGGCACCAGCTCCAGGAGCGCTGCCGGACCCGGCGGCTGCCGGCATCCCCAGCCYTCGGCCAGCGCGGCGAGCCGGGGGCCGCGGTTTTCTTCTCCAAGGCCGYGCGGGGGGAGAGCTGTGATTCATCCTTGCCGCAGCGCGCACGGCGCGGCCGTCGCGACATCGCTCGGCAACGCGGCGCTAGGGAAAACCCAAAGGGCRCACGAGAGGTGCCGACGGGGCGTCCCCGGGAGCCGGCTCGGGGCGCGGGTGCCGTGCAGCCCCCGGGGGTTTCGGCAGCCCTGGAGGGTGCAAAGAGCCGGGCTCCTCCCCGCGGAGGAGCCRCGTCTCCGGGCGTCCCGGCGGGGCCGATTCCTGCCGGCCGCGGCTCCAGCAGCCGCCGCCGCGCGCCTTTGCCGGTGGGAAGTGTTGGCGCGGCGGTTCGGGGCGGTCATGCCATCACCCGGCAGCGGCGGGAGGCGACGGTGATGGGCTGCGCATGCTGTCTCCCTCCCCAGGAAGCGTCGCGGCGCGGGATGGAGCGGCGGGTGCTGGCACTGGCTCTCTGGCTGGCGCTGGCCACGGCGGCCGCGGCGGACTGCGCGGCCCGGTGCTCYGCGTGCGCCCAGGACTCGGCGGAGAGCATCCGGCCCCTGGTGAGTGCCGGCGCCCAGCAGGCACCGGGCGTTTCACGGAGGGGGGAAAAATAGCGGCGGGTGCACGGGTTCCCCCGTGGCCGGCGCGGCTGCCCCGCTCCGAGCCGCGTGCTAACGCTGCGGGCGCCGCGGCGCRCGCCGGCCGCTGTGTTGCAGATGTGCCTGCTGGAGTGCCGCGGCTCCTGGCCGCCCGGCACCGGCCGGGAGCCGTGCGGGAAG
>NW_028186534.1:13410179-13431244 GCF_003343005.1 Rhea americana
GCCCCCGTGGCTGGGCGGGCGCGGGACGGCCTCACCCCCCGCTGGCTGCTTGCAGGGGGCCCTGCTMCCCCGCGCCGTGAGCGGCGCCCAGCCGGGAGGCGAGGGCTGGGTGCTGCGCCGGGGCAGGGTTTGCATCGGGAAACCCGGCTGCCGCAGATGCCGGCCTCCGTTCTCCGCGGGCCGCGAAGGGGAAGGTCTTAGCAGAGGTCTCCTGGAAAGCTCTGCGCCTGCCGGCAGCCCCCAGCCCGGCCCGGCCCCTGCTGCCCCGGGGCCACGTGCAGCCCCGGCACATCCGTAAGCTCTTCCCGACCCTGGCCGAGGCGGGCAGAAGGCTCTGCGAGAGCCCCAGCGGGTCCTCTGCTCTGACCGCTGAACGAGCGGAGCCGGACGGTGCCCAAACAGCCGCGGCCAAGGCGGGACAAATCCCCGGGCTGCCGCAGGGGGTCCCAGGCTGCGGCTCTGGCCGGAGCCGAGCGGGAAGGGGCAGCCGGGCAGAGCGCGAGGGCCAAGCCGGCCCGGCCCTGCTTGCGCTTTAAGGGCAGCGTGACCCGGATTGCAGCAGCTCTATGCAGAGAAAGCCGAAGCTGGGCACCACGTTCCCTTCCGAACTTCTCCTTTCCAGCCTCAGGCTACGCGTCCCATGCGGCTACGGGAAGTCTCCCGCCCACCTTCCCCAGCCCCGGGGGGTGACGCTGACTCACGCTCCGCCGGCCCGTGGGTGGGAGAGGCCCCGGGCAGAGCTCACTGCAGAGCACCGGCGCGGAGCGGGGCTGCAGCCAGCTCACAGCCTGCCCGGCCCGGGGGGAGGGAAGAGCCCGCTCCGGTTCCCCTTCCAGGGAAGGGGATCACCTAAAGACATGGGGAGAGGGGTTGTGTGCGGAGCCAGCCCCGACACGCAGCCCAAGTGCCAGCCTAGGCTGAGCAGGGCTTGCCCTGGGCTCTTCCCTCCCCTGCTGCCGTTTGGGCAAGGCCAGCAGCGCTAGCCCCCTCCCCGCCTTGTCCTAGCCCRAACACCGCTCACCTCCTCCTCCAGCCGCAGCACGGACGCAGCGCTGCTCCCGGGAGACACTACGAGGCTGCGCTGGATGCGGCCTTCCCACTGCGCTGGAGGAGGCCCGGCGGCGAGGCTGGCCGGCCCGCTCCCAGCCCACGGCCGCGCCACGCGCAGTTGGGAAAGGCGGGCGACGATCCAACAGCCCCGAGTATGTGGCGGGGGATGCTCTGATGCACAGGAGCAGCACAGGTCTTTTCACTTTTATTACAAAAATATCTTGCAAGCAAAAAAAAAAAAAAAAGTTGTGAGTCACATAGCTCTCAAAGCATCACCATGTCTCTGGCTGGGACTCCTCCCTTGCTCCCTGCCCCAACAAGCATGTTGGGGGGTGACACCCTGCCTGCTGCCAGCACCAAGGGCACAAGGACACTGCAGGGAGCTGGCACAGCCCCCGAGACACAGTCTGGCCAGCGCAGGATTGCGGCCCTAAGTTCTCGCTCTGCATCCTCAGGGAAGGAGGGCCGAGCCAGGGCAGGGACGTTCACCTGTGAGACGTGGAAGGTGCCTCGTGCCACACGCTGCAAGTCTTGTTGGCTGGACCCTGCTAGGCCCTCTCCGCCCCAGCCTGCAGCCACTCCAGCAGGTCAGAGAGGGCTGCGTTAAGACTCTGAAACTCTACGGGGGTTAGGGGGGTCTTTACTGAGGCCTTGGTCTTATTTTTGCACATTTTATCCTAGTGCTAAGTACACAGCAGTACACCCACATACAACACACAAAACAGTGGTTTTTAGCTCTAGAAATTAACAGTTACACGTCAAACAGTCAAAACATGTTATATGTTACTCGTGGGGAACTCTTCCCTTTCAGGATCCCTTCTGTTCCCATATGCTCTCCTCATGAACAAGAGCAAGATGGCAGCAGGGGACAYGGGGCTGGCTAAAAGGAGGTGCTGAAGGCACCCAAATCCCAGTTCAGCTGGTGTTCAGAAGCAGAGGGGAGGCTGGACCCTTCATACAAGCCCAGCAGAAGGCTGGTTTGTCCCAGAGGGAGGGGGATGCTCTGTGCCAGAGATGTGAGCCTGGGAGCCACAGTCCTTGTCTGGGTGCTGTTCAGCCTGGGACTCTGGCAGCATAGGAGGGATTGTGCTCCTCAGGAGCCTTCTTGGATGAGGTGACAGGAAAGCCAGCAGAACTGCCGCTTTCTTGCGAGCCTTCCCAGGCTAAGGGTTTTATCTGCCTTAGTGAGACAGAGATCCCACAGAAGAGACACTTCGGAAGATAGATAGGTGGACGCTTACGTCCTTCCTTTAAAGCCATAGTTACTGCCTTTCACACACTGCTTCCCCAGAGCAAGCAGCAGGAGAGCCCCAGGAGATGGTAGAGCTGGCTCCCCCGCGGGTCTCTGCTAGAGACAGGATCGCTGTGGGAAGTCACAAGCCTGTCCAAGCAGCAACATCTCCTGCCAGACAGGTCACTATCACCCAGGCAGCTAGTCACTCTGCAGCCTCAAACCGTACCACAGAGCACTCTGCCATGGCTCAGGTCCCACAGTAGCCCCTTTTCCTTCAGAGGGCTGGTTTGAAGCAGAGTGCCCAGGTCCCCTCAGCACAGCTCAAGCTTCCTGACAAGTTGCAAAGAGCTCTGCTTCTCCCAGAAGATGTGGCCCTTGGTCAGGAGACAGGAYAGCTGGAAAGATGCTCCAAGCAACTTAACACATTTGCAATCAAATCCAGTGCACTGAGGCTGAGCAGCCTCCTCAGCCACGTGAGGGATCACAGAGAGAAACGGTTAGTAGTCCAGTGACTGAGGTGCCCACCAAGTGGCAGGTCAAAGTCAGGGTCTCTGTGGAAGGGGTGCAAGCTCCCAGTTGATGATGCATCTGCAATGGACTGCAGTAGCCTCCCAGTACCGCAGACAGCATTTCCATTCCAAAACACAGGTACCATAGCTCAACACACATCTCCACAATGTTCTCGTTCAGTGCCTCTTAAAATCCACCCACGGGGGACCAGGGCTGCTCCCCCAAGGCAGAGGGCTTCACTGCATATCACCAACCCCTGCCATGAGCCCCAGCCAGCTGCAGCCCTGCTCACTTCCTCTGGATCTGGACACTGGCATACTCAGAGCTGGCTTCCTCTGGGCGAGGGGCAGGCCTCTTGGGTGCCTTGCTGAGATGAACCATGTCCAAGTCAGCATAGGTGAGGTTGTCATCAGTGGCAGGGGCTTGGTTGGTCTGGATGCAGGCATACTCRGATTGCTGACTCATCTCAATGATCCGGCGGACACTCTTCTTTTCTTTGTCAAAGTTCAGGTCCGCATAGGTCAGGTTGTTGGGATCAGACTCCTGCACAAGATAAGAGTTTCTCTTCTGACAGGGCCAAGGGAAATGGAAGTTTCCTCATCCTTGCCATACATGCCAACCCAAACCACCAGAAGAGCTGATTTGGCTTGACCTGGGACAACTTGGTTTCTCTACTTGTAGAATGAGGAGGCGGCCAGCAGCAGACTAAAATGATCTGGATGCAATGCCTTCTCCCATTCTACATCTTCAGCAAATTACCTGGTCCAGTAGCAGCAATGGCTAGTTTGAAGCTAACAAGAATCACTAGCCAGGATCTTACAGAGATGCCTCCTGCAGATGAGGCTCAGAGGAGGACACCAGATTCTGCAGTTCGTTGTGCTGTGAGGGCCCCACGGCTGCCACCACCGTTACCCTGTGGGTGTCCTTGAGGTTGCCAAAGGTATCACAGTCTGGGCCACTCAGGAATGGGAGAAGCCTGCCCAGCAAGAGCAGCTGCATGCCACTTACATGGGAGCCAGCAGAGGCTGGATGGGATGGACAGATTGCTGCTGATCGCGACATTGCTCATAATTGCGTCACCAAATGCAAAACAACTCCACAAATGCTTCCTTGGCTATTGCAGAGCTGGTTTTAGTCATAACAAACCCAGACTTTTCTGGGAGAAAGGGGAGAGGAGACAAAGGCAGAAAAGATAGTGGGATCTAGCTATCCCCAGCCCAGGCGTGCTTTTTCCTYCTCAGCCACAGCTGAGTGACCCTTAAATGTTTCATGCAAGAATCACCAGGCTCTGCTCCAGCATCTGGTATTTTTCTGGTTATTCTCCCCTCCCTAGTTCCAAGAGATAAGCTACACACCTGGGTAGCTGTTCCACTACTCTTCTCTGGCTCATGTAACCTGGAAAGGGAAAACAAATCAGATCAATGAAGTGCCCTGTTGCCTCTTTATAGTGGCAGAGCAGCCAGCGGACAGCTCCCAGACCTGATTCAGACAGGAAACAAGGTCCTTCCAACAGTGCCACTCAGCTGAGTGGTTTGTGTCCTCACTGGAGAGGATTTGCTCACTCAGCTGGTCTCCTTCCTTACAGCCACATTTCTGCAGGCTGGGGACTTAGCTCCCATCTATTTGTTCAGCCTTACCAAAAGCTAAGCATTTGGGTGCGAGGTCACCTAGTGAGCAGGGAAGATGGAGGCTCAGTCATTGGTCTTGCAGAGTTCAACAGTTCTGTGGCAGAGCAGCTTCCTGGGAGACCAGCCGCCAGACTAGAAGCTGCATGGCTCCTAGTGTGAGATGTCTCCCACATGCTGCTTCTTCCAGGAACCTGGGCTCCCACCTGTCCTTTCACAAAAACTTTGGGGATCYAGCTCTGCTAGCCATGAGAAAACACCCTCTTCTCATACCTGTAACCTTGTCCAAGCACAAGAAGTGACTTCAAGAAGCAAGTACTTGGGAGAGATGCCTGGGGAGCAGACCACACTGCCAAYGAAGCAGTCACAGGGTGACATTAGCTGGGCTCCTTGCAAAGTTGTGATCCCAAAGCACCCTCATGTCCAGACTGAAAACGTCCGGTTCATAGCACCCTCAGATAATTCAGTGATTTGGTGAATAGAGAAATCAGCACTTACCTAACAGATGGGGAGCTTTTACCTGCCAAAAGATAAATATTTTAGGAAACAAAGTAACCCCCAAGTACCCTCAAGGCATGTGAACACATGTGCACAGACTGCTGCAAAAGCAGTTACACATTTTTTTCCAGAGGCATTTTTCTGAAATTTTACTTCATCACTGCAGAACTTTTCATGGTAGAGGACAGATCATCTAGGGCGGCATTAGATGTTTTACATAGATTTCATGCAAAAGGAATAAAGAACATATATGACACTGCTACTGAAAGCCTAGTTGAACAAGTCGAACAAGTGCAGTAGCAGGCCAGGAGGCTGGTCCTGGCAGTATCAAAACTCCAAGACATCTTATCAGAAGTCCTCAATAAGATTAAAATTAATGACTTCCTTCCTACCCTTCTTGAACATATCCAGGCCTGAGAGGCTCTAGGATAAGGCAGAGGGAGGAAAGACTCATTCCTGGCATCCCTCCTGCTCTTTCCAACTACTTCACTTCCTTCTCCTCAGCTTCCCCTCAGGATTAGGTATCAGGCAACCTGAAGACCCTGACTGTGTTGCAGGAGAAAGCAGTAGCTCTGGTTGCAGGAACCCAGTATGCAGCCAGCCAGGACCTTCTAGAAGCCCTGGGAAGCCCATCATAGTGAATGGCACCACACTGAGCTTAATGAGAAAGTCTTGCTGCATCTGAGGGTGCTGGCAAGAGCAGCACAGCTTGGGGCACAGTTAGAGATCAGGTCTGGTAGAGCAACTCAGGTAATAGCAGAAAACGTCAGGACTGAAGACCATGAATGCTGTTCTGCTCTGCAAAGCCAATCTGAACTTGTGGCTCCAGTCAGGTTTCTCAGGCATCAGATCTCCACAAAGCACTGCATTTGGCATGTGGCAGCACTAGGCAGAGGTTCCCCCAGCAGCGTGCAAACAATCTGTTCAACTCTGCTCTGCCATCCCCTTTCTCCAGGAGCTGCACTACTACTGCCATGAGTTTTAGAGTCAAAGCACTGACACTTGAGGAAGAACAGGGTGGAAAGCAGCTGCTTTTCCTGCCATGCTTGATTTCCTTACCTTTGCTCTGTTTTGCTCGGATGAGGTAGAGAATAGCAACCACCAGCAGTGCCAGCACAGTGCAGATCACTCCCACTGCGATGTATATGAGGATTAAATTGTCTGAAATGAGAATAATACAATACAGATGCCACCATAGGTCTGCAAATGCTGGTACTGGCATGACTGTCTGCATCTTTACAGCTGGTGAGAATGAAGTTCCCTGTTTCCTTGCTATGCCTCGCAGCATAAAGGGGCTCAAAAGCTGCACCGTTCCTGGGACAGACAGCTCCTTGGCTTTTCAGGGCCTCAAAACTAGCCCCTGGCAAGGGGCCATGCAGAACTGGGTGGAAGGCTCAGCTGGACACAGCAGGTACAGGAGCCATTCTGGCAAATTTGGTGCCAGGCCACCACTACAGTGCTGTGCCTAMCAGGAGAAGACCATTGCGGGGTGGGGGGTGACACCTTGCCTGCTAGGGATGAGAATTCTGGTCCCAGCAGCATCCACCCCCATAAGGAAACAGGTTTTACGTCCTTAAATCTGCTGGCGGTGGGTGGGATGGGCTGGTCCTGCCAGGTTACAGCCACGGCGCCCAGGCCCAGGACTCAGCRCTCACAAGGCCTGGTTGCCACCTCTTGAATTCAACAAGCCTGCGGGCCCTGAGRAGCCAGGMCTTAGTGAGCACGGGGCGGGCTCTGTGCTGCTCTTAGGACAGCAGGATGAAGGGCACCCTTGGGAGAAGGGCTCAGCCTGGTGGGAGCTCTGCTCCYGACGGCTGCATCCTGCGCGGGTGCCAGATCTTGCCTAGTCTGCGTCGTAACAGGAGCAGGGCAAGGAGCAGCTCAGGATGAGGCTGAGAGAGCAGGAAGCGGGGCACGTTTGAAGCTGGGCAGGCTCTTATCGTCCCGTGCAGGGTTCTGGTGGGACTGAGCTTTCTCAGGAGGACAAGAGCAAACAACCACCTCCTCAGGGACCGCGCCTCCACGGCCAGCGGCAGGCTCACGCTCACCCTTGTTCGCGGTGGACTGGTTACTCGGTCCCCCGTCAGCAGCCGGCAGGACRATCTGCAGGGTCACAGCGCTGCTGGCGGGGCTCTGGGAGTCGTGCACCACCCGGCACGTGAACACAGACTGATTCTTCTCCTCCGTCGCTTGCACTTCCAGGAGGCTCTGCAGCTCAAACGTCCCCTGCGAGGTCTCTGTCGGGCGCGGGGGGCTGCCCACGTTTGCCTCCGTCCCGTTTTCCAGCCAGGTGAGGGTCAGCACATCTGGATAAAACCCTTCCACGCAGCAGGTGAAGTTCACGGTCTTGTTCAGCTCCACGGGGTTTGGCGGGTCAGCGAGCACGCGCACAGTCGGGGACACTGCAAAAGGAAGAAGCGCTCGGCGCCCAGCGTCCGCCCGGCGCCGCAACCCGACGCCGGTGTCTGCCCAGGCCCCCTGCYCACAACGAGCCCTGCCCCTCGCCCCGGGAGCGCGATGCTCCGAGCAACGGTGCTCGCCGAGCCCTCACCTCGCACAGCGTCGCTGAGGTTGTACGTCTTCACCAGCGGGGCTGWCAGAGTGGAGTGCTCGACCACACAGGAGAGCCAGGAGCGGATGTCGGCAGCCTCCAGGATCACCTCCGCTGTGCTGCTCATGTTGTAGTTCGTCTGCCCAGCGGTGACCTGGGGCTGCGGGGCTGTCAGCGGGGCCCCGTTTTTGAGCCATTTCACAGTGATATYTTTGGGGAAGAAGCCTGCGGCCGTGCAGGTGAAACGCACCGAGCTCCCTGGCGCCACTCTGTGCTCAGGCCCAGACATAGCCATTGATGCAGGGCTGGCTGTGGGGAGAGGCATTGACCCATCGGGGCAGGCTCTCTACTCCCCACAGCGCCCTGACCCCTGGGGCCACAGAGCTCTGGGGCGAGAGGGAAGCAGGGTCTCCCGCAGCAGGTGGAGTGCTCTATGCTGGGGGGACAGACACTGCCACGAGCACAGCTGGGGAAGGGCCCTGCATGACATCCCCCTCCCAGTGGGCCATTCAYGGAGCAGAACCAGGCAGCAGCAGCAGCTTCGGACTGGACTGGGGAAAGCGGCTTTGCACAGCCTGTGCCCCTGGCTGCCAGGCAGCTCTCCGGGGGGATCCCCTGATCTGCCCGGGGCACCTGCTTGCTCCTGTTGTCAGCAGGGAACGTGGCCTGGGCAGGGGAGGGGTACGCAGGGGCCCGCCCCCGGCCCCCGCTCATCCCGGGACCACAGCTGGCCACGACGGGGCAGCTATGCTCGGCAGGGCTGGTTCCCAGGTGGGAGCTGCTCAGGGAGCGACAGGGCTGAGCGCGCCACTCACCGTGCACAAGCACGTTCGTGCCCYGTCCCGACATATACACCTTATCCTGCTCTCCTTTCTGAAACTTCACACAGTAATAGGTCCCAGCATCCTCGATTTGAACGTTGCTGATGCGGATGCTGTAATCYRTGTTGGACKGWTTCACCACCCTCGTTACGCGGGAGAAGGAGCCTTTATCTTCATAAACGGTCCGATTCACCTTGTCCTCAGCCTTCAGCCACTTCACAGGTCCTACTACAGTGGCTTCAGACACGGTGCAGTTCAGGGTGAGCGTCTGCCCCAKGGACACTGTCACCTCCYGCTGGGGCTGCTGCAGCTCGTTCTGAGCATCGGCACCTGGAGCAAAACCAAAACCCGTTACGTACCCCCCAAACGCAGGAGGGGCTCTGTGGCCCCGATCTCAGTAGAATTCTCCCTCAGTAATTGCCCACCCAAGTGTCAGGCTCTTCGCTTGCCTTCAGAGCCCTCTCCAGCATAGAGCCAGCAAGGTTGGAAGGGACCTCTGGAGATCATCTCGGCCAACCCCCCTGCTCAGCAGGGTCACCTGGAGGATCAGAGCCCTGCAAAGCTCCCACTGCCATGCTCGGGCCTACTGCAGTGCGGTGGGGCCAAATTTACAGGCATGCACAAGGTTGTTAGCAGGGATTGYGGGCAGCAGGACTGGSCCAAAGTCCCGGGCCAGSACTCCAAAGCAGGTGAGCCTGTGGTAGAGGTTCAGCTTATATGAGCAGGCACAGAGCTCAGTTCGACTGCAGGCCTCAGCAGCGAGGTTGAGACAGCTGCATCTTTACTGAATGACAGCGCCTAGTACTCCGTACAGCCAAAACATCAAACARATCCCAGCTGCTGAATCGTACTGGCATGCCCTGCTGTGTCCCATGTCATGGGCCATCCTTCTTSATCAAYCAGGAGGGAACAAGGTTATAAAACACAAAACTCTCCTAAAGCAAGCTCTCTTCACAGATGTGGATATAATACCACATTTTCTGCACTTAATCGCTCTAATTTCCTTTGAACTCCAGGGCTGATTTGCTCTATCAGAGCACAGTTAGAAGCTGAAGCCTACACCAGTTAAGCAAAAGTTATTGCTACTTGTCACCAGTAGAGGAAAGTGGTTCCCTTTGAAGCATCTCAATAACATAGCTTCCAAATCCAGCCGACTGTGTTGTCCTTTGCAGTGCAAATAGAAACACATAGTGCCTGGCCAGCTAGTGTGCCCGAATGTCCCCTTGCCTATGCAAACAAGTGTACAAACACACCTTTGTACATGTATAGTCAGGAAGGGAGAATTTCCTCTGAGGTCTCCGTAAAAATTGCAGTTGCTCTAGTTTCCATTCTGGTACTCAATAATAAAAGCAAGCTCGGATTAAATTACAGCTGGAGCCAGCAGGGATGGCAGGACAGAACTCCCTGCAATCCAGGTAAGATCTGCCTTGCAAAAGCTAGGCAAAAGGAGCAGGCAGGCTGGCTCAGCCCACCCRAAATCATAAGCAATGCCACGTTCCAGGCTTCACAGAAACAGCTGCAATATCACAGACAGACACTCTGTAGCCTACACATACAGCTCCTTGATGTATTAATTTTGGCAACACTTGTCATACCAATATAGTTATTGCAACTTAATTGAATAAGATTTCAATACATGTCATCGCTTAAGGGAACATTTTTAAGCCATGCAAGAGAGAAGTGGGAGAGAGTTGTGTAAATTCCCCTGCCAGTAACAGGAGCCCTAGCAAGGGCCAGACATTGCAGACCACCACATTCCCAGAGCTGACAAGCAGCACACAAATGGTGTCACTGGTCACACAAAGACTGTCATATCTGAACTTATAATTCCCATTGCAGTTGATTGGTGTTAGGARCATATGGATCAGGGCTGTTGGACACGAGAAGTGGCTTTATAGTGCAGCTGTATCAGGAAGCCTTGGTTTCCAGTGTTTTGAGGTGGAAGGCTGGCAGCTGTACCCCAGATCTTTCACACCATAAAACGAAGGATAGCAGCTCCTGCAAAGGCTCCCCTTGGAACCACTTCAGCCCTGCTGAGGTTCCTCCTCTAGCAGAAGGTCAGCTTCATGCCAAGAAACCTTGCCCTGTCTGTGTGAGACTGTAGCCATCAGCTCGATARAAAAAAAACAAAATCCTTAACAGGACCCTTGCAGAATGACCCACTGTAAGAAAAGCTTCTCTGCTCCTTTCAGTCAGCAGCTGGCTCCCACACTGAGACTTGAGAGGATTGGGGGGAGTTGTCAAGTCCTTGTGATTTTCAACATCATTTTATGTACCCACAAACATTTTCATTACCCATATCCTTGATCTGGCCAAAGAGTTAAAGGATGAGATTTCTTCTGTCATTGACTTCTCCAGATTTAACCTTTTTGCATAGCATTAAGTCTGTGGCGCCTCATCCCTTTCACAGACCAGTGCCCACAGCTGAAAGCTTCAGGCCATTGACATTTCCCCTCAAACCCACAGCAGGGCTAGTGCAGCTAGGGCGCCGAGACAAGCTCGTCCCAAAAGATGAGCCGGGAAAGGTGGAAACCTGGTCTCCATCACATTTGAGCACGCACCGTTCAGGCTGAGCCTCCATTTTCTGCCTGAGCAGCAACAGCCTGGGCTTTGGCAAGACGAACTGCTCCCTCGCGCCTGCGYTTCTTGGCTAATATCTGCTGCCTGCCGCGCGGGGCCGAGCCGCGCTCATGCCCGTCCCCGCACCTCTGTCGCCGGCTGCCCTTTCGCAAGCCGCAGTTGAGCAACGCAGAGGGGAAGTCTGAAAGCTCAGAAATACCCGCTGCCCCTCTCTCTGGCTTGCAGCCTCGCCCCCAACCCAGAGCCATGTGAGCAGCCCTGCRGGCTGCACGGCCCAGGCAGGGCTGCTCCGGCGCGGGGCCCTCCGTCCCTCTGCAGGCCTCACGGCCCTGGCGGCCGCCTTCCTCCCAGAGACACGCTTGCTGTTAATTATTCACCCAGCTCCATTAGGCGAGGAAAGCTTGTGCCACCCCACAGCCCATCCACAGCTCAGAGGGGGCTTTGCTTCGCCACAGCGGCCCCTGCGGCCTCTGCCAAGATGGCGGACCAGACGGCACCCAAGATGGCGGCACCCGGCCCAGGCGGGTTGCCATGGCGACAGGGCCTGCACCCMGGGCAGAGGCAGCCTCCACGCGGGGCCCTGGGGCCGGCCCACGGCCGCTGGGGAGAAAACCCCGCCGCCGGGAAGGGAGCCAGCGCCTTCCCAGCACGTAGGCTCGACGGAGCCGCCRGTGCTTCCCTCTGCAGCCTCCCTCTCTCCATCTGTCGAGCCGCAYGCGGCGCCCAGGCAGCCGGAGCGCGGCGGAGGCGAGCAGCATGGGCACAGTCCAGCCACGCGGAGCTGGGGCAAAGGAGGCAAACACCGCTGCCTTCCCCACGATGGGGGAACACATAGATATAATCATCCACCACGCTGCTGCCCGGCTCGGCTGCCACCGTCCCCCAGAGAGCGGCCATGAACCTGCCGAGGGGCTTCACGCCGCCGGCGGCCAGGAGGCTTTGCAGGTCGCTTTTCACTTCCCCAGTCACCTCAAAAACACCGCACAGCTCTAAATAGCCTCTCAGTTAGGAGTAAAAGGCAACTTCTGCCTGTTTCTGCCGCGAGCCGCCTGGCCCCAGTTTAGCAGATTTCRGCACTCGCAAAGGGGAAGCTGCTCTGAAACCCCGGAACACGCAAGCTACAAAATGCAAAGTTTCCACCCAAGCTCCAGCTTCCCCCTGCCCCCAGGCGGCTTCCCCTCGCAGCCGGGCACGAAGTCACGCCTTCCTTTTCCCAGGCGCTCGCCGTACCCTTCTCCAGGGGCTCTTCCCGGCGGCGCGGGCGATCCCGGCGCTTCCCCGCGGGAGATCATCGTGCCGCGAACGCATAGCGCGAGCTCCTGACCTCTTCCCGCTGCCTCTCGCTCCACAAATGCGAAACACGAGTGCAAGAATTGCTTCCTACCCACCACGTTGGACAGCTTCACCCCATGGAGCCACTTTCTCAGAGGACCATTCTGACCGCTTACGAGGCACAAAACCCTCCTGCTACGGAGACCGGGGGGGAGTTTAGACGCTTTGACCCTCTAATCTGCTCTATCCTACGCTCCAGAATTAGCGAAGCCTTTAAGAGCCCTGAAACGGCCATTTCCCCGCCGGCATCCTCGTGCCGCGGACCCAGAGCACAGGCACGAGCGCAGGGCCAACGGGGCACAGCTCGCCCCAAATAATCCTGTTATTCGGTTCAATCGGACAGCAAAACGGTGYCTCGCTCTCCCACCACGCTGGAAGTTTTCCATCTCAGCAGCACATTTTTCTCCCCTCCCTCCCTCCTTCCCCTRTGTTGCACCTTTTGAAGTATTTGATACTGAACAGATTGCAAGAGGCTGTGGTTTAATTCAGGAGAGCGCTTAAATAGTTCCTGGTAAAAATAGATTTTCTTCTGAAGTAGCTGGGTAAAGAGTTTTAGGGCCGCGAAAGCAGGGCCACATGCTCGAGAGGAAACGTGCAGCTGGCCGCTAGCATTTGGGAGCCGCATCGCCCAACGAGCGTCCTGACGCGCAAAGCGGCCCCAAAATAATTCGCCGGGTCTGATGCCTGGGATTTCACCTGCAGCGGGGCTCCCCRTTAGGGAAAATTAGCAGGTGCCGACTATAAAAAGAGCCTGGAATTTGCAGCTCAGAGGAAGCCAAGGAAAGATGCAGAGACAGTTACGCAGTGGTATGCAGATTCCAGGCAGGCTCGGCGAGGCTTGTAGTAAAGGCCTTATTTTATATACGTGGTATCAGAGGAGGAATCAGGTCACACACAGCCACCATTTGAGCTTCCTTCCTACAACATTAGAAGAAATTTAGCTTTAAAGCCAAAACCAAACAGGCTTCCTCCTCTTTGGAGTCTCCAGGAGATATAGCTGAAGTCGCTCTGTTCAAAAACCTACATGGAAGTGCTGTTTTTTTCCCTCATATTTTTGCAAGGGGACTTTGCAATTCTGCTTTTTTTTTGGCCTTAGAGAAAAATATTCCACTGGATTTTCCCCTTTCCCCTTGCTTCCCCAGGAAGCCTGCTGGAGCAGCCTTCCTCCAGTGGCAGGAGGCTGTGCCAGGTCCTCCAGAGTTCAGCAAACAGTTTGACAGTGGCCCCGGGAGGGATCACTGCAGTATTTGAACCAGATACCTATGTGGTAAGAAGTCTGCATACTTGCATCTGAAATCATTGGTACAAATTACTTCTAACGCAGTGTCTTTGCCCTGCCAAGGAGCCAGGATGGTCTTTTTCTATGGCTCTGGCTTGGAAACACCTTTTTTTCTTTTTTTTAAAAAAAAAAAAAAAAAAAAAAAACACACACTCTGGGGCCACATTTGATTAAATGGAACAGCTTTGTTTTAGCTATTCATTTCTGGTAGGAAATCGTAATGGTTTATTGAGAAGCTGGAAGTCACAGCCAAAGCCTTCTTGGCTTTCAGCAGCTCAGAGTTTTCAGCTTGGGGCCAACATTTCTCAGTTGTGATCAAGCAACTCAGAAAGGAAGGAGTGTTGTGCTGAAAGCATTTGCTTTCTGTTCAAGTTTCTGCAGAGTCAGGCTGAAGTCTCTGTTGAAATAAAGCTTTGACGGTAAACATTTCCAATCAGCCTGCAAGACAGTGACTTTCATCCACTTGCCATGTGGAATGGCTRGGAAGAGCACACGATGGGACAGAGGTTTGGTCGTGATCCCAGAGGAAGGCAGAGATCATCAGAAGAGACTGATTTTATAGTAGACCTAGGCTGTGAATTTACAGARGGTTTCAGCTGGAAAAAATGCGAGATTTTGAAAGACTAGGCAAAATTCCCAGTGGCAAGATGCTCCTGAACTCAGTATATTGCTCTTGGCCCACAAGATTATCTCAAAAAAAGCACGGCCCCTCCACATGGGTATAGGTAGCACAGGGCAGGAAGGAGAAATTTCTTGAAATTATCACACAAGATTAGCAGCACTAAAAATGAAACATCCTGGAAAGCAGCAGCCACCACAGGACTCGGTTCCTGGTGGGTCAATAAACTTCTCATTCCCACTGAGGGAAGGGAAACAAGCCAGGGAGAGCACTAAGCCTTAATTCTCCCCTTTCATTCTGAACCTCTGCGCCCTTGCAGAGGGCTGGAAGAGCCACAAGCCTTGGAAAGAGCTTTGGCACCTGAGAGGCTGACAGCAGGACCTCTGAGGTGGCCCGGGCCAGGTTGAGCTTGGAGCTGGAGGCAGCAGCCCCACTGCATGGGCTGGGTGGTAAAGCCAGCACGCCAGCAGGATGATGGCGTGGTACAAGCCACACTGCTTTGGCACTCGACAGTTGGGTAGACCAGCAAGAGCGAGAAGCCAACAGAACCTAAAACAGGGTCATTAGCAGGAAAACAACAACAACAAACCCCAGCTTCAAAGGCCAGCAGAGGAAGGCAGGCACCCCGTTTCCTCACCAGCTCTGCCTTCCTCTCCTTTTCTGGGCAGCAGCTGGGCAGGAATCTGTTACTTGCAGAGATCTACCTCTCACATAGCTGGCAGAGGGTGCTCAGCAAACGGGTGGAAATTACATGCCTCTTCTTGTTCCTGCCTAATTCACTCCTCTACCTAGAAAGGGGAATGTCTCCCTTCAAGTTTGCTTCTAGCAGAGCAACCAAGCAGAGCTACGCTGCAGAGCGCAGCCACCACCACAGCCCGGAGYGGGGGCAGAGCTGGCTCGGCCCCGCAGTTCTCCAGGAGATTCCCTATCCCACAGATCCCCCTCTCCCGTCGRCACGCTGGAGGTCATCTAATGAAAAGGTCATCGTACAAAATGCCTGTGTAGGGACAGCGTAATGCAACGTACAGGAGGCATGCAGCAGGAGAGCGGAGGGGCAGCAGAGAGGAGGGACAAGGACCAAGGAGGAAAAAAAAAAAAATCATTCTGGAAAGAGCACGCGAATATGTCAGCAGGTCGGAGCCATTGCTTACCTGGCCAGCCATGCAGGGAGAYGAGAAACAGGCAGGTCAGGGGCAAGACGGAAGATCCGGAGGCACTGGAAAGGAGCTCCATCGCTTGCTATTTCTGAGAACAGAAATGAGAGTAGCTTCAGAAAGCAACTTGAAGCTTTTTTTTTGCTGTTTAGAATTGCAGATTAAAAGAAGGAAATTACCCTTCTCGGCCCCAAAATGAGGAAGGAGGGCTGGGCTGCCTCCCCCCGCCACCGGCCTGCAGGCGCAGAGCTTGCACACACAGCTGGCTTTGAGCAAAACGGGAATCGAGCCGCTGCCGCCGCRCGCCCGGTCCTGCCCCGGTGCCGGGGCAGCGCGCGAAGCAAAGCCCAGGTTCTCCTTACCTGGCGCCGGCGGGGGGATCGCCAGCCTCACGCGGTCAGCGGCTCGCCATCCCGCCCCGGCGCCGGGGTGCGGGGGCCTGCGGGAAGGCTGAGCACCCGCGCGCGGCYGGCGGGCGAGCGCATGCCCTTGCTCCGGCCTCAAGGGCCGACGGCTTCACCTTCGCCGTCCGGCTCCCGGGGCTCGGCGGCGTGCGTCTGCCTCGCCGCAGTCCCGTCTCCCCCTCCGGTTTTCTGGCGCTGATGATGTCTCTGCGCGCCGCCTCCCCATCCCCGTTGCCTAGCACTCAGGACTTGATGGGGCTCTGTTTTCAACAATGTACCAGTTCAGCACAGAGATCCCCCCAGCCGGCTTTGGAAGGGCTCCGCATCAGCCCTGATTTAAGGTAGCTTTCCTGCCGGCTGGGGAGAAGCCAGGGCACTGCCTGGCTCCCAGCAAACTTGTTTTTGTAAGGTCATTTCTGCATGCCCGATGCGGCGCACAGTGTTTTCTTAAGGTGGGCCGGYGGAGTTCCCGCTGCCGGGGGGGGCTCCCGGCTTTTGCTGGTTTCRGGTCTCAAGGCTGCAAAAATCCCTGCAGGTCCTGCATGTGCGCACCTCCCACAGCGGCCACCGGCACGGCCGGTGCCCCTGTGGCGTCCCCGCGGCCGTGGGGTGAGCCAGGAAGCACGTACGCTGGGGAGCCCCAGGGAAGACGCAGGAAGTGGCCGGGCCACAGGAAGGGATGGTTCAGTGCCTCAAGCGCTCACCCGGGGTTGGAGTCCCGCCACATGCCGCAGGCTTCCTGGGTGACCACAAACACAGCCATGGCCTCGGCACCGCGCAGCCCGGGGCTCTCCGTGGAATTCGCCTTGGGAGGCTCACCACCACGGCGAAGTGTTTCTGCACCATCCGAGGGATGGCACGGGGCCATCGGCCAAGCCAGGAGAGCCCACACTGCTGCCAGCCCAGAGCGTGGGGCAGCAAGAGTGCCGTGCACAAGCAGGTGTCTTGGAGCACCGTGCCAGGTGGACAGGCCAGCTTGGCCCACCACGGTCACACGAAGCAAGGAGGAGCCGCCAGCGCGGACGCTTGGAGGCTCGATGGGGAGGCAGAGGCACTGCAGCCCCCTCTCTGCGAGGGGCCGCTGCAGACGTGCCCGGGGAGCGAGCCCAGCGCGGGTTTGGGCATCCCCGGGACGTCCCCTCCGTCTCCGCCAAGGAGGATCCGGGGGCAGAACAAAGCTGCTTCTCAGGGCGGCGCGGGGAGGCCCGCTCCCCGGCGCACGCGGGAGCGCCGCGCGAGACACACGCCGCTCTGTGCCGCGGGGCGCCCGTGCTGCGGCACTGCCTGCTCCGCCAGCGCATTAATGGGAGCTTGTTCTCCGAGCATCCCCGGCTCCCTCCGCGGCTCGGGGGAGGCGAGAGCCTGCTCTCGCAGGCAGGGGAGAAGGGGTGCAAGGGAGGAAGAGGTCTAGACACAAGCACCCGCGTGACACATCGTTGCGCTGTCCCACAGCCTCCCCACTTCTCCCCAGTGCAAAGGTCCCTCTCAGGGACCGTGCAGAGACACTTCCTCCGGGGCCTGCCCCGCGGGCTCAGCAGCGGGACCAAACCCAAGCCTGTCCCCAGCACCCCAGGTGGGTGCGCAGGTCTGCAGCAGCTTTGGGTTAGATGCAACACTGGGAGCTCCCAAAACCTCCCTGCTTCCCCCTCCACCTGCCCAGGGACGGGTGAGCCAGCCTCGCTCGCAGGAGCGCGCATCCCGGCCGGCCGCCCTGCCGCACCGGCCCCGGGGACCCGCCGCCAGCAGCCCGGCTCCCCTCCCTCCCGAGGCAGCCGCCGGCGCTGTCGGCTTTATTTAGGGCTTCGGATAAACAAACAGCAAAGATATCTTAAGTGACTTGGCACCGGCAATCTGCGCCCGTTGTCAGCCTGTGCACGCTCGCGCCGCCGCGAGCCGCCCCAGCCCCGGCGCGTGCTACGCCCATGCGCTGCATCCAGCCTTAATTTAGCTCGCGCCGCGTTCGGAGGCAGGACTGGCCGTGCTGCATCTCCTTCCCCAGCTGGAGCTGCCCTAAAATAATCTGCGGCGAGTGCTGCTCCCAGGGAGCCCAGGGCAGCCGTTGCTTCCGTCTCCTCTTTAAGCAGCCGGGAGCACCCGGCCGGGAAGGCTGCGCCGAGGAGCCGCTTGCTTTGGCGAGGGGATCCGCTCGCAGCCTTCGGCGCAGGAGCGTGGCTCAGAGACAAAACCACCCCGGTGCCAGCAGCGGGCCTGGGATTAGCCCTGGTCTGCAGAAGCCCTGCACCCCCCCGGCTAGYGGGCAGCGCATCCCACCCAGGCTGGACGGGGCAGCAGGTGCCCCAGCCAGGGGASAAGGCACCGGCAGGATGCTACAGCCCTTTCCAACAGCTCTGCCGGTTATTTTTAAATGGAAGCACAACTCCTGGAGGCCTGGCTGACTTCAGCCTGTCTGGGCTGCTCTCCCGCTCCGTGCTGAAGGTTGAGACAACCTTTTTGGAGGCAATTACAAAGCGGAGACAGCCCCTGCGCAAGCAGCCGCCGCCGCGCGCTTGGGAAGGAAAGTTAGAGCTTAAAAAAAGCTCTGCAGGAGAAGGTACCGAGGCAGAGCAGATGGTGCGGCGGGAGCTTCCCGGGAGGAGCTGCTATCGCGCCCCATTAGGGAGCACACGGGCAGCAGGCTCGGCCGCCCCCCGCCCGCCCGGGGCCCCGCGCCCTGGCGAACGCGGGGCGGCTCGGGGAGCCGGCAGCCCGGGGCCGGCAGCCCGGTCCCGCGCGGGGCTGCGGGTCGGCGCCGGCTCCGGGGCAGACGGGCGCTCCGCTCCTTGCGCGCGCCGAGCCGGAGCGAGAGCTCAGCCGGCAGAACGCCGTAATTAGTAGTTTCCTTCAGCATCAAACACCCACAGCGAGCAGGTGGCTGGCGGTGCCGCTCGCCAGGGTGGGCTCGCGCTGCCAGGCTTTCTGCGCCGCTATCGGGCGGCCGGGCTGCGCTCGCTCTCGCTGCCGCTTCTTGCTTCAGCCGAAACCCGCCGCTCCAGCGCGGAGGGCGGTTTCGGAGCCGGCGTTCCCGCGGCCCCTCCGGCCCCCGCGCGGGGCGGCTCGGGGCCGAGGAGCCGCTGCAGCGGCCTGCCGGAGACCTCGCAGCCGGCCGGCCGGGGAAGCGCTCCGGGAGCGTTTCCAGAATAGATTCGTTTGCACAGCTTTGAGGCAGGGGAGGATCTCACAYCGCGTTCCCAGCACCCTCCTCGGGAGGGCACAGGCAGGCCAGGCTCGCGCCCGGCCCCCCCAGCCCCGCTGCGCTCGGTGCTGGGCCGTAGCAGACTCTCTCCAAGAGCCAAGCGGGGCTCAGCTCCCCTTCCCGGGCCAAAGGCTCTGGCCAGAGCTGTCACCGCTCCCAGGAGGAGCCTGGGGCCCAGCACGCTTTTGCATTTCCCTACTTCCAGGTGCACGGCTCTGTGCGGGCAGTGGGATCGCCCACACCGAGCTGCTTCCTCCCCRGCACGAGCCCGGAGGCAGATCCTTCCCCGGAGCAGGAGCCACGGCACGGGGAAGCAGCATCCCGGGGCCGCGCTGAAAGTCCCGCAGCGCTGCTTCGACCCCCACGGCGCTTCCACCCCCAGCCTAGAAAGCACCGTAAATCCTGCGGCTCCGGGAGCCGAGATAACCCGTCTCCCTTTTCCACGCTGCCCAYGGAAGGCCGCTCCGATTTGCGGGGACGCGCTGCCCCGCGCAGCTCTGYGGCCGCCCCGTTGCGTCCCCGGCCGAGCCCAGCCCGGGCGCCACCGGATCCCATCCCGTCCCCTCCGCGGGACGCCGCTTTCGTAGCGTGCCACCACAAAAAGCGAGGTGCACGACCACATCAGAGAGCGAACGTGGCTCGCGAGCCTGCGCGAGCGAACRCCCGGGGCATCCTCCTCCTCCTTTTTCATTTTAGGAGGAAGAAAAAAACCACGGAAATATCTTCTAGAATAAGTAACTGCTATTGCACTGCTGATATTTAGGGCTTCCAGCATAACAAATGGAGCTTCAGCTTCATTAGGTACCATGCCAACTTAATCCAAGACATCCAGTACAGAAAGAGCTTAAATTAGTTTAGCTGATGTTAACTTGTAACAAACAACACGCTAACGCACGGACGGGAAAAGCGACCTTCGGCCAGCCGGCGAGGAGCAGCAGCGGGAGCAGCCGAGCGGGACGTGCCCCGGGAAGAGGGGACGGGGCAGGCGCCCGCGTTGGGCGGCAGCTCCCCGCGGCACGGCACGGCACGGCACGGCCCTGCAAACACCCGCGCGGGAACCCGGCGCTCGCTCGCGTCTTACCTGCCCGCTCGCCCCGGGCGCTGCTGTTGCTGTAGCCACCGCAGCGGCACCGCGAGCACCTTGTAGCCAGGCAGGAGGCGGCGCCCAGCCGCGTCCTGATGGGGAGAGGCCCCCGGCTGCAACGAGCCGCAGGTGCTTCGTTAAGGCCCCGGCRAACACGCTCTGACGGGCAGAGCAGGGACGAGCCGCGGGGAGGCCGCCGTCGCGCCAGCCGGGGCCGGCTCACGCCCCTGACGCCCCTCGAAGGGCTTTCGCGGGGCGCTGCAGCCCCGACTGCTTCGTGGTGCCCTCCGGGCGAGGGAGGGCAGCCGCCCCGGCGCGGGCGGGCGGGGGGGAGCGCGGGGGCACCCGACCGGCGCCGAAAACGGGGCAACTCGGCCGGGCTTCCTTAACGCCGTGTGCGCGTTCCCCCGACGGGGGAATTCCTAGCAGGCTGTGTCAGAGCAGGAAAGGTGGTTTATATCCTGTGCCGARGCCGGGGCCCGACCTGGAGGCGGTGGGAATTCGGGGGCGGACGGAGGGACTGCGGGATTCGGGACGAAACCGCTGACGCGGTGAGAAAAGCAGGCCGGGGAGGGCTGGGAGGCGACGGGCGCTGGCAGGGCCCCTGCTCGGGAGGGCGTTTGCTCAGGTGCCGCCGGGGCTCGGGAGCCGGCGCTGACGGCTCGGCCCTCCTGGGAACCGGGTTAGTTAAGAGGAGAAGCCGGAGCGGGACGATGCTGCGGAAGCCCTCGGAGCCCCCTCTGCAGCCCCGCGAGGACCGCGCCGGGCGAGGAGTGACACCAGCTTGATTTTCTTTTGCTGCTTTCTTTTTTGTTTCTTTTTTTATAATCCCCTCAAAGTTCTTTGCTGATAGCAAATTGTTATCATGAAAGCGCATCCAGCGTTGCAACGGCAGATAACGCTCCGCTCGCTCCCGGGCACGGCCGCTCCAGCTCGCCGCTGCCTGATAAACTCGCACGGCAGCTGCAGAWGAAAACACGAGCGCCAGCGCTCAGGGATTTATCACGTTAAGCTATCTCAGCCCATCGCTTCCTGCTCGTCAGCGCTCTCGCTGCGGGCGCTGGCACCGCCGCGGGACGCTGAAGTCCAGCCCCGCGCGGGGGCAGCTGCTCCGCGGGACGTGTTCTCGCC